>NW_027187299.1:8409076-8517103 GCF_028583685.1 Petaurus breviceps papuanus
TCTCTCTCTCTCTCTCTCTCTCTCTCTCTCTCTCTCTCTCTCTCTCTCTCTCTCTCTCTCTCTCTCTCTCTCTCTCTCTCTCTCTCTCTCTCCCTCTTTCTCTCTCTTTCTCCCTCTCCCTCTCTCTCTTGTTGTTACAAGGGATAACCCACTGAGAAGAGAGAAAAGATGTGTTCAGAAATAAAATCATTCTAAAAACAAAAAATATTAAATCAAATTTAAAAACAAGAAACTGAAGAAAAATTGTTTAAAATGAAGTTGGGTTAACAGTAGACAGTTCCTTGGTTCCCTTGTTAAATCTAGGTTCCTGTGACTCTTGATTCATCTCCTTCCCTGAGGTATGCACCTTTCTTTGGCAGAAGACTGTTTTTCTATTCTCTTATAGCAGCCTTGATGTATCCCTCCTCTCCTTTTCAGACTGAATGGAAGCTATGAAGCCCTGAAGGGTGGAAGCACAATTGAAGCTATGGAGGACTTCACAGGAGGAGTAGCAGAGACTTTTGAAATTAAAAAGGCTCCAGAAAACTTCTATGAGATCCTAGAGAAAGCCTTGAAGAGAAGCTCTATGGTGGGCTGCTCCATAGAGGTAAGTCACATATATAAGGGCCATGGAGGAACCTATAGAAGAAGAATGAGCAGAGAATTGAGTTCTGGGCACATTTTTGTCACTGTGACCTAGGGCAATTCATTTAATATCACTAGACTTTCATCTCTCTGTCTAGAGCCAGATCTAGGCAAAATTGTAAAGGGGAGTAGGCTTGTCCCCTCACATTATCTTTCCATACCCTTTTCTTCCATTATGGAGCCTCCCCAACTCAGTGTCCCTGGGATCTCCTCTTCTTCCCTATCCAAAACCTGGAAAAGGTTTCTTCAATTCTTTTTTTTTTAATTTTCAGAATTTATTTATGTATTTTTAGTTTTCAACATTCATTTCCACAAGATTTTGAGTTCCAAATTTTCTCCCATCTCTCCCCTACCCCCACTCCAAGATGGTAAGCATACTGATTCTTATTGTATTGTATCTTATTATATATTCTTCATACTCCTTCCGCCAGTCTGCCCTCTCATATATTCCCCCCTCCTCTTACCCCCTTCCCCCTTACTTTCTTGTAGGGAAAGATGAATGTTTATACCCTATTGCCTGTATTTCTTATTTTCCAATTGCATGAAATAACAATTTTTTAACATTTGTGGTTTTATCAATTCTTGTACACTAAGGGATAAATGATTGGTAAAAGCATTAAGCTTCAGAACTATCACAGAATCAGATGATTTTAGAGTTAGAGACCTAAAGTGGCCATCTAGTCCAAGTCATGACTGAAAAAAGAATCTCCATTACAGTATAATTGAAAAGTGGTATAAAGCCTATGCTTGAAGACCTCTAATGAGGGGCAATCATCTACTTCACAAGGTGGCCAATACAGTTTGGGACAACTCTAATGATTAGGAAGTTTTTCTAGATATTACCTTAATTTCACTCCTGGTTTTGTCCTTTAGTGCCGAACAGAACAAGCCTAATCCCTCTACCACATGACAGCCCTTCAAAAACTTGAAAATAGCTTTTATAGGGGAAGCTAGGTGGCACGGTGAATAGAGCACCAGCCCTGGAGTCGAGAGGACTTGAGTTCAAATCCGGCCTCAGACACTTAACACAAAACTAGCCATGTGAACTTGGGCAAGTCACTTAACCACAATTAACCACAAGTCACTTAACCACAAAACCTTTCCCCTCCAAAAAGCAAAAAAAAAAAAAAAAAAAAAAAAAGCTTTTATATCCCCCATAACCCTTCTCCAATTTTTCAATGGATCCTCATATGGTATGGATTCAAGGGCATCTACCATTCTGATTGCCTTCTTCTGGACATCCTATATCGTTTTCTTTGATGCCCACTAATGGCTTAGTTTTCCAGAATCATGTCATTGTGATTTTATGATATGAATTAAGTATTTATTAAGTACCTACTATGTGTCAGACAGTGTCTACATATACACATATAAGTACATACAAAACACATAGAAAGTAAATACAAGGTAACTAAGCAAGAAATCATCCAACTATCCAAATGGTTACAAATAGAACTTACTATACCACTGTCTAGCCTACACATCTCTGTTTTTTCCACAGGAATAGCATGTTGCACTTTGTGAAATACTCCAAATCAAATCAACAAGGAGAAAGGGAACAACATTTATTAAAGACCTACTATGCATCAGGCACTTTGCTAATGATTTTAATTTAATTCAATAAATATTTATTATGAGCCTACTATATACCATATACTGTGCTAAGGACTAAGGATATAGATAAGAAAAAGAAAGACAGGGGCGGCCAGGTAGCACAGCGAGTAAGAGCACCGGCTCCAGTGTTGAGAAGACCTGGAGATCGAATCCCGGGCTCAGACACTTAGCACCCACCCAGAAACACCTGGCTGTGTAACCTTGAGCAAGTTACTTAACCCCGATTGCTTAGGGGCAGCCAGGTGGCTCAGCGAGTAGGAGCACCAGCTCCAGTGTCGGGATGACCTGGATCAAAATCCGGGCTCAGATACTCAGCACCACACCCAGAAATAATAACTGGCCGTGTAACCTTGAGCAAGTTGCTTAACCCCAATTGCTTAAAAAAAAAGAAAGAAAAAGAAAGACAGTCCCTGCCTTTAAGGAACTTATAATCTAATGGGGAGGAAGATCCAGGAGGTATTGTTGCAGTGGGGACTCTGCCCTGCCCACCCAAAAACTGCTGGGGTTTCATGATGTGTTGTGGTGGAGCCATCTCAAAGAATTCAGAATCAGACCACCTGTATATACAAGTATAGACATTTACTGAGATTAATGCCTCGCATGAAGGAGGCTAAGTTCCGAGAGGAAACAGCAACTTCAGAGAGAGCAAGATGAATTTTTATAGGGTAAAGATGCAATTACATAACAGAAATCATGAATATTAAAAAGGCAGGAGGGGTTTGTTAAGGGATTAGGTAATGGAGGAGGGGTCTCATCTATGGTTGGCAGTTACACATTCTGGTCGTGCTGCCCTCCAATTGGCTAGCTATTGTGGTCCTGTCTGATCAAGATAGACAGTTAGGTATTGTGGCCCTGTCTTGGGCTAGATGGATGATGTGATTGTGATCTAATACAATAACACACCTGTTTCTGTGGGAATGGGTCTGGGGGCAGTGACTAGGTAGAGGCAGTAGCTGGGTTCCCATCACATGGACACACCTGCTGTTTCTGTGGGAACTGAGTTCAGGGATACACCTCAATATAGGCATATATGAAGAAGTTAGGATATTGGCAGAGGGGGAGTGGGGGGGGGAGGGAAGGTAGGTAGGTACAGTGGAGCTGCTAATCAGTAGGGCCTATAATGAAGTTAGGTTGTTGGGGCAAGGGGCAGCTTTATTAGGATTCCATTAGTATGATGTTCTGTGAAGTCAAAACCAAGCATTGCTGCTGATGGAAAATGGAGAATTATCATTGTACTTACTATTAGGTACTAGGTACTTCCAATAGATGTGATCCATTTAATGACTATGCAAACTACTGCAGTGGACAGAGGGGTAGTAAGAAAGAAGGAATATTGGTTTTGTTTGTTGTTTTGTGCACAACCAGAATTTAATTCTGAAAAGATGAATTCCCTTTAAAACATAAATTTCAAGCTAAAAGAAAAGGTTGGGCATGGGTGGGGGGAATCCTGATTCCTCCTGTCCACTGTGCTTAATAAATATTTGTCAATTGATTGAGTACCACCATTCGTTGTAACAAACGCCACCATAAAAAGTAGGGGAACATTTAAGAAATGAGCAGACAAACTCCCTGGAGAAATGAGAATGGGATAAACTACTTAGAAACAAAAGAGTTGAAGTTCTCATCCATAAGATTCCCAAATGTACCAAGCACTATTATTTAAATGAGAAAGCTAATGTTGCAGTTGGATTATATAAAGATATAAATCCCCCCCCCCCACACACACACACACACGCAGTCCTCACAATATAGGAGAGCCCAGAGAAACAAAAAGAGAAGGATTTTCCGGAACATACATGGATCTATGCTCTCTGGGTTGGCAGGTATGAAGGGGTGGCAGAAGGTGGCAGTGTATGGATTGGTTTTATTGGAAGGAATGAGTTGTGTCTAGTCAATGTGTCTAACACTGATGAGGATAAAAAGGAATATCATTCAGTGCTTCAATTAATTGCAAAGCTCTACTGTATCAAGTCCATTCTCTGCTTTTGCTTTAGATCAGAAATTCTTCAGAGTCAGAAGCACGGACACCTTTTGGCCTCATTAAGGGTCATGCATATACTATCACTGGAATTGACCAGGTAGGTAAAAGCAATATCTGTTGTCAAGATACTGGGCAGAATTAGATATTAAAACCAAACCAAAAACTATAGCAACCTCTTGAATGCCCAGTGACTAGCCAACATGGTATCATATTCCAAACACCTGGTATTAAATTCCAAGCTCTCAGAATGGATTTCAGATGCTTTAAATGTTGGGAGCAGGGAGGGGTGGGGGGGCGGGGGGAGGGAAGAGGGGAGTCCCAGATAAGACTTCCTTCAAAATTTTTCCTTCTTTACATCATTCTTCTCAACTCTACATCTATAGCCCTTGTCACTAGAAGTACTAAGCCCCAAAGGGCCAAAGAACAAAGAAAAGTCACTCCCTCCATAAGCACTTCCAAACTGACATTGAGCATTTTGTGTGCTTGAGGAAGGAGAGAATAAGCACCTACAAGGCATTTGAGAAAGAGAAAGACCAAGAGAAGGGAGATTAGAAAGGAGGAAAGGGAGTCCAACAACAGCTTCAGTCTCTCCTTCCTTTCCAGCATTTGAAGATCAGATATACACCTTTCCTCATCTGAAACCTCTTTTACTTAGACCACTCAATTATTCAGGGGCTAATTATCCAGTTTGCATAATGCAGACCTTTTTATTCCTCTGCTACCCATGATGTTGGCAGCATATTCTGAATAGGCACTTCTATTTCTGGGTGGAAAAAGGAAGAGTGGGAGGAGGGGAGGGAAGAGAGGTAGAGAGGAAGGGAGAGAAGAAACAAGCATTGATTAAGTAAGTACCTACTATGTGTCAGGCACTATGCTAAGCATTTTACAAATATTATTTCATTTGATCTTGACAACAACCCTGTGAAGTAGATGCTAATATCCCCATTTTTTAGTTGAGGAAATCAAAGCAGACAGAGGTTAAATGACTTGCCTAGGATCACACAGCTAGGAAGTATCTGAAGCCAGATTTGAACTCAGGAAAATGAGTCTTCCTCACTCCAGGTCTGACACTCTATCCACTGCACCACCTAGCTGCCCATTAGTTGTGTTCTCTTTCTTACTTTCTTTCTTTTTCTTTCTTTCTTTCTTTCTTTCTTTCTTTCTTTCTTTCTTTCTTTCTTTCTTTCTTTCTTTCTTTCTTTCTTTCTTTCTTTCTTTCTCTCTCTCTCTCTTTCTTCCTTCCTTCTTTCCTTCCTTCCTTTTAACTAAATTTATTATTTCATCTGAATTAGGAATTCCCAATGAGCAACTTTTCCTTTATCAATTGAGATTAGCACCTATGCTGCAATGTCTAATCTTAGAGAGCAACTAAAGTCTTTGAGAAATTTAAGGAGTGGCTCAGTCATACAGACAAAGCCAATTCGTGTCAGAGGCAAGATTTGAATCCAGATCTTCCTGACTTGGAGGCCTATATCTGGGGAGAGAGAGAGAGAGAGAGAGAGAGAGAGAGAGAGAGAGAGAGAGAGAGAGAGAGAGAGAGCAGCTAGGTTGTGCAGTAGATAGTGTCAGGCCTGGAGTCAGGAAGACACTTCTTCATAAGTTCACATCTGCTCTTATAAACTTACTAGCTGTGTGACCCTCAGCAAGTCACTTAACTCTGTTTGCCTCAGTTTCCTCATCTGTAAAATGATCTGGAGAAGGAAACAGAAAACCACTCTAGCAATTTTTGCCAAGAAAATCCAAAATGGGGTCACAAAAGTCAGATACAATGGAAAATGACTGAACAACAAATATACATACATGTATATACATACACATACATGTGTATTATATATACACATATACATATGTATATGTATATATACATATACATATTGTCAGAAGCACTGTGCCATACTGATAGTCTCCAACTCTGTGTGTGTGCACGTGCATGTGTGTGTGGATAGATAGATTTCCATATTAGAGCTTTAAAAATCTCATTCCAAAGAACACATTTCCTTGGTCTTGTTGCTATCCTCTCTGCTTTCTAGGCCACCCTTTCTCCCCACCTCTATGAAGCTCACTATTATGTAAGTCATGGCCCCCACCACATGCTGTTTCACATTAAGAATGGCAGAGAAGGAAAAGAATTGTGAGCCTGCATCAGTGGAGCTCCTAAGAGCAATGAGAGGAGCCATTAAGAAGAGGTAGAAGGGATGGACAGAATGGGGGTAGGGGTTGGGGGTGCAAGTCAATGTGTGATCACATTGCTTTCATAGGGATTCTACTGGTTCAGAATGAAGTGGGCTCATGAGGGGCACAAGTGGGGAAGATAAAACCAGTTTTCAACCACTTTTTCAAAGAACTCAGAGATACTGCAGAGTCAAATGAAGCAACAGCAGAGAAAATGGGCATTGGAGTTTTGCTGGGTTCTGTTTGCTTTTTGTCACACTTGGGCAGGGCTGAGGAGCCATAGCAGACACTGACTGTGTTTCTCTAAATTGTTTATATTAAATTCTTGGATGATGAATTTCTAGATACAGATTGTACTCTGTAGTGATTATATTCTTTATAATTCTAAAGACACAATATACAGTTAAGTAGAGCAGTACATAAGAGTGCTCAGTGGCATAGGGGATAGAGTATTGGACTTAGAGTACAGAAGAGCTGAGTTCAAATTCTGATTAAGACACTTAGTACCTCAGTGATGCTGAATAAATCTTTTAACCTCTCTCAGCCTCAATTTCTTCATCTGCAAAATGGGGACAATAATAGCACCCACCTCCCAGAGTGGTTGTGAGGATCAAATTAGAACAGAGGTAAAATGCTCTACAAACTTTGAAGTACCATCTAAATGCTACCTATTATTACAGTGAATCTCAAGAAAATTGGACGATCTGG
Source organism: Petaurus breviceps papuanus (assembly GCF_028583685.1). NCBI lineage: Eukaryota > Metazoa > Chordata > Mammalia > Diprotodontia > Petauridae > Petaurus > Petaurus breviceps. Next base: position 8,416,176 of record NW_027187299.1, read on the forward strand.
AGAATGGCATGTTCTGGTCAATTGAATAATCCACCTACAGATATCTCATAAACCCCTTTTTATGTTGTTGAAATTGTTGAATTTTGAATTTGAATTTGAAATTTCAATTTGTTGAAAATCTTTCAAGATGTCTATATTTCTGCATTGTATGATAGAGAATATAATTGGATATTTCTTTAATAATTCAGGACTTGGAATGCTTCAGGGTTATCATCTTAAATATCAGTAGTCATGGTACCAATAATAGAGATGTAGCTCTGGAAAGTATGAGATGTTGACTTGAATTTGTATTGAACCAAGGCATCTCCTGGAAGCTAGCTTTCAAATGAATACTGCATAACAACTTGCTCATTTGCCATTTGCCGTTATTCTCCTAAGAGCAATTCCACTCTTGCTAAAGGAAAAATAAAACTGGGGCAAAGATTGAGGGTTTCAGTTAGTTGGGTTTTAGTTAATAGAGGTTGCATTATAGTTCCCAATTGCCACTCTGGGATGATTTAAACAATATTATTCAAAATGTGAATCAATCCCTCAACTAGGGGTTGGAAGATTTCAAGGGCTATTTAGCATGTGATGAGTTTTTCAGTGACTTAGCTTTGGTGCCCAAAGGGTTTAAGAGTGACTATAAATGCTCTTGTTGGTGGTTAAATGGGAGACTGCACAAGCTTAGTGGTAAAGCAAAAGGTTTTTTAATCTAGAACTCGTTCATGGAGGTGAATGGTCCTGATGCCTACATACATTGAACTACTAAGGAACACTGTTAGCCACTAACCTAATTCTGTTTACAATAAAACCCGGGCACTAAGCAGTCCCACCACTTAATGCTGAAGTGAGTTCCCAGGAAGTTCCAATAGTGTGGATTCTGTCTCTGCCAGGGAGTTGAGGACCTTTAACCCCTTCCTCAGCTCCTTCCTTTCTTCCCCTCATTTTGCTAGTCTAAGGGGTGTGTCCAGAGCACATTTAAACAAAACAGCTCTCAAACCCCTTTTCTACAAGGAAACTCTCCCCTGTGCCTCCCTAAGTCTACTGACTTCATGAAAAAGTGAGCAGATACCACCATCCATGAGACCACATAAGTATGCTAACTCAATACAGTTTCTATACTTACAAGTATAAAATCAACAAAAGGAATTATATGAAAATATATTCATACACTAATGCTCAGCTACACCCACAGTTTCTCCCAGACTCTGGCCACCCAAGAATTTGAGCAAAGGCATATTTCCATTGTTTAATCCCTCTTCCCCACATGTACACAGATCCTGAAAGCAAACAAAGAGCTTCAGTTACTAACCCAGAGGTACTAAATGCTTTTCCACTCACTACCTTATGGGGGAACTATTGTCCATTGAGGAATCTCATGATTTGGGGCAACTAAAGTCCTCTTCATGGTATGGGGAAGTGGACTTGAGAAAAACTCCAGCTTTGAATGAAGTTTCTCCACTCCTTTTTTTTTTTTCCTATCTGCTGCTCGTATTGGGTCAGGCCTCTAGCTTCTGGTCCTTTCCCACGTATCTAATGAATCAGATCTTGCCTAAGAGACCCATGATCACATAATGTGGCAAGGTCAGAGAAGACACTCTCCTCTCTGGCTGCTGTTATGACTATTCTTCTCCCTATCCTTGAAAACCCTTTGACAGCTTCCACCTTGATTGTTATATCAACATTTCCACCTGAAGCCTCTTTCTGAGTCATTTCATAGTCCTTATTCTGGCTCAACCTCAGAGGACAGTGATTGGGGGAATCCATCTATTCCTTCCTCCCCACCCAGCACAGTTAAAGCGATGGGAAGGATGGAATATTTGGGCACTATATATGAACATGTCCAAGCTTTCAAATTGTTTTATAATTTCTTATCTTTCTACTATTTCCCCCTTTAGGTGAATTACCGAGGCCAAAAGGTTGAGCTCATCAGAGTCCGGAATCCTTGGGGCCAGGTAGAATGGAATGGTCCTTGGAGTGACAAGTCAGTATCCTCTGCTTCATATTGAGATTCTAACAATGCTTGAGTTGCCAGATAAGGGAGCAGTTACGTACCTGGGATGAATGGCAGTAATTCCTCCCTATATGAAATCATGATGTAGATAATGCCTGCAGACTCCTATTCTGGTGTCCTTTTTCTTATGTGGTTTCCTCTCCTCTACCATTTAGAGACCCATTTCTCTTTCCATTGTCAAGCTGATCTCAGGAAAGAATCTAATAACAATCTTTTATACTTTAGTATGAATTAACTTAAATCAACATTATCACCTCTTCCAAAGATACTATTAATGTCGACTGGACCAAACCAGCTTCTAGCCAGTGGGTGGCAGACATTGAACAGAGTGGGCCAGAGACAGGAGAGTCAGGAACCAAACAGAAATTTAATTTCAAAGTGAGGGGATCTAGACACATATTCCAGGGCCCCACCCCTGTGGGGGAACATGAGGTAGTGTGGAAAGATCTCAGTACTTATACTAATGGCTATGCATTGAGCTATGGCCCTGACAATGAGTGGTAACAGCAACACTGAGACAAATTTGATTCATAGCTTCATTTGATTCAGAGCTTGATGACTGGAACATGGGTATTGTCTGGTGCTTGTCTGAACTCAGAGAACCCCTGGTGCTGGTCAAAGCAGTACAATAATTGTGTGATTTTGTCAGAGAGTGAGATTATCTGAGGGTGAGCACAAAGGATTGTTGTTATGCCAAGCTCAGGGCACAGATTGCTTGCTGGGCCTTAGCTCTAGAAAACAGAATGTCTCCTAAGATCTTGACATTATAATTGCTGGAACCAAGGTCTTCTTGCAAATGTCCCTGGCTTTTCTTCACCATTGTTAAGGCAAAGTAAGTGATTGCCAGTGATGACCTCTAGTCCTCTTTTTCAAGCACAGTATCTATATTTTGAGCAATTTTCCTATTTATCTATCCCTTTCCATGACCATTGCCACCTGAGTACCTAAGTGCTCAATCAGGGATCTGGTTTAGTTCAGGATATGAGAGAATTCGTCTTTGTTAGGTGAAATTCAAAAAGCTTAAAAAGAAAATGAATTCAGATCATTACAAATAAAAAAATTGAATTGCCCAGAGTCACATAGCTAGTAAATATCTAAAGCTAGATCCAGGTGTAGTATTCTGTCTACTGTGCCACAAGAGTACAGCACTCTCGATCATTTTATCTAGGCAGTCTGACTGGTTCACATTCAGATTATCAGGCCAAATGACTACTAGCTATTTTTCTTTATTTCTTTTTGTAGCTTTGGTTTTGGAGGTGATTGTCATTAAGTGACTTGTCCAGGGTCACATAGCTAATGTCTGAGGTCAGATTTGAACTCAGGCCATCCTGAATCCAGGCTTGGTATTCTATCCACTGTGCTACCTAGAGGCCATTAATAATAACTACTTAACAGGCATTTTTCAAAATCAGTCTCTTATAGCAAGTAGTACAGTGAGGCACTTGGATTAATGACCTGTTCAGTTACTCTTGGATATTAAATGAAGAATAAGAAAGACTTTTTCCTGATTTGACCCCACCTCTTCTACTCCAAACAGGCAATTGGTAGATTTCTGAGTAAGAACTTAAACTTGTCTTCCTGCATCTGAACCTAGTTCTCTAACCAATACACCAGGCTACTTGTCTGGATAGCCATAACATCTAGCTTCTATCTTTCGGCATTTGATGAAGGCAGTTCAAATTGTTCCAAAGTATTTTCTTTCATCAACTTCTTGCAGTTCTCTTTGAGGTGTTCGCCTCTGACCAATCAGCTGGGGATGGTCTCTGAAGAATATGGTGCATTGTTGGTGTTCATTGAAGTCAACCTATAGTAACACGGATTTTAAACTCAGTCACTGCATAGTCATCACAACTATTTACTTCCAGAATGGATTTCCCTCACTATAGAATCAGGGTGCTAGGCTATTTTTATAAGTTGTATTGCCTTGAACAGTGGACTGTTGACTCAGTGGATCTCAGCTTTCTCATGTGTCAAGTGCGGTAGGTAGATCAAATGATCCTCTTCAACTCTAACCTTATGTGATTCTATGTTATTTTAGTTTTTGGTGATGGCGTTCTTCTTAAAGACTAATTTTATTTTCTCATAGTTCTCGTGAATGGAATTCTGTTGACTCATCTGAGCAAAAACGCCTATGCCATTCTGCACTTGATGATGGAGAATTCTGGTACGGTACCTGTATCTTTTAAATAGTACTGTTACTATTAAATAATCCCAATTATCCTTAAAGAAAATGGTATTACTTACACATCTCCCTGTATGCACCATAATTTCATTCATATCATTTATTCAACAACCGTTTATATTAGCTACTTTTACATATATCTTTCTAGGAGAGAAGAAACAAGTGCTTACCAGACATTGTTAAATGTTTTACAGATATATTATTTTATCCTTACAACAACCCTGAGAGGTAGGCTCTCTCACTGTCCCCATTTTACAGTTGAGGAAACTGAAGCATATAGATGTTAAGTGACTTTCTCAGGGTCACACAATTAGAACATGTCTGAGGCCGGTTATGAACTCATGTCTTTCTGACTCTAAGCCTAGCACTCTATCCACTGAGACACCTAGTTCCCCTAAAATTATTAGACAATAATCCCCTTGAAGACTGGTATTTTAGAGATCTTTTGGCCCAGTTACTTCATGCTTAGAGAACTTTAGTGGCTTCCCCAAGATCACATGGATGAGTGACAACACTGGGATTCAGAGTCAGGTCCTCTGCTTCCAAATCCAGGGCTCTTCCTGATGCATGATGCAGCATTGTTCCTTGCACATAGTAGGCACATAACTGTTCCTACTGATCACCTCTAAGGTCTTTTCCATCTCTTACATTGTATAGCTCTGTTATTTTAGTTGCTGCTTTGGTTTTCTTCTCAAAAGGGGGGGGGGGGGGGGGAGGACTTTATTTCCTTATAGTTCTTCTGAGTGCGGTTCTGCTGATTCAACCTCAGAAAAAAAAAAAAACAACCCAAAGGTCACTTCTCTGCATTTTGGGGAGTTTGGGGCAAATATCAAGAGAGACTTAAAACTGGCTGTTCCAAAACCAAATCAAAAAATGCGATTGGCTGTTTCTTTCCTTGTAGAAGAGTTTTTGTTAATTCATTACAGTAGGATCTTGCCACCTAGGTCTTTGGTTAAGACTCAATAGCAATTATAGTCAAGGATATGGGTTCATTACCTGAACAATCCAATTAGTACTTCACAAAGATATGTTTAATTCCACAAATATTCCCTCCCCTCGTTCTGTCCAACATTCTGGCAAAGGTAGGACATGTGTAACAAGGAGGTTTGTTGAGAGACTGTGGATTGATCAAAGAAAATTCATCACCAGTGTTACACAAATAGCTATGTCTTGCCACTAGGGGTCAGGTCAGTATAATTTTCATATTTTAAGGGCAGCATTATTCTTGCAACACTTGATGAAATGACCCAGGAATTCAACTAAGAGCTTATAAGTGCGACCAGAGGCCTCTGAGATATTAGGTATGTATTTCAGAAAGTTGAAAACAATAAGAAAATAGATAGAATGAGACACATGAATCAAGAAAAATAGGACCTTTCCTTCTCTATGGTGACTTGTGAGTCTAAGGTATTTAAAACAAGTTTCACTGGTTTTATGTTGTTGCAACACCTCCTGTTTCTATTGTCTCCTTTCCACTTAAGTGGTTACAAAACCCCCAGTATGGCACCCATCTGTTCACTCCCTTGGGTGTCACTGCTTGCGAAAGGTCACTTTGGAGTTCCCATTACATGGTATGTCATGTGATTGCCCTAGTGAGTGATAGGGGTGCTTGATGCTACCGAAAGACCAAAAAAGAGGATAATGCATCCTATAGATGGATTATCATTGTCTAGGAGCTCTGCAGTGACAAGACAAGAGATCTGGGCAATGCTTCCCTTCTTTTCAGGATGACTTTTAAGGATTTCAAAGTCCACTTTGACAAAGTAGAGATCTGCAACCTCACTCCTGATGCCCTGGAGGAAGATGCCCTTCACAAATGGGAAGTGACAATCCATCAAGGGAGCTGGGTCCGGGGATCCACTGCTGGAGGATGCCGTAATTTCCTGGGTCAGTGGTCTGCTCATCCTTTGGAGGTTCAGTCAGGGGCATCTGAGAACCATAAGGGATCATCTGCAAGGCAGGGCTCATGTGTCATGGGGGAGGCCATTAGCAAGAAGCTGGAGAACATGGATCTATGATTAAGTGGGAGAAATCTGAGGCTGGGTGGGTAATTAGGGAAGAGCTGTACTCGGAAGCTTCTGGACAAGAGTAGAGTCTCTCTCTTCCATCCTTTTCTTTCCATTAACACCACCATCACTTTAGTTGACTTAATCAGCTCTCACCAGGACTATTGTAAAGGAGACCTAATTGGTCTCCTGCCTCTGTTATGTCCCCTTTCCAATGCACAGCTGCCAAATTGATATTCCCAAAGCACTAGTCTAACCATTTACTTTCTTGCCTGCCCACCCCCCCCCAATTGCAGTGATTCTGTTACCTCTAGGTCAAAGGATAAAATGCACATCCCTTTACTCAGTATTTAAAGTTCTTCATAATCTGATTCTGTTGTACCTTAGTAGGCTTATTACCCATTATTCTCCTAGGTTACAGTCAAACTACATTACATGCTCTTCCTCATATATGGCATTCTATCTCCTGTCTCCATCTCTTTGCTCTGGCTGTCCTTCATTGCTTTGAATGTATTCCCTCTTCACTCTCTTGTAAGCCCATGCTGTTCTTCAGTTGTGTCCAACTCTCCATGACCCCATTTGGGGTTTTCTTGGCAAAGATACTGGAGTGGTTTGCCATTTCCCTCTCCAGATCATTTTACAGATGAAGAAATGGAGGCAAACAGGGTTAAGTGACTGGCCCAGGGTCACACAGCTAGGACATGTCTGAGGCCAGATTTAAACTCAGAAAGAGGTTTCTTTCTGACTCCAGGCCCCTAGCACTCTATCTGCTGTGCCACCTAGCTGACGATTAGAAACCCTAGTTTCTAGTAAGGCCCAGCTTAATTGTTTACCACCTATAAAAGACTTTTTCTAATTCCTCTCTTGTATGTTAGTAGTGCCTTCCCTCCTCCTTCCCAAATATTTTGTATTAATTTTGCATTTGCTTATATGTAAGCTGTTGTTTCCCCAGTAGAATATAAGCTCCATAAGGACAGGGACAGTTTCATTTTTGTCTGCATCCCTAGTACCTGGCCTAGGAGTTGGTACATAGCAGGTGCTTATTAAAGCCTTGTTGATTCATTGGTTGATTGCCTTAGAGAGGGGCCTGAAAAAAGACAGAGGAAGAGGGTGTTTAACACACTAGAGTCAGAAGATATTTGGACCTTAGAATAGTGCTCAGAAGGTGGTCACCAGGAGAAAGAAGAAATGAAAGGACAGCAAAATGGGATATTGGAGGAGAGCACAGGCCTAGAGGGCAGAATTGAGGGCACTAAAAAGAGTGAGACAGAGATGGAGTGGAGTGGAGATGGAGTCAGATCTGGGTCAAAGAATATTATTTGGACATTTTGTTCTTTTGTTTTGCTCAAGGAGAAAACATTTTTTCTATCTTTCAAATGGCAGACACCTTCTGGACCAACCCCCAGATCAAATTGTCTCTGACGGAGAAAGATGATGATGGGCAAGAAGAATGCACTTTTATTGTAGCCCTCATGCAAAAGGACAGAAGGAAACTCAAGAAATTTGGAGCTGATTTACTGACTATTGGATATGCTATTTACCAGGTATATTCTGCCTAGGTTCCAAAGGTTGACCAATGGGAATGATTTATTATAGTTGTTATGGTAACTCATGACACTGTGTTCTTGGGCTTGGAGGGTACAATCAATCTGTGTCAATGGAGAATATGCCCACGCATGAAATCATGATTCTTTTGAAAACTGAAGTTTCATCCAAACTGCTCTTCCCAAATGACTATCCATTTTTTAAGTACACATTGTTCAACAAACAAGTCTATGAAAAATGTGGCATTGGGGCAATGGGTAGGCAGAGAGGACTTGACAAAATTGCCTTAAATTCCTTAGAGGAAAAAGTTAACATAAATTTATTTTATTATTTACTCTTGTGGGTCACCAAAGAGACTCTTTTCTCTACTTTCCCAAACTTACTTGTCCAAATCCTGGGAGGGGCCAATAATCTCAGTCTTATACCATAATTTTTTCTCAATCTTCCCCTAATGTATGAACCAAAACTGCTAACTGCAAAGTACTATCAATTCACATTTCATTATTGGAGAAAGTATCTCATGAAAGATAAATGAAGCTTTTACTAACTTATAAATTTAATTTGTTTTTTACACACTGACACAGAGCATACCTACGTGCTTTTTCCTTTAAAAATATAAATCAATTTGTAGCTACATAATATATTTTGTGGTAAACCATATTTGGATGAATATGTTAATTTGGATGAATTAATTAACCAAGGCAATGAAGTAAGGTGGTAGCGATATGTCTCTAGATATAAATAAATGATATAGAACAACTTTTGGAGCTGTGGTTCTCAAAGAATAAGCTTCAAGTCCCCACTTACTCTACAAAGGCTTCCTTGCAGGCTGATTGGAAGTATCCATGATTCTTATTTGTCATTGACTTTGCTTTTATTTCTGATAAAGACTTAATAATTTACCTAGGATATTTCACAAAGTCAGACATCACATCACTGCTATCTCATCAGAGGCAGAACCCACCCATTCTTATTAAGTCTGGCAAGTTCATGAGAATGTGAATTCCTTGAACAGGGACCATGTTTTTACCTTTCACTTTACCCAATGCCTGGCACAAAATAAGGGTTTAATAAATATTGTGGATTATTGACTGATTGACTAAGTGACAGACAAGATTTGGAAGGTAAATAGGGGTCTTTTGCTCTGACAAAGTGGAAACAATGAAAAGGACCAAGAAACCAGAATCTGCAACATAAAAAATAGTCCTGAACAGGATGGAGCTAATACGTGGGGACATATGAGTGGGAAACCTGCCGTAGAGGGTTCCAAAGCACTCTAAATGGAGTTTGAGGGGGTTATGGGGGGAGGACTCAGAAGTACACATCCTCAAATCATGTGAACATCTGGTTCCATTTTAGAGCCCTGTCAAAGATGAGCATCTCACCAAGGATTTTTTCAGATATCATGCTTCTCAGGCCAGGAGCAAAACATACATTAATTTAAGAGAAGTCTCTGAGAGATTCAAGCTGCCCCCTGGGGAATACATCCTGATTCCTACAACTTTTGAACCACACCAGGAGGCCAATTTCTGCCTTCGAATCTTTTCAGAGAAAAAGGCCATTACCCAGTGAGTAACATTATCATCATATTAATAATGATATTATGAGCATCTAAGTGGTACAGTGGATGGAGCACTGGGCTTGGAATCAGGAAGATTCATCTTCATGAGTTCAAATAGGCCTCAGATACTTACTAGCTGTGTGACCCTGGGCAAGTCACTTGACCTTGTTTGCCTCAGTTCCTTATCTGTAAAATGAGCTGGAGAAGGAAATAGCAAATCACTGCAGTATTCTTTGCCAAGAAAACCCCAAATGAGGTCACGAAGAGTCAGACACAACTGAATAACAATAGTGATTATGATGATGATGATGATGATGATAATTGTAATCCAAATAGTAATTACCAACTTACGCACTGGGAACAAGAAGTACAAAACATGCCTGGGACAGGCAGCAGGGAAGAGGCCCTTGAATCGACTTTGAAAGATAATCCATTTGAAGGGTGGATTAATAGCTTTCTTGTAGCTCCCTATCTGAACTAATTATTGAGAATCAGCCTCTGTAATGGATAGAGAGCTGTCCTTGGAGTCAGGAAGTGCCAGGGTTCAGATCTCTCTCTGATACATACTGGATTACATGAGATAACATAATTAAAGTACTATAAAAATGATAGCTATTACTATATATAGTACTTTATAAACTTTAAAGTGCCATGTAATTGCTAGCTAGTATAAAAGCTAGCTATTATTATATTGGCCATGAGACCTTAGGCTGTTTAGTCCAACACTCTCATATTATACATGAGGAAACTAAGGCCCAAGTGATCTGCCCAGAGTAAATATAAGAGGTAGGATTTGAAACCAGGTTCACTGACTTCAGAATCAGTACTCTTTCTACTATACTGGGAGTTATACCAATGAGCACTGATGTTGGAATCAGAAAGATTCATCTTCATGAGTTCAGATCCAACCTCAGATGCTAGCTGTGTGACCCTGGGCTTACTTAACACTGTTTGCCTTAGTTCCTCATCTGTAAATGAGTTGGAGAGGAAAATCGCAAAGTACTCCACTATCTTTGCCAAGAAAATCCCCAAAACAGGGGTCCAAAAATCATCATCATCATTATCATTACCCTCATCATTTAATTTAATTAAGTGCTAAATTTGGCTTTCTAGTGACTGAAGGGAAAAGAGTACTTGGATCAGCCCTCCAAATTTCAGGGTGCTGGGGCAAAGGTCTTGTGCTTAGGGCCTAAACATAATTATAGCATGTATAAAGCTTTGTAAAGTTTACTAATCCCTTTATTAGCTCAGTTAGCCCTGATAGCAACTCTGTGGCTAGTTGTTAGCAGAATAAGTCCCAGAACCAAGAACTGGTATTATAAATTCACTTTTTATGATTCCCTTCCCATGGAAATCATCTTTGTTTCACAGATAGGGGATTATCAGAGCCTTTCCCATAATTAACATGGTTCATTTCCCATGGTCCCCTGTTACTGTTACATTGTTGTTGGAGGTGGTGATGGTGGTGGTTTTCCATGCTCAAAGAGGACCGAAAACGAGAGGGCGATGTCTTGATGTGCGTACAAATTAGATTTAAGTGAGGCAGAACAATTTGTTCCAACAGTCACAAAAGGCAACTGTTACTTCGTGGTGTTTCACCACAGGTGGAAACAGTAACGTTCAGCAGTACAAGTTCAAATTCTGCCTTCCTCCTAACCCTCCCACCCCAACCTTGTAGCAATAAACTTTGTGAAGGATCTCCAATACACCAAAAGGAAAAATATTCACCAAATACCCTGAGGAGGGAGAGCTCCTTCTTAGCGCCAGCAGCAAAGCACCATGGGAACTGGTTTAATGATTTTTGGTACCTAATAGTGGAGTTAGGAGGTCCCAGAGAAATACTCCTATGGGTTCTCCCGGCAACTTCCTTCAAACCATTTAGGTGACAACCAAAGGCCCTCTGATACTTGATACTTCACATCGTCTCTTTACTGTCCTTGTCTTAGCAAGCATGTTTTGCTTCAATTGGTGGTTATGGAGGAACTTCCTGTTTTGATCACTCACCCCTGTGATCTGGACTGATAATGACAGTAACTGACATTTGTAGTTTACAAGGCACTTGTCATATTTTATCTCATGTGACCCTCACCAACAACCCTCTGAGGCAGGCTAGGCATGTATCTTATCCTCATTTTATAGATGTGGGACCTGAGTTTCATAGAAGAAAAATACTTTTCCCAAAGTCACATCTTTTTTTTTTTTTAGAGGGGGAAGGCAGGGCAATTAGGGTTAAGTGACTTGCCCAAAGTCCCACCACTAGTAAGTGTTAAGTGTCTGAGGCCAGATTTAAACTCAGGTCCTCCTGGCTCCAGGGTCAGTGCTCTATTATGACTATGTTACTTAGCCAGGACCCCAATTGTCACACTCTTAATAAGTTTTAGTATTAGTACTCAAACATAGGACTTCTATACCCTGTGTGACCTTGAGGGAAGTCTAGGTCTCAGTTTCCTCATCTGTACCATGAGTTATGTTGTAGTGTGATGAAAACAGGGTCAGACCTTAGAGTAGGGGAGGACCTGGATTTGAATCCTGCCTCCAACATATATTGATTGAGCAATAGAGAGAAGCTAGATCTGTGATTTCAATGGTAGAGGGAGCTCCAAGACACAAAAATTCCTTCTACTGATGCAGGTCAGTGGTTTCTTGGAAGGACTTAGTCTTAGAAAGACCTTAGAAAGATGCTTAGAGCACTGAGAGGATAAATGACTTGCCTAGAGTCTTACTGCCATTATGTACAAGAGGCAGGGCTTGAATCTAGGTCATCCTCACTGCAATCAAGTCTCCATTATCTGCTACCCCACGCTGTCTCTCAGTGGTTGAGTGCCCATGGACAAATCATTAAACTTCTCTGAACCTCAGTTTCCTCACCTGTAAAGTGGATATAAGCATACATAAGTAGCTACATTACAGAGTAGTTTGAAGGACTAAAGTGGGTAATATATTGCTAATTGCTATATAAATTTCAGCTTTCATTATCTGCAAGATCATTTCCAGTGCTAAATCCTATGATCCTAAAGCCAGAGCTTAGATTCCAACATTATAAGCAAAGACACAACCTAGTATAGAAGAGTCTGTCCCATTCATAGTTGGTTTACATTCCAGAGATCCATGGAGTACAACAAAATGTCCATAAACATCTGTCTATTGGAGTCCCTTATGAATATTTGAAACTGACACTCAGGATGGTTTCCTATACTGTATATTACAGTTATGAATTTAATAAAGAACATACATACCCTCACTTCAAAAATCCTTTATAATGGTTAAAAAATATCTAGTAAATTACAGTCAATTCCTCTCCCCTCTATTATGCCAGCTGAATATTAAGGTCTTAGACTATGTTCATAAAGAAGTGCCAAATTTATGCAAGGACTTCAAAGCTTACTTTGATCCTGTGTCTGAAATGAGGTCAGCAAGTCCTTGGGTATGTAAAGAGAAGAGTCCCATTGTCACTGCTCTTCAATTCTTGAGATGTTTCTACTTGTCACATCTAACTCCATCTTCACTCTTATAGCCAACTAACTCAGCTTAGCCTATTATAAGGTCTGACCACAGAATAAGTTCCATAGCTTAGGGATAGGACATCTGCATTGCTATCTGCTTCCAGTGACTTAGCTAGAAATTTGAGAGTGCTAAGTAAACATTTTAAAAAGGATCCTTTTAATGTTACTAATTGAAAAATAAACTTATCTCCAGTCTTATTTCCTCATATTTTCTCCAGCAGTATAGAGATCAATATTTTATCTCTGTGGAATGGTGAGAGTCAGAGATAGAAAGAGACAGAGAAAGAAATACACAGAGAGAGAGAGAGAGAGAGGCAGACAGACAGAGACAGACAGACAGGGAGACAGGCAGAAACAGAGACAAATAAAGAGACAGAGAGACAAAAACATAGAAAAGGGGACTTGGAGAGACAGAGAAGAGTGGATATAGAGAGAGAGAAGAGGAGTTACATATGTGTGTGTGTGTGTCTTCTGCTCGAACTCTAGCTTATTCTCCATTGCCTTTTACACTTTCCCTAAGCAGACTAGAAGCAAATAGGTAGTTAGCCCTCAACAAAGAAAGTAAGTTATAGGTATAGATTTAAAGCCAGAAGAGACCTCAGAGATTATGTAGTTCAAGCTTTTAATTTACAAATAAGGAAAGTGAAGTAGATGAATTGACTTACCAGAGTCATACAGGTGGTAATTGACAGGGGTAGAATTTGAACCTAGGTCTTTGGACTCCAGGATCAGTGAATTTTCTATTGTACTATGCTGCCTCCGGTGTGTGAATAATAATGACATATCTATATATTTATATCTATATTTTGCAAATAAATTTTCTTAAAAATAACTCTTTGATGCTAGACATACACATATTATGCCCATTTTGACAGGTGAGGAAATTGAAATTCATAGAAATACTTCAGTGACCTGGGGATTAGTTCCATTTCACCTAGCTGTGTAACTATGGGCAAATGACTTCATCCCTTCAGACCTATTTCCTCATTAGAAAAATGGAGATTAGGGGGTGGCTAGGTGGCAAAGTGAATAGAGCACTGGCCCTGGAGTCAGGAGGACCTGAGTTCAAAGCCAGCCTCAGACTCTTAACACAAAAACTAGCCATGTGACCTTGGGCAAATTACTTAACCCCAACTGCCCTCCAAAAAAAATGGAGATCATTAGACCTCTTCTGATAACTTCACAGCTATTAAAAAGATCAACTGATATCATGGATATAAAAGAGTTTTGTAAATTGTAAAGGATTATCTAAGTGAAAGGTATTGATACATGCAAGAGCTTGTTGGCCCAAAGTCAATCTAAAGAACTTTTAGCCTCCCTCTTCCTAGAGCATCCAAAGACTTTTAAAAATGTGGCAAATGTTTGAAAGGAAGAAGGACCTTTTCAAAGGGTCACAAAGCTGAAGGGAGTGTGATGGAGCAGAGATAACTATTGCAATAGGTTATAATTGAATCCAGTGTTTTCTAATTCCACAGGGAAATGGATGGAAATGTGGATATTGCCCTTCCAGAGGTAAATCTTTAAAGTAGTATGTGTTTTTAAAGAGTTCTAGAACCCAATTAATGATGAAGGGGTGGAGTGGGATGGAACTAATAATGTGACTTTTAATCGCGTGACTGGCTAATATTTAACTGTAGTAATGTAAAGTAAATTTTAATAGTGTCATGGATAGAGCACTAGATCTGGAATCATAAAGTCTTGGATTTCAATCTCCCAACTGACATTTATTTATTAGCTGTGTGGCAACTAGTAAGTCACATAACCACTCTGAGCCTCATTCCTGGATCTACCCCTCCTCCTTTTTTTTTTTCATTTCATCAGGCTGTTTCCTCCTTTCTACCTTTATTCACAATTTCTTCCATGTTTTCAAGACCCTTATTGGGGTTGAAGGAAGGATGTGTCAGGCCTCCATTGCTCCCACTTCTTGTGCTTCTTTCTTTTAACCCCAATGAATTTAATAACCAAACCTATAAGAGAGATCACTTAGGTATCAGAGAAGTCCTATCACACCATTCTTAAACCATTCCTCCAATACTTTCCATTTGTCGTAACAGTACACCTGAAACTTTATTCTGAGTTTACTTTTCTGTCTCCACCCTAACACCACATCTGGAAGCATCTGGAACTTATCAGAACATCAGTTGGTTTATCCAATAGCCACATTCTATACCAGAAGTCTACATTAGGCAACTCAGAATGTACTCTTTCTATGCAGAGCATTTCAAACATATTTTCCCAAAATCTTAGTATACCTTTGTTTTTTCTCTAGCCATCTAAACCAACTTCACCTAGCCAAGAAACCGAGGAGGATAAACAGTTCCGTGCACTGTTTGAACAGATTGCAGGAGAGGTAAAAGAGAACAAATATATTTGAATTCAAGCAAAAATCACACCTCTTTAGACCTCTAAACTGGGAAAAGAGAGTCATGGGACTGGATTGCTTTTATTTCTTGCCCTGATTTTAACATGGAAAGATTTGAAGGAGAAGGACGTTTTGGCTTTCTTTCCCAGTCTTCTCAGAAACCTCAGTGGTAATAATGCAATTTGTTAGCCTGAACCTTGGCAGGAAGATTGTGACGTCTAATGAATCTTATAAAAGCAGGCACTGAGAGGTGACCAGGTGACTACGTATATGGTGCTATAATTCGAGAGGCTCTTGTTTTAGAGTGGTATCAAATTCAAATAGAAATTGGGGCCACTAATTTGTACATAAGGATCCTAATGGGTCTCAAATTAACATAGTTTGAAAATGTAATGTTATCTACATTTTATCATAGTTTTATTTATTTTGTTATGTATTATTTATGTCTGACCTGTGGTAGAGCCATCCAACCTCATACTGGTCTAATCAGCCATAATCAGACACACTGTACCTTGACTCCAAGATAGTAATGCCATTTCGATCCTTTTCAAAAAGAAAGGACAACAATCAACCAACCATTTATTTTGTTATATATTTCCCAATTACATTTTAATATGGTTTGGGTTACACTCTGGAGTGTTGGTGACATGTAGGCTATAGGCTGAATATTTGATACCTCTGCTCTAAAAGACGCATCATCTAAAAGACGAAAATTATTTCTTACAATTCTTTAATACCAAAATATGTACTGAAATTCTCATCCTAAGTATCATTCCTTTGGGCTAAGGCATTGTTTCTTCATTGTTTCTATACCTTAAAAGGGTATAACTCATTATTCTATTTCTACCTAGTAATACATTAGTATAAATTAATCATTTAGTCAACTACGAAAAGAAAAGCTCTATGGTGTTGCCAAGTTTCTAAGAACTAACAAAACAATGAAAATATTTAATATTGAAATATACTCAGTATGATTTAGTCTTTTCTTTAAGCACAGGAAGTGCTTCATAATCTTGCAAAGGCTGCCAGGTCATTAAAGTGAAGGGTAGTTACTATGTGCTATTTTATCTGTTTCTAGAGCCTACTTTTCCCCATTCTGTTGCCACCTCTCCCCCAGTTGTCTTGTGTGCTCATAATGGGCATTGGCTGCTCATAACCTATCCATGTGCAAACACACTACTTTCATGAAAAACCTAGACCTCAAGGTGTAATGCCTCATGCTCTGACCTCCCTTCATGACCTCTCCCCAGTCTTAACTGTTCTCTTCCAGTCTCTCAGTTGAGAAGAGTATCATCTTCTCAATTAGCTGTGGTAGTAATGCTAGTGACCTACTAAAAAGTTTATACTAACTATTAATGACAAGTAACTATTTAATATGGTACTTCCCAAGAGAGATGGGTATTTTAAAATACAGAAGTATCTGTGGCATAACAGGAAAAGCAATGAAATTAGAGTCAAAAGTCCTAGATTATAGTTCCAGTTTTGGATAAGACCCTTAACCTGTTTCTCCATCTATAAAATGGGGAAAATAATACCAGCATTGTCTACCTCACAGGGGTTGTCATAAAAATCAAATGAGATAAGTATGGAAAATCACTTTGAAAATTATAAAGCACTCTGAAAATGGAAGGTGTGTCTGGAGAGGGCAATGCTTTAACCCAAAGGAATGAATTGCAAATAGTGGAATTGCAGATATCAGAGCAGGCTGGTGAGAATGGTTTTTTGTTTTGTTTTGTTGAGAGGGCTAGAAATAGGCCAGCCTTCTTAATTTCCCTTAAATAAATTTCCACTAAATCAGGAGTTCTTAACTTTTCTGTACCTTCAACCAACTTGACAGTCTAGTGAAGCCAATGGCTCCTTTCTAGGAATAATGTTTTTAAATGCATAAAATAAATACATAGAATTTTAAATGCATAAAACAAATACATAGAATTACAAAGGAAAACACTGTCATCAATTTTTTTTAATTCATGGCCAAAATTGACCTCATCATGTGACCTTTGGAGAGTCATGTAATTTCTCTAGGCCTAGGTTTCTTCTTTAAAAAATGAGTGGGTTGAATCAGATGACCCTCTGAGGTCCCTATGAATTCTAACATTTTCTACTTAATTTTTCCTTGAGCTGGTCCTCTTTCAAAGAGATTTAGTGTTCCACAAAATAGTGAGGCCAGGAAAGTACAAAGTGCTGAAGGGCCTAATCCTTCCACAGGGAGTAAGTAGGACTTGGCTCAGTAATTTGACACCCTTGGGCCAAAGACATCTGGAATCTCTTTCCTTTAAACAAAAAAGATGGTAAGTGCTGGGAAAAGCAATTGTCCCTATTTTCAACAGGACATGGAGGTAACAGCAGAGGAACTGGAATATATTTTGAATGCTGTGCTACAAAAAAGTAAGTGTCCAAAGTAATCTCTTTGATTCCAGAATGCAATTAGCAGAGGAATATCTATCTATCACTGTGCCGTGTTTTCTATTGCATCTGTTTTTTAGCTTCACCTTTGCTCTCACTGTGTCCTTAGCTCAGTTTTCCCTTTTATCCAGGACTGAGATTTTATACCTATTTTTGAGATGTCTTGATGCACACTTGCACTTTTGTAATCTCAGGATTTAGCAGAGGATTTTGTTGTCATTTTGTTTTGTGTGTGTTTGCAGAAAAGAATATTAAATTCAAGAAGCTAAGCCTCATTTCCTGCAAAAACATCATTTCTCTAATGGATGTATCCTTTCAAATGCATGGCTAGAAATCAGTGTTCTTGTCCCTAAGCCCCTTCCTAGCTCTATAGACAGGTACAAAGAGGAATGAGAGACAATGGTAGGTAAGGGGAAAAGTAGTGGGTTTAGGGCCAGAGGATCTTGATGTTTACTATCCATATGAGCAGAGGAAACCTACTTGACCTCTCTAGAACATAATTGTCTCTTCTCTAAAGTCACTAAATAATCTCTAGATTCTATTCCAACTCCAGATCCTGTGAGGACTTTCTTTTCCCTATTCTGAACTCTGTCCAAGAGATAACACAAGCAAAAGCCTCCTACCATCCACCACAGGTCATATTTCAACAGGATCACATGCAAGAATTGTGTACCAGTGGGTCACCAGAAATATTCATGGGGTGTATAAAAATATAAGTAGCTTGATGGGGGAACCCAGTTGGGACCTGGGTCCCTAAATGAGGTCATATCAAGCACATAACCCAATATAGTTATTTCCCTGTTCTTAAAGAATAATTTTTAAAAATACTTGGAAGTACACCTGGCCGTATAACCTTGAGCAAGTTACTTAACCCCAATTGCTTAGGGGCATCCAGGTGGCTCAGTGAGTAAGAGCACCAGCTCCAGTGTCGGGATGACCTGGGGATCAGATCTGGGCTCAGATACTCAGCACCACACCCAGAAATAACTGGCCATATAACCTTGAGCAAATTACTTAACCCTGATTGCTTTAAAAAAAAAAACAACTTGGAAGTAAATTGTAAGAGCATAGACATGTGCAGGGAGAAGGGGTGTTTTAAAATAAAATTTTAATGGCATCCTTTGTTTTTATATTACCCATTTTTCTTGCTATATATCTCTGGTAAGGGTGACTTTAAGAGAACAAAGTGTTCTTTTTACTACTTGAGAATAACTGATAATAGGATCAGAGGGCTTTTTTTTTTAATGTAGTGTTTTTTTTTTAAATAAAACTATTCTATTTTTTCTCTTCTGATACAAAGGGTTATAATCATAAGATCAAGGACTCTTAATTTTCTTCACCCTTCTTTCCACACCTTCCCATCACACCATTCTTTCTAAACAGACTCTGGATCTGAAATTCCACAAGAACCCTCTGACCTCTTGACCTCTGCTCATATTCTTTCTTAACACATGTTGTCACATCCAGACCAATGGCAATGGAAAACTGGAGTTCAATGAATTCAAAGTGTTCTGGGACAAGCTGAAGACATGGATAGTATGTAACTCCCATTGTTGTGTGGTTGTGTGGCACCTCACTATCTAGTCCTGGTCTGGTGTTTTATTTCCCCACTGTAAATTTAAAGGGGCCAAGCAGCCCCTTTGGATAGTTATAGAGAAGAAATTATAATAAAATTCAATTACTATGCAGAAATTCTCATTATAATAGTCTACCGGAGTGCTAGTCCTTTATAAGGTTAGGAGTGAAAAAAGAAGAAAATTGTTCAGTTATTAATTATTTGGGGGCATCAACATACCCTTACAGAAAATTTTGTCTTCCTGACCCTTACCTGAAGTTGTGCTTACATCAAGTGAGAGCAAGAGTTGGCAATCACCTGGATAACATGTTGAATGGTACTGGTTAGGTACCATCTTTGTGTTTTTTTTTTATTTGGGGGGTCTTTTTTGGAGGGGGGAAGGCAAGGTAATTGGGGTTAGGTGACTTGCCCAAGGTCACACAGCTAGTAAATATCAAGTGTCTGAGGCTGGATTTGAACTCAGGTCCTTCTGACTCCAGGGCCAGTGCTCTATTCACTGTGTCACCTAGCTGCCCCTTATATACCATCTTTGAGAGAGCCAAAAGGTTAGCTTCTGTTATAGAGAGGAGGATTTTAAAAAAACAAACAACAACAACAAAAAAAAAAACTCAGGGCAGCTGGTGGCACAGTGGATAGAGTACCAGACCTGGATTAAGGAAGACTCATGTTCCCAAGTTCAAATCTGACCTCAGACACTTATGGGCTGGATGGCCCTGGGCAAATTATTTAACCCTGTTTGCCTCTGTTTCCTCATCTATAAAATAAGCTGGAGAAGGAAATGGCAAATCACTCCACTATCTTTGCCAAGAAAACCCCAAATGGGGTCACAAAGAGTTGAGCATGACTGAACAAAATCAAATACTTCCTAACAATGAGAACAATCTCAAAATGGAATGGGTGACCACAGAAAGTAATGAGTTTTCCTTCACTAGTGGTCTTCAAGTGAAGTGAGGCAATGTGGTACACTAGAAAGCTCCCTGAATTTGGACTAAAAGACTGAGTTCAAATTCCTGCTCTGTGACATCACCTGGGGAATTTAGGCAAATTGCCAACCTCTCTGGGGTCTCAGTTTCTCCTCTATAAAATGAAAGAGTTGTTCTACATGTCCTATTAGGTCCCTTCCAGTTCTAGAACCATGATCCTATGATCCCTTCTGATACTGACATTCTGCAATTCCTTCCTGCATAGAATATCTTCCTTCGATTCGATGTTGACAGATCTGGAACCATGTCCTCCTATGAGCTGCGGCTAGCCTTGAAAGCTGCAGGTAAAATAGAAGCATTTTGGCTTTTAAGGAGGGGCACCAAGGGAAGACAGTGAGTGAGCAGGAATCAGTGCTATGTTGAGGAAATGCAGAGCAAAACAATGATGTTGCAAGAATAAGCTCACTCTGAGCCAGAGGGGGTGTACACCCCCCTTCTGATGGTTGCTCTCACATTGCATGGAGCTCAAGGGGCTGCAATGCAGCTTGTGGCTCCTCTAATTCTCATATTAGGCTGTTATTATTTGTTATTCTAGACTTTAGCATCCCATGGTCATGCGGCCCTTTGGCTTTGGTTAATGGTAATCACAAAGGTAGCTGCAATGTAGCACACTTGTGCATGACTATTATCATGGAGGCCATCCCACCATCTTTCACATTAGAAGAGTGTGAATTCTATGGCTCTGCCACTGAACAGGTAGGAAAATTGGGGTAAGTCATTTTAGCCCTTCATGTGGCACAATGGCAATAGTACTAGCTCTAGAGTCAGAGAACCTGGGTTTAAACCCTATCTCTGGTACTGTATAACCTTGGCTTAGTCACTTAAAATCTATGAGCTGGGGGTGGCTAGGTGGCACAGTGAAAAGAGCACTGGCCCTGGAGTCAGGAAGAACTGAATTCAAATCCAGCTTCAGACACTTAACACAAAAATTAGCCATGTGACCTTGGGCAAGTCACTTAACCCCAACTTAACCTTCCTCCCTCCAAAAAGGGAATAAATAAATAAATTCTATGGGCCTCAGTTTCCTTATTTATAAAATGAAAAGATTGGAGTAGATGGTTTCTGGAGTCCCTTCAGCTCTAATTCTATGCTCCTATAGTATTAGCCAAATAATATTTATAAAGCTCTTAGCACAGTGGTATATGGTAGAACTATATTTATATAGTAGGAATTATATTATATTATGGGCAGTTAGGTTGTACAGTGGATAGAGCACCTGCTCTGGAGTCAAGAAACCCTGAGTATAGGGCAGCTAGGTAGCACAGTGAATAGAGCACTGGCCCTGGAGTCATGGAGGACCTGAGTTCAAATCCGGCCTCAGACATCTGACACTTAACTAGTTGTGTGACCTTGGGCAAGTCACTTTACCCTAATTGCATTGCCTTTAAAAAAAACAAACCAGCAAAACCAAAAGCTATCTTTCTTCTTGTATACCCATAAGGTGAAAATAAAGGAAGGTAGAAACTCTCAGGAGCTTGGTCAGCAGTTTTTGCCTATAGGTACATCCCAAGGTCCTGTTTACCCTTTTCATCCCTGGGGATTCCCTTCCAGGAGCAGCAGCTGTAGATGGAAGGCCTTTGCAGAGGACAAAGTGAAAGAAACCTGGGTCTTGAATCTGACAGAGAGGAAAGTGTAAAAACTATGTTGCTTATGGCTAGGTCTTCCAGACATGAACTTTATAAAAATGGATACATCTCTTCCTCCCTCTCTCCTTAACAGTAACTGAGAAGGCAAAAAGATCCTAGTGATTAGTTGTATATAATATTCTTGTTTACCCATTTGCAACCCTTCCAGCAATTTGCTGAAAACTGAGAAAGCAGGCAGAAACAAAAGGAGACAAACATTCCGAAACTTTAGCATACATATCTTGCAGGGCATGTTTAATGTGCATTGCTCATTTCTTAAAGTTTGTAAAGTGTGAGCCAGCAGAGATTCTCCCTAGGAAATATCTAGCTTTTAGGAGTCTCTGACAGCATCTGACTCCAATGTCCATGGGAAACATCTGCTTCCTCTGCAGGTATCCACAGCTGGAGTGCCAGGGATGTTGGTGCATTCTGTATGTTGCCAAGCAACCCTGAAATGGGTGCTAGGACATAACTAGGGATAGCTAACCTGGAACACAGCCTTGGATGTCAGGAGTCAGGACCTTTGTTAAGAGTAGAGTGGAGTTGGTATGGCCACCCACTTGGATGGTACTTCCTGGAAAGTCAAGAGGTCCTCAGGGTGGATGCTGGTGTCATCATCTCAATATGACAGTACCAAATTCATGAGAGTAGTGGAAAATGCACTGAACTTGAAGTCAGGAGAGACCTGAGTTTGAGCTGTACCTCTGGCACTTAACTAGCAGTGCAACCACAGGCAGGTCTTTTGATCTCTCTGAGCCTCAGTTTTCTTATCTGAGAAATGGGGATAATAATTGTACCAATCCTGCAGGGTTGTTATGAGGATCAAAAGAGAAAGTGTGTGTAAAATGCTTTGCAAACCTTAAATAACTATATAAATGCCAATCATATTATATTGAGAGGCAGAGAGCTGGCTTTGAAACCAGGACAACCTGAATTCAAATCTTACCTCTGATAAATACTGTCAATGTGACCCTGGACAAGCCACATAACCTCTTAGTGGTCTAGGTAGGTCTGTTCATAAAAAATGTTAGACACTCCCAAGTGCTGCTAAACTGGATTAAATTGAAATTAGGAAATATTTAGCAAAACAAAAATACAATAGAACATAGATAATGTTAATATGTGTTTTTCTAAGTCAATATGAGGCAGCTGGGATTCTTAGTAACCCCCATTTTATATGATTTTTTTTTTTTGCTTTTTGGAGGGAAAAGGTAGGGCAATTGGAGTTGTGACTTTCCCAAGGTCACACGGCTAATTTTGTGTTAAGTGTTTGAGGCTGGATTTGAACTCAGGTCCTCCTGACTTCAAGGCCTGTACTCTATTCACTATACCACCTAGCCACCCCATTTTATATGAATTTAACATCTACATTGTAGAAGAGATGTTGGTAACTGTGTTGGTTGATGGAGTTCCCTACATCAATGAAATAAGAGAACTAGTCCCTATCCCTATAACTATCATATCTTTGGAAGTCTTGCATGTTGGGTCAGGTTGTGAGCTGCCCAAAGACTGAAACTTAGAGGAAGTTAAAGGATCAAAGGAAACTAAAAGATTACAAAGCTGAAGGATCAAGATCAGTTAATAAATAGCACCATTCCTGACAGCACCTTCTGAGTGGTCCCTATTTTCTCTTTTATTCCTGTATCAAAGGGCATACCTTAATCCCCTTTGTTGCTTACAAGTTCTGTTTTTTCCAGGCTTCCAGCTGAACAATTACCTTTTACAGCTAATCGTCCTAAGGTATGCTGACGAGCAGTACCAACTTGACTTTGACGATTTCCTCAACTGTATGATCCGGTTAGAGAATGCAAGCCGTGAGTATCTTTCTTGGCCAATGTCCTTAGGATCACATAGGGCATGGTCCGATCTGGGCTGCATCCAATCCCAATCTCAACTGCTGAGACATATTGCAATCACAAGTAAGAGACAGAAATTGTTGAAATAAGAGGTGACATTTATATCACTTCAAGACCTGGAAGTTCAGGTCTTTTAATAGATGTTGTTTAGTGGTTATGTGATACAGTGGAAAGCAGAACTGGATTTGGAATTAGGGGATCTGGGTTCAAATTTTACCTCTATCTCTTATATCTAATGTGACTTTGGGGATGTCAACCTTTAGGGGCCTCTGCTTCCTCATCTATAAAAATAAGGGAATTTACCTAGATGACTTTTGATGTCCCTTCTAGCCCTAAATCTATAACCCCAATTAGTGATTCTTAATATAATGGATGAAAATGCTTATTCATCTATAGCGATGCTACTGTATTTGAAAGATGTTACATTTAGGGGCAGCTAGGTGGCATAGTAGAATGCTGGCCCAGGAGTCAGGATATCCTGAGTTCAAATTGACCTCAGACATGTAGTAGCTGTGTGACCCTGGGCAATTCACTTAACTCCAATTGCCAAGAAAGGAAGGAAGGAAAAAATGAAGGAAGGAAGGAAGATGTTAATTTGTGCAAACTGTGCAAATCTTAGGAGACTGTCATGTTTTAGGTCAAAGTTCATTACAACTAATACCATTATGACAAAAATTTATTTTAATAAAATAAGTTTTAAATCCCATTGATAACCTGCTTATCTTACAATGCTACATATACAGTATGTTCCTGACAAATATTCATTGCTCATAATTAAATATTTCCTCAGGGCAAAGGCTTTTTGATAACAAAGAGTGTTATCTCTCATGATAACTCTCATGACTATAACTTAGAGTCATATAGTTGGAAAGAACCTTATAGGTAATCTAGTCCAAACTCCTTATTTTGCAGAAAAGGAAACTAAGACCCAGAGTGCTGAAGTCACTTGGTCAAGTTCTCATGGCTAGTTATGGCAGAGCTGGAACCTGAACCAACATCTTCTAACTAAAAAGTCACTTCCCTTTCTACCCTACCACATGTTCTGTTTTTTTATTTTCTCCATCATTTTAATAAAAAGCAATGGCTGTGTTTGGAGGCTAATTAATGCTACATAATTGGTCATGACTTAGGAAAAGGTTCTAGGAGTCATAAATGGTACCCCAGAAATCTTGGCCCAATGACCTGCTTTAGCCAAGAAGGGCCACCAAAATGCTGGACATAATTAGGAAGGGTGTTGGAAATAATGCAGAAGAGGTCTTCCTGCCTTTGGAAAAACCCCTTAACATCTGCACATAGAATAATGCAAAAAAGTTCCGATTATCATATACCAAGGAAGACACAGGGGAGCATGAGATAGTCTAGATAAAGACTACTAAAATGATTAAAGTAATGGAATGTCTTTTCTATTGGGAAAGGACTCTTCATTCTGCATGAAATAATGAACCATGTGGTTAAAGGGAACACAATATAATTTTTACCAAGTCTCCAAACAAGAGAATAGGAGAGTACTGCTTACAGTTTCAGAGTTTTGAGACAATAAGAATAAATACAACTTCCCCTAAAAAATGTCAAACTTATAGAACTCATTTCCCCAAGCTATGCAAGAAAGTAAATTACTGAGAAGTATGCTGGTGAGCATAGAAGTTGTTCTTCGAGTATATTTCCATCTACCTGCAGTATTGCCCTTTCTCACTCTGGGTTTATTTCAGTCTAAAGAACTATGGAAAGGTGTAAAAAAAAGATTCAAGAAACTTTTAAATAAATAAAAAGGATTTTTTTTTGTTTTAAATAAATATATAGCTGACAGATCCATAACGTCTTATTAAGGGAAACAAGAATGTTTGGAGATATGTCTTCTGACCTCCAAGACTGGCATGCAGGAGGGCAACCCTGCCTTCCAACAAAATGTTCCTTTGGGATCATACAGATTTCTGGCTTAAAAAGAATATGATTCTGACTTAGAGATATGATGACCTGGGGTAAGGGGAATGAAGCATAAAATTTCAAGAAAAACAAAAACAAAAATTTCCACCAATGATTTCCTGGAGCTACTTTCCCAGCTCAGGGGAAAAAAATTAAAATGATTTTCTAAAGTTTACAAAATATGTATTTCTCTGAACAAGTCAAGTCTTAATGCATTTTCACATTCCTAACTCTGGTGACTTTAATTTGTAAATGATACTAAATCAGTCCAATAAACAATATCACATGTATTTTAACTTTTCCCCAAATTTACATTAAATATTTTCTTTTATGGCCTTTAAAATGTTTGACTATTTTATAGGATCATAGATTTAAAGTTGGAAGGAGACATAGCTATCTAGGTCAAGTATCGTTTTTTTTTTTGTTTTTGTTTTGCTTTTTGGAGGGCAATTGGGGTTAAGTAACTTGCCCAAGGATACACGGCTAGTTTTTTTGTGTGGGTGTTAAAAGTGTCTGAGGTCGGAACCGAACTCAGGTCCTCCTGATTCGGGGCTGGCACTTTTACTCACTGAGCCACCTAGCCTCCTCTCAAGTATCTTTTGAGGCAAAAATAGGTTAAATAACTCATCCAAGGTCAAAAAAGCAATAAGGAATAGAGTCAGGATTTGAACCCAGGTAGGTCTTAATACTCCAAATTCAGCATATACTTTCCATTATGCCATGTTCTTCCATTCTTTTTCTATTTTCATGGGGAAAGTAGCTTCATTTTTTAATTATCTGGTATCTCTGATGTGGACTAATAAAAATACCCATTAGCAACCTTATGAGGGCTGTTTGGAGGTCTGAGAACATATCTGTTATGTTCTTCATGATTCTTCAGGGAACCATCATATCACAGTAACATTTCCTACTAATGAAACTTTCTTGATCTTCATGTTCTCTTGTTTTGAATTGTTAACTGCTATCTGGGTGACTTCCAAAACCAAAATGAGTTTATCTCCAATTTACAATATAAACATTCTTGTTGGAAGAAAGTATGAAGAAACTGGGTCATTGTTTTTCATGTCCTCTCCTCAGCCCCAGTTACTTCAAATGAAAAGTTTCTCTGAAAGCCAAGATCTGGAGTTCCACCACTTGGTCTGGTGCAATTTTCTAAGAATTTGATAAAAATATGTATCTTTTATGAAATCTTAAAGCATTCATTAATCAGTTACTCAAACAAATTGAATAAAATAACATTCCAAGTAAGATAGTATCAAGTAATGTTAAGAGGGCTATTTTAAAAGGGCCTCAAAGGTACTAAGGTGGGGTCATCTCCTCTCTCAACTTTATCTTGAGTTGATCAGACTCTAGTGAATGGATTCATGACCCCTAGCCTTAATCACTGAATGGGTGTTGCCTGAGTCTGTTATACTGAGTCATACTGAGACCTGTTAAAGACCTTAGCATAAAAAGGCCAAGGTCTTCCAGTGTATCCAGGGCCATCTGCAATTGTCTTAATCTGTATCTCCTGGGGCGGCCAGGTAGCACAGTGAGTAAGAGCACCAGCCCCAGAGTCGGGATAACCTGGGATGGAATCTGGGCTCAGACACTTAGCACCCACCCAGAAACACCTGGCTGTGTAACCTTGAGCAAGTTACTTAACCCCAATAGCTTAAAAAAAATCTGTATCTCCCCATTGGACCCAGATGGCTCCTGAGGATAAACTGAAGCTGGTGACTTTGTACTTAAATCCAATTCACTTGCATGTCATGGCATCACTTTCCTGATGTTATGGTCCTCTTCAAGAACAAAGGACAAACAGCAACAACAATATGACCCCCAACCCCAACAGGGTCCAGACTGGATTTGTAAACCAAAATGTTAGGTAATCTCTTAATGAGATACACACATTCTGAATAAACCCCAAATGAGTAAACACAAATAAGTGAAACCATTCAAGAAACCAAATTACTAAACAGAAGATTGCTTGGTGAGTAGGAAATCAAAGAAAAGGAATTGAATGTTCTTAAAGTATATTTCCACCACCTGAAGTATTTCTCTTTTCTACTCTAGGCAGGTGTATATCAGTCTAAATAACTGAAATTAGTCATCTAAGCTCAGAGCATCATCATTATAGGTCTATCTTGGAAATACTGTGACAGATTCTGAAGTGGACACTATCTCCTTTTGCTAGGTTTCATACGTGCCCAGATTTTGTGATTTCCACATTTCTATCTAATTGGAAGACCTTTCCAATAACTTTCCATCTCAGAGCAGTTTCCCTTTGTGTACCTTGCCAATGACCTGGTACTTATTTGCCTTAGGATGTATTCTCAGCCGTCAGCTCATCCCTACAGGCAGTCGGTGTGTCCAAGTTTATCCACAGTATGCATGTTCTGATTGGCCATACAGAGGAGGACCTGTTTCTATCCTTTATATGATTTACCTTTCACACAATCCCTGATGTCCATGCTATTTGGGGTGCCCTCAAGGCCACCTGTGGAATCTCTACTACTGAATTCAATGATCTTACCTCCAGGGAATGGAAATAGTTGACTAGAGATCCAGTTGTCTACCAAGCAGCAAGTTTATCCTGAAAAGCTGCCAAGTCCATGTTAGGTATCAGTGTTATTATGATAAGCTGTTCCCTGCTCCCTGTTTTCCCACCCCCACTCTCTCAATCCCCTCATGTTCTCATAATTTCTTTCCAAAAGAAACAAAGGAAAAGTTATACATTTTCCCAGTGCAAAGATATATGTGACCCATTTTGTTTATTATGTGACCAGATCTTGCCCACAGAAAAATTGAGAAACAGGCAAAGTTTTACTTGGGCAGCCTTCCATCTTCCCTTTGGCTACCACTTTTCCCCTCCCTCTCCTTGAGGGCTTATCTTGTCTCCCATTTCAGTCAGTCAGTCAACAAGCATTTATTAAGCACTTATTATTTGCCTTGAACTGTACACTGGGGATGCAAAGAAAGGGGAAGGGAGGGAGGGAAAGGGAGAGAAAGAGGAAGAGAGAGAGAAAGAGAGAGAGAGAGAGAGAGAGAGAGAGAGAGAGAGAGAGAAATAGCCCCTGTTCTCAAAGAGCTCACTGTCTAGTGGGGGAGAAAATATACAAACACCTATGAATAAACAAGATATTGTTTGTTGTTCAGTTATTTCTGACTCTTAGTGACCCCGTGTGGGCAAAGACATTGGAGTGGTTTGCCATTTCCTTCTCTAGCTCATTTTACAAATGAGGGAACTGGGACAGAGTTAAGTGACTTGCCCAGGATCACACATCTATTTGAACTGTGAAAGATAAGACTTTCTAACTTTCTATACTCTATCTACTGTGCCACTTAGTTGACCCAAAAAAGAAACCTATAGGATAAATTGGAAATAGTCAACAGATTATTATCATTATTGCTTTCAGGAATCTATCACAGCGCTGGCAGTAATGTCAGTCAATGATGGCTGAAGACCCTCCCTAGGGTATTTATTTGTCTTTTCACTGAGACAACTTGAAGGCTGAAAACTTTCAAGAAATAAAGGAGTGAGTCTCAAGTAGTGGGATTTCAAGCTTTGCCCGAAGCAATGGACAAGATATTTTGGAATAGAACAAATCTGGCTGGCATGCCTCAACTCATACCACTGTAGTGGCAACCACACTGGCATACCCAGTATGGCTACTAGCACAGGTTCTTAGATCTGCTTTATTAGAGACATAGCTGTTTAAGGAGTCAACAGTTCACTAGTTCAGGGGAAAAGTCAGCACCCTGAACTTCAGAGAAAATACAAGCAGAGAAATAAAGACCAACAGATAGGGCTCTGACTGCCTGAAACAATTATTCACTTTACATATTTCTCTGGGCCAAGAGAGTTTTCACATCTGAGCAGTCAGAGAGCTCTGAACAATCGGCCACTCAGACTCTTGACCAGGGAATCACAAGATCCTTCTCATAAGTAAACCCCCAAAGCAAAACACCAACTCAGAGTATATATACATTTCTCAGAGCCAGAAGGCATCACAACCCTCTTGACTCAGTGCCTAATTAGAAATTAGCAAAAGGTGTGAAAGCCTTCCTACAAGCAAGTCTCCCCCTAAGCAAGCTTCCCTTAATGGACTCCACCTGAGACCTATTAATGGGTGCGGAAGATCTTAAATCCTATTAACCTTACAACCACATAGGTGACCACCTAGTTCATTTACTTGTAAGGCTGCTTCATATGGTGCTAGTTTTGAGATTAAGTGGGATTCCACTGGCTCAAAAACCTACCCCAGGGCCATTTAATTGTACTATCCTTCTGAAATTTGTTGTCTGGAGCATTTGACAATCTGTCACTAGATGGTGCAATTCCCACAGAGTCTACTTGGGACTTGTTCTAGCTGATTTTTGCATTTGAAAATGATTAGGAACTTTGAAGAATTGTCTGTAATCAAGCTTTCCTGATGTCTCTCACTTTAGGGGTGTTCCAGGTTCTCAGTGCAAAGGACAAAGAGTATATTCAGCTCAATATAAATGAGGTATGGCTACAGTCAAAATGTCCATGCAGAAATCTGTTTTCTTGTCCTGTTTTCCTTTACCTTTATTGTTCTTTCTTTCTTTTGCTTTTTTTGGAGGGGAGAAGAGGCAGGGCAATTGGGGTTATGTGACTTGCCCAAGGTCACACTGCTAGTAAGTGTTAAGTGTCTGAGGTTGGATTTGAACTCAGGTCCTCCTGACTCCAGGGCCAGTGCTCTATGCACTACACCACCTAGCCTCCCCTTATTGTTTTTTTTTTCCTGTCATTTATGATCCTCCTATCTATCCCCATTATAACTTCTCATTCTTTCTCTTGCTTATTCTCTCATATCCGAGGTCCAAAAAGCAAACTGTCCCAAGCCACCCTGTGAAACATACAGTAAACCAAGGAAGTTTGGCTTCTTATCTCAGTGACCTAGTGATGAAGACAAGATCAGGGGACATTCCCATGACTGCCAGAAAAGTTGGAGTAAAGTAGAAACCCTTCTAATTCTGTGTCTTTCCTTTTATTCTCAGTTTATCAGTCTGGCGATGAATATTTGAAGTGGCCCCTGGTCTGGATGTGAGTTCTCACCATATCGTGTGTTTTGGTCCATGAACCAAACAACTTTTTCCTAGGTGGTGCCCATGTGTCCACAAGAACTTTGAATGAAGTTTCCATGTTTTTTAATCCTACTTCTCACCTGATGATTCTTCTTAGCTTGGTCAATAATGAATGCCATACCCTCAGATAATGTTTCTTTTCTAGAGATGAAAGATTATCAAATGGGAATTTGTGGTGGTGGAGGGAGATGACTTGCCCACAGAGTAAGTCACCTCTAGTAATCATATGTACTTTATTAAGGATGATTCAGAGCTCCAACCCAGATAACCCTTGACTTCACCAAATTCTTAATTATTTCTCCCACCCCCATCAACCCTGCCACTTTGTAATTGCCCACAAGTGATTAAAAATCATCTGATAATGTTTCTAAAAATATTTGTGCTCATAATTAAGTATGCCCCTGTAAACATGTTTCATTTATGAAACAAAATGTTAGGGCATTTATAACTGTCCCTTTCTCATATCACAAAATCAAATGTCAATAAATGTAGTTTAGAACCACAGCTCTGGGAACACAAAGATTGGGTTCAATCTCCAGATTTTCTTAATAATAGTTCAGTAATTTCTGTGGCTCATTTTATCACTATTCCTGGAAACACTTGAATTTGGCTTTCTCCTAGGGAGCTTTAGTTCCCTTCTAAAACACCAGGCTAATAAGCCTTTAACCATAGAACAGGTTTATTCAAAGGTAAATAAAACAAAGAAGGTACTTGTACCCACTTCATGCTTTTTCCTTTCTCCCCAGTCCCTACAAACTCAAAGCATCACCTACTAAAGTCCCTGCCTCCTATATCGTTATTGAAGCCCCTTCTGCTAGTTCTGTCCTTCTCCCTGGGGTATGTGCTTCTTTATTAAGGTTTCTGTTGACTTTATCCTAATTCCAAGTGGCTTACTCCATTTTCTATTGTCCAGGCCATCTCCTACACAGTCCCATAATCATCTTAAGTTTTACAGCTCCCAGCCAGCTCCAGGAACTTATTCAGTACTCATTAAGTTGCTATTGCCTTCGATAGTACCTTGATCCAGGATGTGTGTGGGGTATTCAGGGAGCACTAGCATCTATGGATGAAGACTTGCTGAGCCCTTTTCAGGGCTGCTCATCTGCTGTTGGGGTCCACCTTTCACCCAATGCTCCTCTGTGTCTGCTAGGAGATGTCGTATGTACAGTGGCCATACCCTGATAAAACTGTCTCTGCATATGGGTTAAACCAGGTTGACAAGCCTCAAATTTGTCAATGAGTTAGGGGATGTCTACCCCAAACATGTGAAGACTTCTCCCAGTGGAATGAGTAGATGAGAATAGTTTGTTCTGACGGCTGTGAAAGCAGCGGAAGCAGGCACTGTGGAGAGCTTACAGTTTGGCCAGACATCAAAGACACCAAGGTCATCCACTGGATCCTGAGCCATTGCTGTTTGTCCTGCCACTGAACTTCAATGATACTGGAAGAGTGAGGTTGAGGGCTTTGTGTGACTCTGCCTCACTTAAACCAATTCATGTGCAAGTCAGGATATCACCTATCATTGATCCTCTTCTAAAATGAAGGACAAACACCTTGATCCAGACATCTTGTCTACCTAATGGATGACTTTTTGTAGTGGCAACCACACTGGCATATCCAGGATGGCTGCTAGCACAAGGTCTTAGGTCTGCTTTACTAGGGAAGATAGCTGTTTAAGGTTTTAATTACATTCACTAATTCAGGGGAAAAGTCAGCACCTGAACTTCAGAGAAAATGCAAGCAGAGAAATAAAGACCCACAAACAGACTCTGACTGTCTGAATCAACTACACACTTTACATACATCCCTGGATTGAGAAAACCTTTACATCTGAACAGTGGAGGAGCTCTGAACAAATGGCCACCCAGAATCTCCACCAGGGAGGGAATCACAAGATCCTTCTCATAAGCAAGCCCCCAAAGCAAAATACCAACTCAGAGTATATATACACTTCTCAGAGCCAGAAGGCATCACAACCTCTCATGACTCAGTGCCTAATTAGAAATTAGCAGAAGGTATGAAAGTCTTCCTACTAAGCAAGCATCCCCTAAGCAAACTGCCTTTACTGGGCTCCATCTGAGACCTATTAATGGGTGGGGAAGATCTTCTATCCATTAATATTACACTTTTCCACCCAGCAACCCCTGCTCAGAGCTCTTCACGTGCACCAGCCCTACCCATGAAAAGACAGGTATCATTTTGGATGAAACCTCAAACCAAAGATTTGGGCTGCTAATTAAAGACACTAAAACACAGATTCTTTCTTAGTGATTTCTCTAACCCAGCTATCTTCTTCCCTAACCACTAAGCCATATATTATGTGACCCACTGAGGCTAGCAGCCTCAAACCACCATGGATCCAGGATGGGAGAAAATAGTTCCAGTGAGCACAGCTCAAAGTTGAGGCTCCCAGGCAGAACTGGGGACAAAGATCCAGACTACTTAGTCACTTTCTTCTGAGGAAGCTTCTCTTGAGTGCTCCCAATGCTTCATCCCTCACCAGCACCCAGCTCCAGAGCCCTTGAGATGCTATGACTATGAGAGTTATGAGAAGCTGTGACTATGACTATACCTTTTTTTCCCTTCCTAGAAGAAAAGGGATCTCTGAAGTCCCTCTCGGAGAACTGATAACAAATACTTTGTACTAATGTCTTTGTTCTTTAAGTGATAGGATATAAATTAGAAAGAACTAACTGTATTGTGTCCTTCAAGGGAGCCATGTTATGTAGTGGAAAAGGCACTAAGCTTGGGTTTAAATCCTACCTTAGACACATATTAGCCATAAGACCCTGGAGAAGTCACTTAACCTCTCTGTGCCCCAATTTCCTCTGCTGAAAAATGAGGAGATTGGATTAGATGACCCACTAGGTCCTTTCCAGCTCTAAATCTATGACCTTTGTCAGAGCACTGGTTCCATTTAGATTATGAAGCCAGAAACAAGCAATATCCTGGGACTAAACTCCTTAGAGTTTACCCTCAACCTGAATTTTCTGTCCCAATGCTGACATCCAGAGGCCCAGGATGGTTTTTCATCCATCTCAATACAGTGGAATATATTTACCTGCCACAAAATAATATCATATGTGTTATTATGTGGAACCTGAAGATATACATTCTCTGCTACATTTAAGTAATAAGTGAGATGTCATGCTACCCTAGCGCTTTTCATTGTATCATATGAACATGAGATATCACAGCACACACAAACACATACCTACATACATATATATGTGTGTATGTATGTATACAGCATTAGATTATGTATATATCTTCCCCTATAGCATATAACACTAGAGAAGTAAATGGCAAACCACTCCAGTATCTTTGCCAAGAAAACCCCACAGACAGTTGGTGTGATGTGACCATGGGCTCACAAAGAGGCAGACACAACTGAACAATTGAACAGAAGAGCAAGGAGCATATGAGCTCCTTCTAGGCAGGGACTATTCCATTTCTTAACCATTATACCTATGTGCTCTACAACTCTGTCTATTAATGCAAAGTTCCTACAGATGGTTTTGAACTAAGGGAGCTTTCCTACAAGGCTAGAATTCATCCCCTGGCATTGTTAGTGTACAGCATATCTAAGCCCACGATTTGCCCTCTTTGGGAGGGCAAAAGAACTATTCATTTATTCATCCATTTACCCAATAAAAATTTATTAAGCACCCACTTTGTATGAGCCCTAGAGAATGCAGTAGAAGAGGCCATACTAAGCAAGAGAGTGTCAGTCTGGTGGAGGCATGTATGAGAAATGTACATATGAATGGACTAAAGATCTGTTACAAAACAATTGATGAGCTTTAGCATAATATAATTTAATCCAGCCACCAAGTACAGAGGGATTGTGTAGCAAAGGAATATTCAAAGGGGAATGTGTTATGCATGTGTCTTTTTCCCTTCCACAAATTCAACTGGGGAAGAAAGTCCCAGACAGCTTTAAAAACATGGCTAGGGCTCCGGAAATTGAAGCCATAACCATAACATGAATGCTTATGTTGAGAAAGCACTCTAAGGCTGGCAGATTGTTTTACATGTGTTATCTAACATGATCCTCTCAACCCTGTAGGGTAAGTGCTCTTACCATCATCTGCCATTTGATAGAGGAGGAAATGGAGGTCCTGAGAAGTGGCAACTTGCCCAGGACCAAATGGCCAGAAAGTGTCTGAAGCAGAATTTCAAACTAGGTCTTCCTAAATCCAAGTCCAGCACTATTCATATGCTTCTCAATGAGATGAGCTTTAGGACCAGATCTTGGTCTTAATGGAGGTGATGAAAACAGGTTGATGAAGAGGTAAGGGGAGATCATTTGAGGTAGGAAAAATGGCATGCTTTAAAGCACAGAGATGGGAGCAAGCAAACTGTGCTTGCATGAAAGGAAGAAATCTAGTCTGACTGAAACAAATCATGCCATGCTAGAGAATAGCACAGAATTGTAAAATCTCAGAACTGGAAGGCACCTGAGAGGTCATCTAGACCAACACTGACCTTAATAAGAACCCTGTCTAACAGCACTTTAAAGTTTACAAAGCACTTTACAAATATCATCTCTTTTATCTTCACAACAACCCTGGGAGGTAAATGCTATTATTCTCATTTTTATAAATGAAGAAACTGAGGTAGACTAAATTAAAGGTAAAACTAAAGGTAAATTAAGTGATTTTCCCAAGGTCATACAGTAAGGACCTGAATTTGAACTGGAGTCAGGAAGACTTGAATTCAAATCTGACCTCAGGCACTTACTAGCTGTATGGCCCTGGGCAAGTCACCTGTCCCTGTTTGCCTCAGTTTCCTCATCTGTAAAATGAACTGGAGAAGGAAATGGCAAACTACTTCAGTATCTCTCCCAAGAAAAACCCCAAGTAGATTCATGAAGAGTCAAACAGGACTGAGAAACAACTAAAAAAAAAACCCCAACTTCCTTGCCTAGAACTAGTAGCCTACAATATTCCTGATAATGATCACCAAGCCTATGCTAAATGACCTTTAGTGAAGAGCCTGTTAACTTCAAAGGCAGGTCATTTCACTTTTAGACAGCTCTTATTGTATCTCCAAGTTTTTCATTTTAGAAAGCCTAAATCTGCCTTATTGCAACTTTCCATCCTTTGTTTATAGTTCTGGGGCCAAAGAGAACAAGGGTAATCCCTCTTTGCACATGACAGTTTTTCAAATACTTATAGACAGCAATCATGTTTCCCCTGAAAGTCTTCTCTCCTCAGGCTGATCCCTGCCAGAGCCTAGAGACAATCCTCACATGGCATAGCATTGAGGTCTTTTGCCATCCTGACACCTTTCCTCAGGATGCTCTCCAACATGTCAGTGTCCTTCCTAAAATGTGGCTCCCATAACTGAACAATCTAGTTATAGTCTCAGGAGGGAAGTAGCATTTTAGAGTGGATCTTTGGGAAAAGATGGGGCATGAGGATAAAGATTTAGGACTCATCTGCAGGAAGATAATAACTAAACCCATGGAAGTAAACGAAGTCATCAAGGAAAAGAGAAGAGGAAAGAAAAGAAGAGAGGAGAGGAGAGGAGAGGAGAGAAAATACGAGAATAGAGGGAAATGACAGGGGACAGGAGGGGAAGGAAGGGAATGGGGGAAGGAAGAGGAGGGAAGGGGAGGAGAGAGAAGAGGAGGAAGGAGAGGCAAGAGGAGAGAAAGAAAAGGAGAGGGGAGGAGAGGGAAGGAAAAGGAAAGGGGAAGGAGAAAGGAATGTGTATTTAAGCATATAGTGTACCGTAGTATAGTAGGAAAAAAAATATCTGGCTCTGGAATCAGAAGATCTGAGTTCAAATTTTGCCTCTAACACCACCTTTGTGATCTTGATAAGTCACTTAGCTTCTCTGGGACTGTTTCCTCATCTATAAAATAAGGGCTTTTGAAGTCCACTCCAGATCCAAATTTAGGAGAGTATGTGAATCAGCAGTCAACAGGGGAGGAGTAGAGAGGATGAGGGGAGAAGAAATAACACAAGAATGCAACATCACAGAAACCAAGGGAGCAGAGAGTATCAAAGAGTAAGTGTTCAAATGAATCAAAAGGTACAGGTGGTTGGGGTCAGGGAAAAAAGTCAAGAAATATGGTGATAAGAAACTCATTAGTGACCTTAAAGAGAGCAGTTTCAGTAGAATGATGCAGACAGAAGTCACATTGCAAAGGCTGAAAATTAAGTGGGTGGCAAGGAAATGAGACAGAATATGGACTGCACTATCTAAAAGTTTAGCTCTGAAATGAAAGAATAGGATGATTCTAGAAGAAAGGACAGAATATCAATCTATTAAAAACTCAAGAAACTGCTGACCAAGGTGCCACTATACAAAAGAAATCTTTACCTATCAGAGGGAGCTAATCCCAAAGGAGTGTGTGGTTTAGCAATGGGTAGCCAAATTCTGCCCTTCATAATGCCTTGAACCATGCATCTTTCTCAGGGTGCTGATATACTTCCTTGTCTGTATATGGCTTTGTCTTGTAGAGAGACATGGCTGGCAGAGTGGCAGATGCCAGAGAGGGGCTTAGCTTGAGCATGTGACTCAGAGGCTTTATGTGGTTCCAAGCCCTGTGTCAGCTCAACAGGGGGACTGAGGGCTTGATTACTGGAGGAAACAAAGCTGCTTTCTGCCTGAGAGCTGATCCCTGTGAGCTGGAGCTGAGAGCCACTGGCAAAGGACAGCGTGAAGGCTGTTGGCAGCTTCACTGTCTAGGCAGCTGTGGCTGAGTTGTGAATAAACAGCAGACAAAGTAAGCTTGCTACTGATATCTGTCTGGACCCTTTCCTCAACTCCAGAATTCCTCTCTAAAACAAAACAGTGATTAAAAAAACCCAAAACCGTTTTCTCCTTGATAGCATAATGGAATAGGCTAAAATTGTGCCAGTGGTGGTACTTGTGATCCAAAAGGCTTACTTACAGTGAGAAAGAAGACCTTACCCTGTCCAGGAAAAGACGTTCCCAACCAGCACACCCATGCATCAGAAATGGGGAGATTGTAGTGGAAAGAAGACCTGCTCAGGAGTTAGTCTGGTTTTGTCACTACCAGAGTTGTGCAACCAGGAGTAAGGCACCTCATTTCTCAAGGTCTCAGTGACCCCCTCTGTAAAAAGATGCATCTGGACATAACAGTTCTTAGGGCCCTTCCAGCTCCAGCATTCTATGTATTTTTGTCTAACCCTCCATTGTAGGAAGCTAGTTAGTCCTGGCCCAACCTAAGGCCAGAATGGGTTCTTACTCAGTCTTTTCAAAGCCTACATCTGGGGGATTAGTTTGTGGCAGCCCTAGCTGGTCCAGATGGTTCCTGGGAAACCAGCTCATTCCTCAACCAAGATCAAGATTTTTCTAGGATTGGCCCAGAGGATTATAGTCCCATCTGAGTGATGTCTGGACCTGATCTAGTTTCTAAGGAATGCTTTGTCCAAAGGGAAAATCTGGGGTCAGGACAGAAAACCCAGAATAGCCCAGAACCAGATGAATCTTTTGGTTTGTGAGTGGGCTTAGGGAGGGAATAGACAATGGGTCACTCACTAGACACATGCTCGATAGTGTTTGACATTTTGTCAATTATTGCTCAGTATTCTACTAGAGGACTTGTCTTTCAGATACCATAAATTTCAGGCATATAGAAGAGGCCTTGCTGAGCCAATACATACTGTGGTAAAAGCCCTTGATAGAAAACAGGTGCATGGCTCATCTTCTGAACAAAAGAGTTATAGTACAGTTCACAGACACCCTACGTGGAATTTAGTCAATGCAAAAAAAAATAATAAAGGATTATAATAACATTTCAAAGCAACATTCAGGAAACATGGAAACCTGGAAAAGCCAGAAAACTTGGTGAAGTTGCCTCAAGAGCACTGTGATTATATTTGTTGATGGGTACTATTTATTTCTTATTTTATTATTTAAAATTCCAGAATCATTATTTAAAAATCAGACAGCATTATATATTTCACATAGTGATATTTCTTTTGAAAGTATTAGATAACTGTATATAGAGAAATGGACTTCTCATAGAAGAAGTCAGCAAAATAAATCTGAACTACAATATTCCATGGTATACCTGTGATCAAAGAATTTAAAGTTGGAAAATATTTTAGATTTAGTCCATTCTTTTCATTTGAAAGAAAAAGAGTTGGAAGCAAACTTGAAGATCTGTGGAGTGGAAAAAGCACTAGAGTTGGAGTCAGAGATCTTGTGTTCATATCCAGGCTCTGTTACTTTTTGATTGCAGGAGTATGACCTTGGGCAAGTCACAACTCTGTCAGCCTCAATTTCTCATTGCTAAAATGAAAGGGTAAGGGGCAGTTAGGTGGTGCAGTTAATAGAGCACCAGCCCTAGAGTCAGGAGGACCTGAGTTCAAATCCAGCCTCAGACACTTAATGCTTACTAGTCATGTGACCTTGGGTAAGTCACTTAACCCCAATTGCCCTACCATCCCTCCTCCAAAAAGAAAAAATAAAATAAAATGAAAGGGTGAGACTAGATGACTCCTAAGATTACCTTGGGCTCTATGAACACTGATCCCATTCTATCTAAACTATTTACAATAAGAGTTTTTAGCCTGGGATCTGTGAGTTTGTTTTAAAAAATATTTTAATAATTGTGTTTCAATATAATTGACTTCCTTTATAATCCTATGTATTTTATTTTATGCATTTTAAAACTTTTTTTTTACCTGCCCAAGGAATCTGTTGTGGTGGGTGAAAAATTAAATAACTGAGGAAACAAAGATTTGAACTTTGGAGCATATAGATTTATTAAACAATGCATGGCAATTGCCAATAATCAAGATCAATCGCCTTCTTCAGCTTTTGCATTGAACCCCAAATATAGGAGGAGACAGACTTTTATACATTAAAAACAATTAATCAAATAAGGTCAATTAATTAAAAGGAAACATTACAACTTCAGCAATATGATTTCTAATTGGAGAAATGATCAGAGACTTTCCAAGTTGGGAGGGGAAAAGCAAACAGGTGAAATTCCCTGAAATCACAAAAAGAGGTGACCAATTCCCTGCAAGTGTCTGTATACAATCAAAGGAACATGGGAACAATAACTGACTGATTAGTATGGGGCCAGTTTTTAGATAAGACATGTAGGCTGCTTGAGATATACAATTGTCAGAAAACTTCACATTTTTCTTTGGACCTGAGTTTCTGATCAGCACAACCTAGGTCTTTAGTTAAGGGTCTCTAAGCAAATGGGTACAGGTGGTCTAACAACCCAGTCCCATGCAGGTTTAGGTTCATATAATGCAATAAAGTTGTGTCCCAAGTCCCACAGTTAAATGACGTTTTCTCACAAGACAGAAGTTGGGCTAAACCCATAATTGAATGGAAAGAGAACCTGAACTAGCTCCAGAACTGAGTCACAAGGCAGTCTGTGTGCTTCTCTTGATTCTCACAACTGACTGCTTGCTTTCCTAATCTCCTCACTTCCATCACCATTATACCAAAAAGGTTAATCACCCCTGACTTGTAATAATCTCTTGGTTCTATTTGATGATCTCCAATGATGGCTGACCACTGCCTCCTATGGCAATTTTTACTTTTTCACAGCTCAAGTTGTTAGGAAGTTTGTTTGTTTGTTTGTTTGTTCGTTTTCTCTTAAACAGAAATGAAATTCACTTCTTTGCAAATTCTACCCAATTCTCCTTACCTTGTACTCTAGGACTAAACAGGACAATTCTAGCTCCTCTTCCACATGAAAGTCTTTCAAAAACTTGAAAACATCCATAATTTCCCCCTCTCCTCTTGTCCTACCTACCCCTGCCCTGACACAAATAAGTTTCTTCCCAGACCTAATATCCTAGGTTCTTTCAATCATGCTGGGTATGACATAGTCTCCATTTCCTTTATCATTTTGGACATCTTTCTCTCTACTTGTTCCAACTTCTCAACATCCTTCCAAAATGGGGTGCCCAGAACAGAAAAAAATACTCCCGATGTGGCTTGATAAAAGCAGAGTATAGTGATGTCCTCTCCTCTGATGTCCTGGATACAAGGCATCTATTCATTTCTCCAAAGACCATGTCAACCTTGCTCAGACTACCTCGTCTCATTGTTGACTTATAGAAATTTTGTCCATCATTGAAGCCTCTTGGTTTTTTAGGATACTGAATTTTCATTTGTTAGGCTAGCCCTACCTCACAACTTCAAGTTCTTTCAATTCAACAAATGTTTATTAAGTACTTCCTATGTTCTGGTCTGTGCTAGGTGCTGGGAATGCTGAGCTGAAGATAAGAAGTACCCTCTCCTCAGTCAGTCAGCCAACTAACATTTAGTAAGCACCTACTATGTGCCAGGAACTGCACTAAGCACTAGAGATACAAAGAACAGTAAACAACAACAACAAACAAGCAGTCCCATGTTAAAGAAGTTCATAGCCTGATGAGAGAGACCACATGCAAACAACTAAGTACAAACAAGATATATCTAGGATAAACTGGAAGTCATCTCAGAGGAAAGACACTAAGATTAAGGAGAACTCAGGAAGGCTTCTCATAGAAGGTGGTTATTTTAGGTAAGATTTGAAGAAATCCAGGGAAGCCAGGATGCAGAGATGACAAGGAAGAGAGAAGGGGAGGGGGGAGGGAGAGAGAGACAGACAGACAGAGACAGAGACAGAGACAGAGAGAGAATTTCAAGCATAGAGGACAGCCAGTGAAAATATTTGAACATGTAAGAAAAAGCACAAAGGCCAGGGTCACTGGATCATAGGGTACATGGATCCAATGCACCACCTAGCTGCCCCTGTGAAAGATTTTAAGTACCAAACACAAGATTTTGTATTTTCTCTTAGAAGACAGAGGGAGTCACTGAAACTTCTTGAGCAGATCAAAAAAAGGTCTTTGAATATGATCCAAACTGTGCTTTAGTAATGTCAACTGGTACTTGCATGAAGGATAGATTGGAGAAGGGAGAGGATGGATGCAGGAAGAAGGTTTTTGTCAATTATGAGGTAAGCAGAGCCTAAACTAGAGGAGTTGTAGTGTGGATAGGGAGAAGGGAAGGGAGGCTACATATATTGAGAAGGCAGAATATACAAGATAGCAGTTGATTGAATGTGATGGGTGAATGAGACTGAAATGCTAATCTGGGCTTCTAGAAGAATGATGCCACCCTCTATAGAAATAGAGAAGTTGGGAGGAGGGGTCAGTTAAGGGAGAAAGCTTAGTTTTAGCTTAGTTTTGTACATACTGATTTTGAGATGCCTAGGAGATATTCATGTGGAAATTTGGGACTGGAGCTCATGAGAGAGAAGAGGTTCTGGGGGGCACAGTAGATAGAATGCTGAACCTGGAGTCAAGAAGGCTCATCTTCCTGAGTTCAAATCTGGCCTCAAACATATACTAGCTGTGTGACCCTGGGCAAGTCATTTAGCCCTGTTTGCCTCAGTTTCTTCAACTGTAAAATGAACTGGAGAAAGAAATGGTAAACCATTCCAGTATCTTTACCAAGAAAACCCCAAGTGGGGTTATAAAGAGTCAGACAATGAATGAAATGACTGAAAAACATAGTGGAAACAAAGGGTGCTGATGAGATCACCAAGAGAGTAGAAGGGACAAAAGAGAAGGCAACAAGCAGAGTCCAGAAACACACCCACATGTGGAGGAGGGGATAATGATGAAGGAACAGAGCAGTCTCTGAAGAATTGAAGTTGAGGATCATTCAAATGGCAATACAACAAGGAGAGAATATAGTGAGAGTAAGCGATTGGCACAATACTTTATCAATGAAGAATCACCCAGAAGAAACAATGTAAAGAATGTTATCAAGTTAAGGTATGATTTTTGTAAAAAGTTGGTTTGATCATATTGTGAGAGGAGGGGAAAACCTTACATTCTCCTTTGGTATCCTCATGATGTCAAGAGATCTCAAGGAAAGTCCTCAGCATGTTGGACAGACCCCCTGTAGTAAATTTATGAGAGGTGCTGAATGAGAGTTGCATGTAGTAGGCAGGCACAGTTGGATAGAGGTCTGTATCATTGGAGCAAATGTGAGACCACAGGTTCATGAGAGTATTGGTATGCTGAAATATAGTTATGCTACATTACCATTTCAAATAAATTCTAATTCTTTTTTCAACTCATTGAAATTACAATTAGCCCTAAGCCCTCCCTCAACTCTTTTGACACCCACTAGAGTCACAATAAAGATGTATAGTGAGCAGTGGGTGATAGTCACCATGAAGGGACCTTATATTATATTAAGTGCACCTTATTTTATACAATACAAACATTTCTTGCACTCAGGATGAGCTACATCCTTGAAAAAGAAGATGCTTAA
Source organism: Petaurus breviceps papuanus (assembly GCF_028583685.1). Classification (NCBI taxonomy): domain Eukaryota; kingdom Metazoa; phylum Chordata; class Mammalia; order Diprotodontia; family Petauridae; genus Petaurus; species Petaurus breviceps. The sequence continues at coordinate 8,459,076 of NW_027187299.1, forward strand.
GGGAAAAAAAAACAATCTCAATGTATTCTTATTTTCTTTTTTTTTTTTTTTAAAGCAATTGGGGTTAAGTAACTTGCTCAAGGTTACACGGCCAGTTATTATTTCTGGGTGTGGTGCTGAGTATCTGAGCCCGGATTTGATCCAGGTCATCCCGACACTGGAGCCGGTGCTCTTACTTGCTGAGCCACCTAGCCGCCCCATATTCTTATTTTTCTAAGAAAATTATCATTATAATAGAATCCCCATTCTTTTCTTTGTCAGGATTTCCAAGGAAGATATGGTCCTTCTTCATTCCAAGGTTAGCCCTTATACTTTCACCCTTAAACTCATCTCCTTCCATATCTCTGAGAAACCTGATCCCTTGGTCATTTTCTTCCTATCTAGGTCACCTTCATTTTCTTCTTATCTACTGGTTCCTTCTCTGTTACCTAAAAACATGCCTATATTGTCTTAACTTTTAAACATCCTTCTCTTGACCCTACCACCACCTAAAAATAATAACTATCTATCTTCTCCGATTCATAGTCAAACTCCTAGAAAAAGATTACTACATGCAACTTAGTGACTCATATCTGGACATTTTGATTGTTAAAAGGGGCAGAAAAAAAATTAATGTAAGGAAAACTTATAAGATCAACTTGAGAAGAAATTCAGGATAAAATGATGAGAAGACAGACTGTTCTGAGGCAGAGACAGACAATTGCTTCTCAGAGAAATGTACTGAGAAACTATTTGAAAGCAGAGCAATGACTGAGGTACTCATGGTTACGAGACTTTGTGTGCCATCAGATCATCTGTGATTGTTCTCAGAATTCTGAAGGTTAGAACCAAGAAGTTGTAATATTGTAAAACTGTTTGGGGATTATGGGAAGATTATTTAAGGACTGCTGAGGTCATGCCTGACAAAAAGGCAAATCTGAATTTTACATTATAACTTAGAGATAAGTCACCGTTCTCCCTGATTTGAGACATTGAAAGTCAGGAGGACGAGTAAAGGGAAAGAGAAGAGAATGAGGAAGAGAAAGAAGGAGCAAGAAAGATGAGGAGCTGGGACAGCTAGGTAGTGCAGTGAATAGAGCACCAGTCCTGGAGTCAGGAGGACCTGAATTCAAATTTGACCTCAGACACTTAACACTTACTAGCCATGTGACCTTGAGCAAGTCACTTGACTCCAATTGCCCTGCCTTCCCCCCTGCAAAAAAAAAAAAACAAAAAAGATGAGGAGGAGAAAAAGGGTGAAAAGGAAAAAGAGGAGAAAGAGAAGGGAAAGAGAAAGTAGGAAGATGAAAATGACAAAGAGGAGGATGAGGAAGAGAAGAATGAAAAGGAAAAAAAGGGAGGAGACAAAGAAAAAGGGAGTGAAAATGGTGCATTATGTCAAATATTGTGTCTGGATTACATACCTTTTATGTCTCCCTCCATTACCCTACCTCCCACTCACTTCTCAGTCTCTTTCGATCTAGCTTCTGATGTCACTACTTGACTGAAACGGCTTCTGCAGTGTTAATAATCATCTATTGAATGTCAAACCCAATAGTCTTTTCTCAGTCCTCATTGTACTAGATATATTGGAAGTTTTTTTACGTTGTTGACTTCCTCTTTGTACCCTGCTTTCTCTTGATTCTACTCCTACTTAATCTGACTGCTCCTTCTCAATCTCCTTTGCTGGATCATTGTTCATGTCCTATCCCTTATGTATAGCTATCCCAGACCTTTTCTTCTCTATCATTTTGGATTTTAGGCATGTTGAATTTGAGATTAGTGGAAAATCCATAGTAATATAATAGACATAGAGCTGAGACTTCAAACATCATCTAATCTGACTCCTGCATTTTCTAGGTGAGGAAACTGAGGCCCATAGAGATGAACGAGAAGATATTTGCCTAAGGTCCTATGAAGAGTAAGTGGCAGAGCCAAGATGTAAGCCAAAATTTGAGTACTGCTTCCAAGGTCAATATTCTTTGCATTGTACCACTGTGTGCTATTAGACATATAGAACTTGAATTTGAATGGGAATTAGTGACTGGAGGGATAGATTCAGTAGTTATCAGTATAAATAAACTCTGAAAACAGAATGTTTTCTCTGAAAGAATAAGGAGAGGGACAAGCAGAAGGAAGATCAAGAAACATTTAGAGACTCTTCTCTATCTAAACACCCTTCTATACCCCTCTTTTAACCTATCCCTTCATACTCCCCTCTAAAGATGCCTTCTTTATCCTCTCCCCCTTCACTGTTCCCTTAAGGTTTTATTTCTTTTTTTAATTTAGAATATTTTTATACTCTTCTAGATGTATATGCATTTTCTCCTCTTAAACCCATTCCTGATCAAAGTAAATTTCCAGAAGTAACAGCCCACCTCCCCCATCTAATTCCTTTGTATTGGTTCTTCCTCTTGAACCTCATTTGTATAGAATAATTACACTTTTAGCTGTTCTTGAATGGTTTTACTTTATAAAGCCATATCATACTCAGGTCTACCCCAATCTTTCTTATAAGCTACCTAATTACTAGTAACAATCTTAAGGAGTCGGGATGGCGGGGTGGAGGCAGGGCCTCCCTGCTGCTCCGGCTTCTGCCCTCCCCAATCCATGTAAATTGGGGACTCTAAACAGACTTTGGAGCTGCAGAGCCCACAGGGTGACTTGGGGAGGCTGGCTTTCTGCTGAGGATGGCCGGCAGGCCAGCAGGGATCAGCCGCAGCCCTCTGGGAGCCAAGCCCAGCCACATGCCTGGCCAGCCGGGAGATTCTGGATCGTCAGCAGCTGTGGCTGTTTCCAGATTTATCAACACATAGATATGGGGGACGATGTGAGAGGTCAGTACAGTCTGGATTTTGGGACCCATTAAGAGGAAGTGTGTGGCTTTTGCCCCCGGGGCGAGATACCGGCACAGCCAGCCAGCGCCACATGGTGGCTTCACCTCCTGGCCTGTGGAGTGTAGGGGGACCAGGTGCCAGTCAGATGGGTGGTCGCTCTTGCTTTAGCCTTCTTGGATCTGGATTGTGGTCTGGGGTGGGGGTCCTGGGGTGTGTGTCCAGCTTGCCAGGGCATGTGGAGACCTCAGAGAGGGCACCTATCTAATACCTCTGGCAGCTGAGAAAACCCCAGCATTTGGGACGGAAGCTCCCCTGTCTGGTGGCAGAGTCCTACTGTGGCAAAAAGCCCAGGGGTCAAGTGACTGAGGGGCAACATGACCAGGCAAAGGAAACAAAGCAGACAGAAGATTCCAACATTACACTCCTATTTTTGGGACAAAAAGGAGGAAAGCATGGAACAGGAGGAAGACGGTGAAGTCAGAACTCCTGCACCAAAAGCTTCAAAGGAAAATACGAGCTGGTTACAGGCCATAGAGGACCTTAAGAAGCAGATAAGAGAAGTGGAGGAAAAATTGGGAAGAGAAATGAGAATGATGGAAGAAAATTATGAAATGAGAGTCAACAGCCTGACTGAGGAAAATCATACCTTAAAAAAAAAAACTAACTCAAATGGCAAAAAAAGGCTCAAAAAGGCAATGAGGAGAAGAATGCCTTAAAAAGCCGAATTTGCCAGATGGAAAAAGAATCTCAAAAGCTCAATGAGGAGAATCATTGCTTCAGAATTAGACTGGAGCAAATGGAAGCTAATGACTTTATGAGAAATCAAGATGCTGTTAAACAGATCCAAACAAATGAAAGAATAGAAGGCAATGTGAAATATCTCATGGGAAAAACCACTCACCTGGAAAATAGATCCAGGAGAGATAATTTAAAAATTATTGGACTACCTGAAAGCCATGATCAAAGTAAGAACCTAGAAATCATCCTCCAGGAAGTTCTCAAAGAAAACTGCCCTGATGTTTTAGAACCAGAGGGCAAAATAGAGGTTGAAAGAATCCACCGATCACCTCCTGGAAAAGATCCCAAAAAGAAAACTCCTAGGAATATTATAGCCAGGTTCCGGAATTCCCAGATTAAGGAGAGAATATTACAAGCAGCCAGGAAGAAACAATTTGAATATGTGGAAACACAATCAGGATAACCCAGGATCTGGCAGCTTCTACACTCAGGGATCAAAGGGCTTGGAATATGATATTCCAGAGGTCAAAGGAGCTGGGATTAAAACCAAGAGTCACCTCCCCACCAAAATTGAGTATCATGTTTCAGGGGAAAATATGGTCATTCAGTGGAATAGAGGACTTTCAAGCATTCTTGCTGAAAAAACCAGAGCTGAGCAGAAAATTTGACATTCAGATACAAGAAGCAAGAGAAGCTTGAGAAGGTAAACAGGGAAAAGAAATCATAAGGAACTTATCAAAGTTGAACTATAAACATTCCTACATGGAAAAACAATAATTGTAACTTATGAAACTTTTCTCAGTAGTTGAAGGGAATAGAAATATATATATATATGTCTGTATATGAGGATATATGGGCATATGAGTACATATGTGAATGTTTATATATGTTTACAGGTATACATAGATAGAGGGCACAGGACCAATTTAATCGGAAGGGATGATATTTAAAAGGTGAAATTAAGAGGTGAGAGAGGAATATAATGAGAGGAGATGGGAAGAGACAGAATGGGGAAAACTATCTCATATAGAAGAGGCAAGGGAAAATGGTTACAATGGAGGGGAAGAACAGGAAGGCAAAAGGGAATGGGTCCACCTTATTCTCATTGAATTTGGCTTGAATAGGGAATGAAATACACACTAAATAGGTTATCTCACCCTCCAGGAGAGTAGGGGGTGAAGGGGATGAGAGGGGGGATGATGGAAGGGAGGGCAGGCTGGGGGGGAGGGAAGTTGGAAGCACCCACTTTTGAAAAAGGACAGTATCAAAGTAGAGAATAGAACAAGTGGGAGGTGGGATAGGAGGGAGGGAAATATAGTCAGTCTTTTACAATATACCTACTATGTTATTGTTTTGCATTAGCCACACATGTACAACCTATACTGAACTGCTTATCTTCCCAGTAAGGGTGGGTGACAAGGGAGGAAGGGAATGAATCTGGAATTCAAAGTTTTAAAATCAAATATTTAAATATATATATATATATATACATACTATTATTAATACTATTTTACATGTAATTGGGAAATAAGATATACAGGCATTGGGGCATAGAGATCCACTGGAAAAGTTGAAAGGAGTATGGGAAAAAATATGGGAGAGAGCAGATTGGAGGAGGGGATATACTGTGGGACTGCTATTTTGGGGTGGTGGGTAGGGGAAAAACAGGAAGAAAATTTGTAACTCAAAATCTGGCGGAAACGAATGATGTAAATCAGAAGTTAATAAATCATTTGAAAAATTAAAAAAAACAATCTTAAAAAGAAACATTTAGAGATAAGGGAAAACGGGGAATAAGAACTAGTGAAGAGAGAATTATGAAAGACAGATAGCTAGGACTAAAGTAGTACATCATCACAATTTAGTAAGGAATGAAAATCTCTGTTGCTCTTGAAAAATCAAAAAGATAAGGAGTTTTAAAAACATATTTAGGAAGAAGGAGAACACTAGGGAACTTTGAAATTATAGTTGCAGTAAAAGGAAGGAGCAAAAGTCATATTCTAAGGGGTTAGGGCAGAAATGGATCCTAAGAGAGTTGGAAGCAGTGGGGATTGTTTAGCAGAAGAGGTAATAAGAGAAAAATAAGTTGTTGGGTTTTTTTTTTAACAGGAGTTAGGAGAAACAGCACATTCAGAGAAAGTTCTGCTTTAAAAAATAAAGGTAAAATTTAAGTATATCTAACGACAGATTGGAAGAATTCTGTTGAGAGGGAGTGATTGAATGTGCTGGAGAATGGAAGAAGGTACCTTAGGGAGTAGGAAGGGCTGAGTTTGAGAACAAAAGTGAGGAGTTAATTTTGATATGATACCTCTTTCTTTGAGACTATCAAGAAAGAATAGAGGAAGAATGTGAGGAAGAGAAGAAATACATTGAAATGAAGATGACTGACAAGCAGTATCCGACAAGATTTCCTTGGTCTAATTTGCCAAGCAGAACACGGGTCTTTGTAGTGGACCATCTGTTGGATTGGTGGGTGCAATGGAATTGGAAAATCGGTAAAATTGGGGATGGAGAAAAATTGGAACAGTTGCTATGGAGAGTGAGCCTGTGAGTGCACAAGAAACAAATAAAGGGATTTCTGAGCATGGAAGAGGCCAAGCTGAAGATAGACAGCATTAATTTATAATTGGCCAAGTCTATGTGGTTCTGCATTTTCTTCCAACAGGGCTCCGCAGCCAGGGAACAGGAGCAAAGAAAGCAGAGAGGAGGAGGAGGAGGGAAAAGATGTAAATCCAGAGTTCATGGTTTACACAGTAAATTCAACAGAAGATAAAAAAAGACCAAGGAATTTAAGTTATATGGAAAGTTAGAAAATAAAATGGATGATCTAGGCCATCCAGTCCAACTCCTTAATATTACCCAGTAAATGATGTTTTGCCAAGGGTCACATAGCTACTCATTAGCAGAGCTGGAACTAGAACCTGAGTCTACTGACTTCCACTTCAGGGGTCCTTTCACTACCTTGTGCTTCCTCTTCTAAGCAATCACAGAATAACTTCTAATAAGAATCTATGCAGGCAGTTTTCAGAGAAAGAAATTAAAGCTATCTATAAGCACATGAAGAAATGCTCTAATTAACTATTGATTAGAGAAATGCAAATCAAAACAACTCTGAGGTACCACATCTCACCAGTTAGATTGGCTAAGATGACAAAACAGGAAAATGACAAATGCTGGAGAGGATGTGGGCAAACTGGAACACTAATGCATTGTTGGTGGAGTTGTGAACTGATCCAGCCTTTCTGGAAAGCAATCTGGAACTATGCCCAAAGGGCTATAAATACTTTCATACCCTTTGATCCAGCAATACCACTCCTAGGGTTATATCCCAAAGAGATCATAGAAATGGGAGAAAGACCCATATGTACAAAAATGTTTATAGCAGCTCTTTTTGTTGTGGCAAAGAATTGGAAATTAAGGGGGTGTCCATCAATTGGGGAATGGCTGAACAAGTTGTGGTATATGCATGTTATGGAATATTATTGCGCTATAAGAAACGGGGAGCAGGCGGTCTTCATATTTACCTGGAGAGGCTTAAAAGAACTGATGCTGAGTGAGAAGAGTAGAACCAGGAGGAATTTGTACACAATTACAGACACAACGTATGTGTGATGACCAACTTTGATAGACTGGACTCTTCTCAACAATGCAGGGATATAAGTCAATCCCAAAAGACGCATGATGGAGAGAAAAACGTGCATCCAGAGAAAGAACTAGAAAGAACTAAATTTATATTCAGGTGGAAGCAAAATACCTGATCTTTTTCGTTCTCTTATTTGATTTTATGTCCTCTTTACCATTTTTCATTCCAGCTGGTACAATCCATCCTTATAACCTGACCATTGTATAATGTGAAATTATTTACAGATCCTATACTTGATTATAAGACACCATGGGGGGAGAGGGGAAGGAGGGGGACAAAATGTGAAATTCAAGGAATTGTGGAATTGAATCCTGTAAACTAAAAGGAAACAAACAAATTAATAAATTAAAAATTGAATTAAAAAAAAAAGAATCTATGAACTAGAATGAAGTCCCTGCCCCAATACACCAGACCATCTAGTCCAACCTATAGCTGACCATGAATTCCCTCTGCCAGATCTTCAACAAGCAATTGTCTAGTATCTTCCTGAAGTCCTCCAATGAAGGTGAGCCCACTATCTCCCGTGTGGCCCATTCCATTTATGTTGCTTATTGTCATTGTTGGGTCATTTCAGTCATGTCCAACTCTCCATGGTCCCATTTGGGCTTCCTTGGCAAAGTAAATGGAGTGATTTGAAATTTCCTTCTCCAGGTCATTTTACAGATGAAGAAACTGAGGCAAAGAGGGTTAAGTGACTTTCCCAGGTCACATGGCTAGTAAGTGTCAGATCGGATTTGAAATCATGAAAAGGAGTCTTCCTGACTCTATGCCTGTCATTCTGTCCACTTTGCCACCTAGTTGCCCTTTTTCCACTTACAGATAGTTCTAATTTTTATGAAATGTTTCCATATGTTCCAACCTAAATATGATTCTGCAACTTTTACCCCTCGTATTCCCACCTGGGGCCAACCAGAACACATTTAACCCCTCCCCTACACACCAGTACTTCAAATGTTTGAACACAGTTATCATATCCCCACCCCCATCCAAGTCTTCTCATCTTCAGACTAAACATCTCCAAGTCCTTCAACCAATCCTCTCATCATCTTATATTTTAGTTGCCCTCTCTTGGAAACACTCCAGTTTATCTATGTCCTTCCTAAAATGTAGTAACCAAAATAGAACACGGTATGCTAGATAGAGTCAAACCAGGGTCAAATTTAGAATAACTGTCCCCTTCCTCATTCTGGGCACTTTGCTTCTCAATGTAGCCTAGGATACCATTAGCTTTTGGGATTGCTATATCAAGTTATTGACTCCTAAAAAGCTCACAGTCCACTAAAAAGCCCAGATATTTTTCACATAAACTGCTTTCTATCATTTCTTGTGTTTGTTAAGTTAATCTGTGGAGTTAAGTCAAGGTATATAAAACCTTAAGAGATATCCTATAGATTTCTCACTGAGCTAGATAATTTCAAAAATCACAAATTCATTCAGTATATTTAAAAAGTACAAAAAACTTGTGAGGAAGGAGTGAAATACATAAAGATTAATCCAATTACATTCCATGAGGAAGGATTAACTCTACTTGTTTCCTCTAAAGGATTATCCTTCATCAGTTTTCTGGTCTTTTGCCAAACAATGGTGAATAGGACTGCCAGTATCAGAGATGGGGCATTGGGGAAAGGGTTGGGGGTAAGGATTGGCTTTATGGCATGGTGCTCTGAGGCTCTAATTTCACTGGAAAAGTACTTTTGGTTGTTTTGTCCAGTGAAAATATTGACTCTGTCCACAGTGAGAGCTGTGTTCACTATTGGCCAATAAGACCACCCGGGTTGGGTATTAACTGTTCCAGCATGGTGCCTGATGAGACACTCATGGGGGAAGATAAAATTTCCCATTTCTCCTGCCAAAAGGATTCTTAACTTGACACAGGCCTGTTTGGAAAAAGGAGAAAGAACAGGGGTAAAAGATATATGGTGAGTGTTTGTTAGGAACACAGATCCGAAGAAAGTTATTTGTTCTACAGTACAAATTGGCCACCCTTTCCTAACCAAGTAAAAGAAGAGTGGATTCTAAGAAGTACCTTTCAGTGATGAAGCCTCTTCCTTCAATGAGGAAATACCTGCTGAAGGAAAAACTGAAGACCCTGCACCTCTTCCTGCCATACCACTGAACCATCCCAAATGGATCTCCACTTCCATATGGGGCCATGGGGGCTGATGAGAGCTCCCTAAGTCTAACTGGAGCCCCCTGACTTCATTATCTTCCTGCCATGCCATACATCACACACAGACCATGAATGCAGATTGGCACTTCTCTGTTACATTCTCCTGGAAAGTTGCCTGGACCATAGAGAAATTAAGTGACTTGCCCATAGTTACAGAGTTAGTAAGGGCAGCTAGGTGGCATAGTAGATAGAGCATTGGGCTTGGAATCAGGAAGACTCATCTTCCTGAGTTCAAATTTGGCTTCAGAAACTTACTTAGCTAGGTGACCCTGGGCAAGTCACTTAACCCTCTTTGCCTCAATTTCCTCATCTATAAAATGAGCAAGAAAAGGAAATGGCAAACCACTCCAGTATCTCTGCCAAGAAAATCCCAAATGGGGTCATGAAATGTAGGACACAGCTGAAATGATTGAACAACAACAAAGACATTAGAGGTAACATTTGAATCCAGGTCTTTGCCTCCCTTGTAGAATTATAATAATTAGGTCTAGACTCAGCCAAATAGTGGTAGATATAAGGTGGGAAGGAGCTGCTTGTTCTGGGAGTAGACAAAATTTTCTCACTAAAGACTTTCCCCAACAGCTGACTTCAGTGTATGGGCATATATACATAAACATGTTTGTATGTTTCCTCACCTCAACAGGCTGGCCAGTCTCAGACATATCAGTACAAAGGCATGAAAAAGGTTAGACTTGTGCCAGAGAGATCATTACAATAGGTGGTACAGCCAGAAACAGGATTAGAAGAAGCAGGTCAAAGGCAAAAATGCTTCTAGTAATGAGGCTTTGTTTTTTTGCGTAGAATGTTTCTTTTTCAGATACCTGTCACTAATATACCACAACCCATTTAAGTTGCTAAAAATTTTTTCTTATTTTTATTGATACTTCATTTTTATATAATAGCTGACATGTAAATAGTGATTTGAGATTTGCAAAGCACTTCACAAATACTCTCATCCTATCCTCATAACCATCCTGGGAGGCAGGTGTTATTCTTATTCTCATTTTGCAGATGAAGAAACTAAGGCAGACTAAAGGTGAAATGATTTGCCCAGAGTAACAGATCCACTTTAGTATATGAGGTTGGATTTGAACTCAGAGCTTCCTGAATCCATGTCTAACAATCTATCCACTACACCACCTAGCTTCTTCAACATCATATCATTTTACCTTATATTATATTCATTTTTCAATATTATCTTTCCTTTCTCCCCTAACCAGCAAGCATTCCTTGTAACAAATATGAAAAAAGAATATTAAAAAAGCAGTACAGGAAGATTAGTTATCAAGCATTCATTTTTCTCCCTCTCATCTCTCTCATCCATTGAAAGAAAAAAAGAATCACAGAGCCCCTGTTATCACATAAGCATAGTTAAGCAAAATTAATTCCCATGCTGGTCACATCTAAAAATTCATTTCTTATCCTGCATATTAGTCCATAACCTCTCAGTCATGAGGTTAGTTGCATTCCTTTTTTAAAAATCAGTCCTCAGGAATGTGATTGATCATTTAGATGATCAGAGTTCTTACGTCTTTTGGAATTGTTCATTTTTACAATGTTGATACTGAATTGTAAATTGTTCTTTGGGTTCTGCCCACTTCACTCTGCATCAGTTCATACACTCTTTCCATGTCTCTTTGAAACCAACTTTTTTTCAGCACTACAGTATTTCATTATATTCATATATCACAATTTGCTCAACCATTCCCCAGAATCCCCTTAGCTTCCAACTTTTTGCCATCACAAAAAGAACTGCTATAAATAATAAGTCTCACATTAGACTCTCTTGAAAAGGAAGAAAACTGAGGTCCCCAAAAGTACAGGAACTGCTTCACAAGCTTCAGGGAGGAGGGAGGGAAGTTAAGAAAGGCTTATCTTCACAAACAGGTACCCCAAATCCTAAGGCTTACTTGCCTAAACTGTTAGGCCCAGTAATCCCTGATTTTGGACCTTGCAAGCACAAAGTCTTGTCTGTTTATGAATCTACAACTTGTTTCATGAGTAACAGCAATAAATAATCCAGTTGGAAAAAATGGACAAATCTTCACAGACGCTGGGCATTATTCTGAGGAAAACTATGAGTCACATCTCAAATGTGGGCTGTAGGGCCTTTCTAAACAGGAGCAGGAAAAATATTCAGTTGAGCAAATATTAGGCACTTATGTGCTAGATAGGGGCAGCTAGGTGGTACAGTAGATAGAGTACTGGGCTTGGAGTCAGGAGTATCTGAGTTTGAATGCAACCTTAGACACTTACTGGCTGTGTGATCCTGGACAAGTCACTTAACTCTCCTATTTGCCTCAATTCCTCATATGTAAAATGGGAACACACTGGAGGAAGAAATGGCAAACTACTCCAGTATTTTTGCCAAGAAACCCCCTAGGCACTGTGCTAAGCACCAGGAAAACAAAGAAAAGCAAAAAAAAATAAATAAACCTTGTCCTCAAAGAGTTTGCAATCTAATGCAGGGAGTGGCACATCTACATAATTAAATACAAAAATATATTTTGAAATGGAAAATAATTGGAGGGAGGGAATGGGGAAATCTGAAAAGACCAAATAAATAATATGACACTTGAGCTAAGTCTTAAAAGGTTGTAGTAGAAGGAGGTTGAGGAAATGGGAACATTCCAGGAATGGGGTAACCTTTCAAAGACCCAGACATCAGAAAAGGAGTATCATGTATAAGGAATGGAAAATAAACTGATTCATCAGTTAGTCAATAGGTTGGAACACAGAGTATAAGAAAGGGAATAACGTATAATTATTCCTAAAAGGATCTGCTAGAACCAAATTAGTAAGGGCTTTAAATATCATAAGAGGAATTTGCATTTTAACTAGAGTAAATAGGGAGCCACTGAAACTTCATGAGGAGGGAAGTGACCTGGTCAAGCCAATGCTAAATTTAGGAATAACCCTTTGGTAGCTGTGTGGAAGATAGATTGAAAATGGGAGAAGCTGGATGCTAGGAGACCAGTTAGGAATCTTTTATTTTAGATCAGGCAAGCCTCAGAATTAAGGTGATTGTTATGTGAATTGAGAGATGTGGCAGATAGATACTTGTAAGAGCTTTTGTAGAGATAGAATTGCTTGGATTTGTAAACCTGTAAACAGGTTGATAGGGAGCTGTAGCCCTAGGAACAGTAACCTTGCTAGGTGGCCTCTCTGGAAGATAATGCTTTCATTAAATTATTGGGGTCACTAGCAAATATTTCCCATTGGTCAAGTGTCACCTCTTCTTGGCCCCAGGGATCCAAATGTAATAAAAGTAGCAATCTGGTTCTTGTCAACAGTCAGGACCCTAGGGCATATGACTTTCAAATAGCCAGCTATCTGTCCCCACTGCCATGTCACTGTAATATCCTGGGCTGTCATCTAGCAGAATGACTCATGCAACCTCTGACTCAGTCCCTTCATTTACTGCCCCTTCTTGTTCTTTTATTTTTACACCTTTATTCAAGGTCATAATGCAAATACACAGTTAAATACTTTAGTAAATATATAGTAAAAAGCAGAATTAGTTGCATCAAATATAACGTACATATTCTATGAACTTTCTGGATTTGGCCCCTCCCAAAACAAACCTCTTTTTAAGTTATAGTTCATCTCATCCCAAGCAGTTACAACACAAGAGATGGAAGGATGGAGGGGGGGTGGGAGGAAAGAGAGGGGGGAGAGAAAAGAAGAAAGAAGAAGGAAGAAGAAAGCAGAAGAAGAAGAAGAAGAAGAAGAAGAAGAGGGAGGAGGAGAAAGAGAGAAAAAGAGAGAGGAAGGGAGAAAGAGGAGGGAAGGAGGGGAGAGAAAGAGAGAGAGAGATTTTATTATAGAACTCATTCCCCATGAAACAGGAACTGGACACACCAGTTAACTCCTCATTGGACTACAGAACCCTGTGGAAACTTTCGTGATGCTCCTGTTCAAAGTTATATGGGCAAAGAGGAGTCCAGGCTTGTAGGACTGCTCTACTTAGGGTCCTAGAACTCCACTCCAGGTTCTTCTCAAAGCCCTGTCTCCCTCTCCAGCCTTTTGGATTGCTCAAATGCTCTCCTCACCTCTATCTCTTGAAATGTCTAGCTCCCTTCAAAGTTCTGCTCTAGCTGAAATGAGAAGCTCCTCCAGAGGCAAACACCACATGATGCCTCTTGACTAGCCCCAAGTTAACACTGGCAGCAGGAAAGCCAGAGACATCAGTTATAATTGCATCCCTCTTGATCCCTGAATTTTTCCCCTTTAAAGTCTGCAATATGACTGTATACCTTCTCTCCAAATCAGGCCTGAAGGCCAAAAAGGTGAGTGACACCATATCAGAACGTCAGGAAATGGCAAAGAAGTTAAAATGTCCATGTTACATAAAAGAATCACAAGATTCATTTCATGAAGCCACCCCCTGGGTCCAACTCACAAAAATGCCTGAGCTGATTTGGAAAGGGCCTGCATCTATAGCCAAGAAAAAAAAAATCAGAGCTGGAAGGGATCTTTGTTGTTGTTGTTGTTATTGTTAGTCAGTCATGTCCAACTCTCTGTGACCCCATTTGGGGTTTTCTCAGCAAAGATACTGAAGTAGTTTGCTATTTCCTTCTCCAGTTCATTCTATAGATGAGGAAACCAAGGCAAACAGGGTTAAATGACCTGCCCAGGGTCACACATCAAGTTAATGTCTGAGACCCGATTTGAATTCAGGAAGATGATGAGTCTTCCCAGCTCCAAGCCCAGGGATCTATCCACTGTGTCATCTAGTTGACCTTAGGAAGGGATCTTAGGCATCATGTAATGAAACCTCTCACTGCATAAATGAGAACTCTGAGTGCCCCCAAAAGTCAAATGATCTGTCTTGGGCCACTCAGCCAGTTAGTAAAAGAATTGGGGCTGCAGACCAGATGTTCTGACTCCTGCCAAAGCATTCTTTTCACTACCTTCTATTGTGTTTCACATTAATCATGTCAAATGCTACAGTATGTAGGTTGCAAACATATATATGTGCTATGAATAATGATGTGTTCTATATAGATGCTGCATCAGATTAAACAGGAAGAGTAAGGGCACTCAGCTTTGAAGAGGAAGGAGCTACAATGAAGCGGAAAGAGAACACTAGATTTGGAGGAAGAGGACCTGGACCCACTCTGTGTTTTACTATTTATGTGCTGTTGGCAGCTAGGTGGCGCCATAGTGCACAGAGCACCTGGTCTGGAGTCTGGAAGACATCTGAAGAAAGTTCCAATTAGTCATCTTCCCCAACTGGCTACCCTAGTCAAACTGGTTTGTTCACTGTCTCCTGAATATGTCTTGTACTTCTAAGGCCTAAGTCTTCTCCATTTAATGAATTCTTTTCCCTTGTCTTGTTTCCTACATCTGGAAAACCCTCCCTGTTCCAACTTAATGAAATCCTATTCAACCCTAAAGTCTCGGCCTAAAAATCACTTCTATAAGGCCTTTCTTGACCTTTACCCCATTGCCCAGCTGGAAGTTACAAAGCAGAGAAAATATTAGAATCTTAAGATTTTCAGCCGTAATATAGAGATCATCTAGTCCAATTTTATAGCTGAGGAAATTAAAAACCAGAGAAGTGACAATGATCATTTTAGATTTCTCCTTTATGCATAACACATTCTATTCTGCAGTATAAGCACTTGTATACTTACAAATCCTCCACAGTGGATCCACTCAATGTACTGGAAGCTTCCCTCTCAGTCTCTTGACATTTTGGGGGTACTAATGGAACATATGGGCTATCCATCTGATATCCTTCAATTTGGCTGTATGATTAAGCCACCTACCCTTCTGGTCATTCATCTCCTTAATGATATATTTCATGCTACTTTCGGTAAGTCTTCCCTGGTAATGGGCTATAACCCATTTATATTTGCCATGAATCTCTTCATTTGCCCTTCGGGCGACCCATAAAGTTCACAGACTATGATATCCCATGAGTTACATAGCTGCAGAAGAATATTAGTGTTTAAAAATGGGCATTTGTCCCAGGAAGAAACTTGAAGTCATTAAAAATACTGCTTAATTTTCCAAATGTAATCCAGTCTAATCTCTTCCCCCTCTTCAGTTCATTTTCCATTAGCAATGTTTGTCCATATATGGACAGATATATGGACTGATGGACCAGTTCTAGGAGTTGTTCATACAACTGAATTTCATAGATTAGACAATAGACATTCTTCATTCATTTGGTTTTTCTTGTGTGTCTGGTTGGGCCAAACTTCTTTGATTGATTATGGATCTTGTTTAAGAGTTCTGCAATGTTTCGGGGCTTAATGGAATTAGCACAATGTTATCCACAAACAGGAGCATCTGGAAAACCTCAGCATCTATAGGGCCTCCCTCCTCCATTTGGATTCCATGCCGGACATCCTCCACAACAATGAAAACCACCTTTGGAAAGCATACATTTCCTTGTTTTCAGTGCCTTCATTAATATGCCTTATTTTTTATCATCAGAAGGTCCTAATAGAATCATAGATTTAGAGCAAGAAGGAACCTTAGACCTTGCCATCTAGAACAATTCCCTTGTTTTACAGATGAGGAAACCGAGGCACGGGAAGTTTAAGTGAATTGCCTAGGGTCACATAGCCTGTAACCTATATAAGCTAGTTTGAAGTGGAATCTGAACCCACATATTCTTGTTTCAAAGGATAGTGCTCTTTCCACTAAACTAAGATGTTGCATCTTTCAAAGAATCTTGTAAGATTTTAACAAGTAGGGGTGGCTAGGTGGTACAGTGAATAGAGCACCAGCCCAGGAGTCAGGAGGATCTGAGTTCAAATCTAACCTCAGATACTTAACACAAAAACTAGCCATGTGACCTTGGGCAAGTCACTTAACCCCAATTGCCCTCCAAAAAGCAAAAAAAAAAAACCTATTTTAACAAGTGCATACTAGATACTTTAATGAAAAAAAAAACATTTTAAGGAAGGTGTTGCTCAATCAAATAAAATGTTTGGGTGATTTTTTTTAATCAATGAACTTTTAGTATAGTGGGATTTTGTATCCTATGCACCTTTCAGTTAATTATGTAGTGGTCTGCTGTAGAATATTGCTAGCAAAAGCCTTCTTTTTCCCTTCTCATATTTTCATCAAAGATACCACAAATCTATGTATAAATTAATCTCATAAATAATTTGTAGCAATGAAAAAGTAGTCATTTAGGTGAATAGTTACTGGTATTTCCTTGATTGCTTTTTTCTTTTTCCAGTAGTCCTAACATTTATTATTTTTCCAGGCATTTGTTAAGCTCTACTCTTTCAAATATCTTCAGAAGCAATCCTCAATACCCCTAAAATTACATCACTTCCAAGATAAATTGTTTCTGTATATACTTGATCTGGTCAACCTGCTATTGCTGTTTTCCAGTCGTGTTTGATTTTTCATGATCCCGTTTGGGTTTTCTTGGCAAAAGTACTGGAATGCTTTGCCATTGCCCTTCCCCTGTTCATTTTACAGAGGAAGAAAGTAGGGCAAACAGGGTTAAGTGACTTGCCCTGGGTCACACAGCTACTAAATATCTGAGGCTGGATTTGAACTCAGGAAGATGAGTCTTCCTGACTCCTGACCTGGCACTCTATCCACTATGGTGCTAACTAGCTGCTGTACCTAGTTTTATTTTCTTTAGTGCCATTTTGTCATAATATACCAAAAACTATAATGTTAGAATCTGAATGAATAAGTCAAGAAACATTTATTAAGCACCTACTATGTGCTAGACTTTGTGCTAAGTACCAGGAATGCAAAGAAAGGGAAAAACAATCCTTGCCCTCTAGGATTTCACAATCTAATGAAGAGACAAAATGCATATAAGTATAATATACAAACAAGCTATATGGGATAAATTGGAAATAGTAAACAGAAGGAAGGCACTAGAACTATAAGGGATTAAGGAAGGCCTCCTGTGGGAGGTGGAGTTTTAGCTGGGATTACAAGGAAGCCAGGACAGCTAGGAGGCACACATGAGGAAAGAGTGTTCTAGACATGAGGATAACCAGTGGTAATACCCAGTTGGAGTGTCTTGTTCAAGGAAGATTAAGGAGGTCAGTGGCACTGGATCAAAAAATATGTGGAAGGGGGGATCAAATTATGAAGGACTTTGAATCCCAAACAGAAGATTTTATATTTGATCCTGGAAGTGATGTGGAGTCACTGGAAGAAGGGGTGACATGGCAGGAACTGTACTTTAGGAAGATCACTTTGACAGCTCAGGTGGGAGATGGACTAAAGTAGGGAGAAACTCACGGCAGGGAGACCTATTGCAATAGTCCAGGCATGAAGTGATGAGGAGGGCCTGCACCAAGATGGTGGTAGTGTCAGAGGAGTGATGGAGACATATGCAAGAGATATTACAAATGTAAAATTGACATGCTTTGGCAACCCATTGGGGGGTGGGAGAGTAGAGAGAATAAGGAGTCAAGAATGACACCTAGGTTGAGAGCTTGGGATACTGGGAGTTTGGTGGTTCCCTTGAGAGTAATAGGGAAGTTGGGAAGTGGGAGAGGATTTTGGAGGAAAGATAATGAGTTCAACTTTAGAGTTGTGGAGTTTAAGATGTCTATAAGACATCCAGTTCAAGATATCTAATAGGCAAGACTGGAGGTCAGCAGAGAAATTAGGTCTGGTTAAGAATATTTGAGAATCATCAGCACGTAGATGATAATTGAATCTATGAGAACTGATGAGATCACCAAGTCAAATAGTATAACAGTAATTATCCTGGACCCCACTGCCTGAAGACCAGGGATATTAGATTTCACACCCCCTCCAGGATTTTCAGGTGAGTATAAAATGTGGGGGTGGTCCAGGTTTTCTGTCATTGACTCAATATCCCATAAAAGATGTGGGGGGGGTTCCCTCAACCCCAATTACATTTAATCACTTAAGATCATATTAGCGGTTTTTTTGGAGGTGGGAAGGCAAGGCAACTGGGGTTAAGTGACTTGTCCAAGGTCACACAGCTAGTAAGTGTGTCAAGTGTTTGAGGCCGGATTTGAACTCAGGTCCTCTTGACTCCAGAACCAGTGCACTATTACTGCATCACCTAGCTGTCCTAATTATATTAGTTTTTACAAAGGAATATTTATTTCAAAAGTATAACAAGAATAAAAATACAAACATCCCCCCCAACACCTGGGGCATAATGCCTCCCTATGCCATCTCTTTCCCGGGGGAAGTAAGGAAAAGGAATTAGGTTCCCAGTTTAATTTATATAGTTCCTACATAGTACAGTCCAATCAAGAGCCAAGGCCCAAATCTCCCTGAGGCTTGAGTCCCAGGAATCCTGACTTCCCTGGATTTCCCTGATTAGGCTGGCTATAACACCAGGCCTTGAATTCTGCTTCCAAGATTGCCATTGATGAAACTCCCAAATCCCCAAACTGCCAGCTCATAGAACTAAAAAGAACAGACAAAACAGAACAATCTAAAACCCCAAGACCATTTCTCCAAGTAACAGAACCTAAAAGGGGTGGGGAAGGATTTCCCTGCTGTACCTTTTTCAGTGCATGGTGGCCCTGCTGTGGATAAAGTTGAATCTTCACCCTATGAGAACACTGCAGAGAAAAAGAGAACCTGGCCTAGTCTAATCGTTAGAAAGATACAACTTCTTCCACTTATGCAGCCAATAGAAAGAGGTTGTTGCCATCCACGTGGTAGAAGATACAAGATATATTCTTTCTAAGGCTGCATGTTTCCAGGTTAGGTGATCTAAACATGTACAAAGTTCCCATTACGACAGTATAGAGGGAGAAGAGAAGAGGTCCCAGGACCAAACCTTGTGGATAGCCACGGTTAGTCTGTATGACTTGGATAAGATCCAGCAAAGGAGACTAAGGAATAGTAAGGCAGGTAAGAGGAGAACTGGAAGTGAATAGTGTTATAAAAGTCTAGAGAAAAATGAGCACCAACGAGAAGAAGGTGATTGACAATGTCAAAGGGTATAGAGAGGTCAAGAAGGATGAGTATGGAGAAGAGGTCACTAGATTTGGCAGCTAAGAGATCTTCACAGACTTTAGAGAGAAATTTTCTCTGAATGATTTGCCAGGAAATTACCTTTGTAATACCTCTTGCATATGCCCCCATCACTCCTCTGACACTGCCACCATCTTGGTGCAGGCCCTCATCACCTCATGCCTGGCCAAACTGTAGAGTGTTAAGAAGAGAGTGAGAGGAAAGGAAGTAGAAGAACCTATTGTAGATGGCCTTCTCAAGGGTTTTAGTCACAAAAGTTAGGAGACATGTGTGGCAATATTTAGTGGGGATGGATGGATCTGGTGAAGGTTTTTTGAGGGCGGTAGAGAGATGGGCATTTTTTTAGGCAGTAGGGAAACAGACAGAGAGAGATCGAAGACAAACAACTAAGTAGAGATGATAAAGGAAGCAATCTTTTGGATTGGAGGAAAAGACAGGAAGGAATCGGACTTGAACAGGGAGAGGTGTTAGCCTTGGTAAAGAGAAAGGTTGCCTCTTCACGAGATAAGGTTGAGGAGAGATAGAGGCAAAAGGCATTTGGGTGGTATGAAAGGAGGAGGAGGAGGCAAGAGGGAGTTCTCGGCAAATGATTTCAATTTTCTTTTTTCAGTAAAACATGAGGCAAAGTTCTTGACTAAAAGTGGGGAGTGGGGAGAAGAGTCATGTGAGATTTAAAAGGGAGGAAAAGATTTGGAATAGCCGCAGTGGTGAGTGGGATAGTGAGTTAATTGGGGAAATGTAGTGAGGGCCCAGCTGAGGTTTATGTAACATAAATGTGTAATGGACTTCAAATGCATGGAATCATGATTTTCCTCACCTTTGCTCCATACTAAATGTGTAGGAGCCAAGGCATTAGGTGGCGGGAGTGATTCAAGGTTGAGGTTTGGTAGGATGATTGATAATATAAGGGTCAAGGGACTCCAAAGAAGAAAATAGTGTTGAACTGGTTCACCAAGGAGTTAAAATGGGGAAAGCAGAAGAGAGTAGCTAGAGAAAGGGTGATAGCCTGGGAGAAAATTTGAGGGGTTGAGGGATTAGAGGTCATGGTGTGGATGAAGAACAATGTCTGGTGTTGCAAGATAAAAGGAGAGGTGGAATGACAGCAGATTGTGATCAAAAAAGGGAATATTAGAGTTCATGAACGTGAAAGTGATACATTTGTGAGTGACAGCAAAATCAAAGGCATAACCACCTTGGTGTGTGGCTGGGGAAGGGTGGAAGAAGAGGTCATATGAAATGAGTAATCTGAGGAATTATTAAGTTAGAATGTTTGAGAAAGTATCAATAAATATGTTGAAATACCCTAGTATGCGAGCAGGAGTTGGAGAGGAGAGAAAGATTGTGATCCAGGCACTGGATTCATTGGGAAAAGAAGGGCAGTGTCCTGGAGGTCAGTGGACATCAGCTACTAGAATTTTGATTGAGTGATAGATATGGATTGAGGAAACCTCAAAGGTGAAAAAGTTATTGCACAATGGTGGTAAAGAGGGTGCGGCTAGGTGGCACAGTGAATAGAAAAACTGGTCCTGGAGTCAGGAGGACCAGAGTTCAAATCCAGCCTCAGACACTTAACACTAGCCGTGTGACCTTGGGCAAGTCACTTAGCCCCAATTGCCCTGCCCTCCTCCCTCCAAAAACAAAAACAAAAAACAATGCTGGTAGAGAAAGAATCTGGAGGTGGCCATGGGGAGCCTGGAATATCCCAACTACCCCAGCTCAGGTGGTAATTTGGAGGGGAGGAATGGCAGGGAATGAATGAAAGTGCAGTAATTACCGGAAAAGGTGGCCAAAGCAGTTGTATTATTAGAAGGGAGTCAACTCTCAGTGAGATCCAGAAGATGGAAGGAGAAGGAAAGCAAAAGATTTAATATGAAATCAGTTCTGTTGCCAATGGAGCAAATATTCCAGAGAAAAAGGGTAGGTAGCTTTGGGGTGAGACATGGAAAGGGGGATTGAAGAGAATTAGGAATATGGGATGGGCAGTAGAGGATGGAAAATGGACTTTGAATAATGACCAATAGGGATTCAGAATCACTGGGATGTGGAGAGTATAACCAAAAGGGAGTTTGTTGATTATTAAGGGAAGATTTTAGATAGATTTTCAGTGTCCACAAGGCTTTGATTTCAGGGTAGAATTCTTTCAGGACCCTAAGCAATTCAGGTGAGAAATCAAATACTTGGAGATGAAGGAATGGCTGCTTTGCCCTGGAGCTGGAAGGAACTCTCCTTCCCCTGAGTGGTATACCAGGCTGGAATCTTGATAGAATGGCATTTCTCTTTTTCCAGGTAAGGGAGAAGCCTAGTGCCCTATGGAATGATGTTTCTCCTCTTCCAGGAGACTGGAGATCAGGAAAGAGATGTGGCTCAATGAAAGGGTTCCTCTTTCCTTACCACAGGAAGAAGACTGGTGTAGTAGAATGGTATGTCAATGTTAGATCAAGAGTATGTAGAAATAATAACTTTGTTCAGCTATTTGTTAGGAGGACAAATTGCTGAGGTGACTTTGGTGTCACCTAGGATATTATTAAAGTTAATTAACACAGACTACCTGTAAGTTCTCCACTAGCAGGGTAGTTTGATTGTGAGTGTGTCAATAGCTTGCCTTTACTAGAGTGAAACCATGACCAATTATGAAAGCTATGGATTCTATAAAATTTATGGGACATTGACATAGTCTTGCTCTAAATATAAGTCTGGGGCAGCTAGGTGGCACAGTGAATAGAGCACCGGCCCTGGAGTCAGGAGGACCTGAGTTCAAATCCAGCCTCAGACATTTAACACAAAAACTAGCCATGTGACCTTGAGCTAGTCACTTAGCCCCAATTGCCCTCCAAAAAAAAAGCAATAAATAAATAAATATAAGTGCTATGGGGGTTTCCTAGTTGATTAGGGACTTTAAACCTGCTTGCTACAAACAAATTGAAGGAGTTGTGATTACACTGTAGGCAGTTGAAATACCAGATAGGCAGAAGAAGGTTATCCAGTACAAAGTTAGGAGGGAAGTTATTTCATTCTTCCATTTTCCTCTAAATTGAGACTTACAAAAGGCAGGACCAGGAAACCACTGAAACTATAGTTGACCAAAGGAAGAGAATGACCTGTATCTCTGAGACTGCAGTGTAATGTTCTGTCTAGCTCTAAGTCTCTGACGATGCTATTTTACAAATGGCTATCCCTCAGATTTAAACAGTACTTTTACATCTATTTAAAGTTTACAGAAACAAATGAGACACCTTAGGAGGAAGTCAGATACTCCCCTATTCTTCTAAGAATATTGGTCTATGTTTATTCCTAACTGGAGCCAGGATCTTAATAGTAATGTGGCAAAGTACAGACATTTCCAGGAACAATTGTGGGTCAGGGCTCCAGAGTTGGAGGGCTAATTGAAAGAGCTAGTTTGATGCAGTGGAAGGGGTTTGGAGTCTGTAGCGGAAACCACATTGGCATACCCAGAATGGCTGTAAGCAAAGGTTCTTTGATCTGCTTTTCTAAAGGAAAACAACATTAAAGGGGTCAACAATCTTTTTTTTTAATTACATTCACTAGTTCAGGGGAAAAGTCAGCACCCTGAACTTCAGAGAAAATAAGAACAGAAAATACAAGCTGAGAAATAAAGACCAACAGACAGGGCTCTGACTACCTGAATCAACTATATACTTTACATACATCCCTAGATCAAGAGAGCCTTTACATCTGAGCAGTCAGGGAGCTCTGAACATATGGCCATTTAGAATCTTGACCAGGGAATCACAAGATCTTTCTCAAGAGAGCCCCCAAAGCAAAATACCAACTCAGAGTATCTATAGACTTCTCAGAGCCAGAAGGCATCACAACCCTCATGACTCAGTGTCTAATTAGAAATTAGCAAAAGGTGTGAAAGCCTTCCTACAAGCAAGCCTCCCCTAAGCAAGCTTCCCTTAATGGGCTCCATGTGAGGCCTATTAATGGACAGGGAAGATCATATATCCCATTAACATTACAGAATCAGATGACCTGGTTTGAATCCTAATAACTGTGCAAATGCAAATGAGGGAATCACTTAGTTTCTCTGATCCTCAGTTCCCTCATTTGTAAAATGGAGGTGGGGGAAGGGCCAAAACTACATGATCTCTAAAGTCCCTTCTAAGTTGTAGGAATCAATAAATGAATGAAAAAATCATATATTAAACATCTACTATGTACTGGGCATTGGGAATACACGTATAAAAGTGACTGTCCTTATCACCAAGCAGCTTATATTCCAATGTATGATGATAAATAGGATAGTGGTGGCCAGGGAAGGTAGTTTCAGTCCTGGGAGTCACAAGGCTTGTGAGTGGACCAAAGAGCAGTTGACTGTCATGTAGTTTTCAGAAACAATTATAGCATTGATTTGATTCATGTTCCCAGAGCTAGAGGTAGAAAGGGGTTTGGAGGGTGGAATGGGTGAGGAGTTAGGACTGGGAAGGTGGTAAAATGCACTGGTTTCTTGATATATACATAAATAGGATGTGAACCTTGGTCTGGAGCCAACTAAGTATAGCGGGTCGTGAGTTTGCACTCACTCATTTACCGCCCAGAACAATTCAATCTTAGTGAGGAGTTGTAAAGTTAAGTTCTTTACGCCGGGGAGGGAGCAGGAGAGGACATGCTCTGTAGAGGTCAGATCCAAAGTATAGCTATTCCAAGTAAGGGGAAGGGGAGTACCAGTATGGCAGATGGCAAGATGGTGGACTGGTGGATGGTTACAATCCCATGAAGAGTCAGAACACAAGGAACATACCAGTTATGCCTCTTGGGAACAAATCATGGGATCTCTCATGTTCTAAGGACCCTCTCTCCCAACTGGGAAGAATGCATGCCCAATATTCTTCATTCTCTTTTCTCTGCTACTGACCTGGAACCTTGCTGCTACATTATTCCTCATATACTCTGATGGATCTGTTATCTCATTGGTGGGGGTTTTCATGAAGAGTGGGATATGACTGAATAACAACATTATTATTAAACCAAACTAGATTTAAGCCAAATAGGGCAAGAGAGTATGGCAATGAAGCATGTTCTGAGATATGAGGAGAACTAAACACTTTAGTTCATAACATTATTTCTGTATTTTGCTTTTAACATTCTGTTCATTTCCAAATATAATCCTCCTCCCCCTTTCCATAGCACCATCCCATGTAAGAAAGATTTTTTTTAAAGAAACAGTTCGGATGAACCAAGCTACCATGTCTGACGACATCTTCATACCCATAGTCCCCCATCTCTTCAATGAATGGGGAAAGGTACGTTTTCTCGCCTCTTTTTCAGAGGTCAAACTTGTCATCCTACTACTTTATAATGACTCAGAAACATCCCTGGGGACACACAAACTAGGAGTCAAGGAAAATCATACTGCATTCTTCTGCTATTGTAAACATTTATACAGGTAAAAATTGAGTTAAAATGAAACAAAAACGTACTACCTAGAATAAAGGAGGTGATTTTCCCTGTGTCCTCAGCCTTAGCCAGGAACAGGATAGTGGGAATGGGAGGCCTGAAGGCCATGTCATTCAAGGAGCATGTCAAAAAATGAGGGTATTTATCCTGAAGAAGAGAAGATTGTGGAACGGGAAGGAAATGGTTGCTATTTTCAAATATTTCGAAGATGACTTGACTCTAGAGTATAGAAATAGGACCAAAAAGAAGAAACAACAAGGAATATTTTAGACTCAAATCAAGGGAAAACTTCCTAACAATTAGAGCTATGTAACAGTGAGGTGGGCTGCTTCAGGGTATAGGAAGTTCCCTGTGTTTGGAGGTCTTCAGGTAGAGGCTGGATGTTGTTGGTGGTGAGAAAGAGTTATTGGGCTTGATGATTTAAGTCATGGATGGACTAAGGTGGTCTCTGAAGTCTCTTCCAATTCCAAGTCTACCAAAATTAAGGGCAGCCTTGAAGAGAAAACAAGCAACAAAAAGGTAATAAGTGGTTGAAGCAGGATATGCAAAAGAAGGGAGGGGTTGTGCAAGCCTCTTTACCTGGGTGATGAAAGCAAACAATAAGTTGATTTTACAGATGTGAACCTCAGGTACTTTTAGGACCAGTGGAAGGTGCTCCCATCTCTAGCTTGCCCCTTCCTGTTGCCTTTCTGAATCGCTACACAGTTTCTTTTTTTAAGATGGAAGGAAGTGGGGGAGAAGGGAAGAAGGGGAGGAACTAAGTGGAAAGGCAAGAAGGGGGCATATCCATTTTAATTTACCTTGTAGGGACAGGTAGGTGGCACAGTAGATAGAGTGTTGGGCCTGGAGTCAGGAAGACTCATCCTTCTTAAGTTCAAATATGGCCTTACACATCAGCTGGATGACCTTGAGCAAGTGACTTAAACTTATTTGCCTCAGTTTCCTCATCTGTCAAAAAACCACACCCAAATGGGGTCATGGAGAGTTGGACACAACTGAAATGACTCAGCAACAACAAAAAGGGGCTACAAATGTGGATATATCTTAGAGAGGTGTCAGCTGTTGTTATTCCAGCATAAAAGGAAAGTCAAGCATCTAGAGGTGATATGACTTGCCCAAGGTCTCGGGGACATAATTGTAAAATTCAAGGTTTATAGAGATCCTGGCATCATTTAGTCCATCATGCTGGACAGCTTTAACTTCGTTTATTCTCCTTCCCCCCTGCCCCCCATTCATCTATACTGATCTTACACTGGTTCTTTTCTATTGTATTTTTTTTTTTTACTTTTTGGAGGGCAATTGGGGTTAAGTGACTTACCCAAGGTCACATGGCTAGTAAGTGTTAAGTGTCTGAGGCCAGATTTGAACTCAGGTCCTCCTGACTCCAGGGCCAGTCCTAGCTGCCCCATTGTATTTTTTTAATGACTTATTTATTGCTCCTTTTTCATTATCAGACAATGACAAGATAGTGGACAGCATTTTCTGGTATCTAGACAAAGCCCAGGGAGCATCAAGGTAAGTTGATGGGTGTTTAGAGCCTGTGTCTGTCATGGCTCATGAATCCAACATGCCACAAGAAACAATTTACAGCCTGGGAAAGACATTTAAAATGCTCTCATGGGTGACATTCTCATTAAATTCAGTTGAAGAATGAGTATAAAATGAAGCCTAGAAACCAATGTACCAAGACACTAAACAACAATCTTACCTTTGCCTAGATACAAAGCCCATCTGACTATTCTCAGGAGAAGGGCAAGTTTACAATGGATTTATTTTTAAAAGACAAATTCCTCTCAGAAGAAGGTCAATGACATCTATGGAAAAGTGTTTCTGTGGGGATGTTCTGGAGATCTGTGTATGTAACCTGGTCCATGTTCCTTCACCCCATAGGTTATATGAGGTAGAGCTACTCATTTTTCTCTTAACATCCTTTCTCCTATCTCTACCCTCTATTCCAGCCTATCAAGCCCCTAGTCAAGAGACCTGGAAGTTGTCCTTGGCTCTGCCACTGGCCGGCTGGCTCACTTGGGACAAGACATTCAACCTCTATGTTCCTCAGTGCCTTCAGATGGAAAACAGAGGGAATAATAGTTATAACCTTCTTCGTGGGGTGGACAGGATTGTTATGAAAAATGATGTGGTAAAAATTTAAAACACATTGAGCATTTGGAAGGAAAATGCTATATATAAACATAGCTCATGCTTGAAAAATTCTTTATGGTCATTTTTATTCATGTTCTCTGCTGACAATCCTGAAAGGTTTGGGCCAGAATACAAACCTTCACTCTGCTGAGGGCCTTCCAAATTAAGTCAACAGCCTTGTGGAATGCAGAAAGCTCATATGAGATGGGTGAAGGAAAGTAGCATGATAACTAGGAAATAGCACTGAACCAGGACAGATGTATTCTAGAACAGTCTATTGTTAATTAACTGTGTTAATCAACAATGAGCAAGAAGAGATTTCTTCTCTTTGGGTCTAATTACTTAGTCTATAAGATGGAGGTGATAATAATATTGCTAGTGTAACCAGGGGCTCCAATTCCATTTGCAAAAGACTCTATTAGTGGAGACTGACTATTCAATGTTGTGTTCCTGCATAAGAGGTGGAGTTGGTGAGGGCTTGGGAGAAGAGAGAGCTGCTGGTTTTCTACCTTCTAGATTCTAGAGAGAAGACACATGGTTTCAGATTCTCCTAAGAGAGAGGTCCCTGAAGGGACAGAAAGACTCTATGAAGAAGCCCATATGTAGAAGAACTGGCACCTCAGTTATGTCCTTATCCCTATCTTACTATATGAGAGACTTCAGAAAATTTCTCCTTGAGTGAGATCTGAGATTTTCTCTCTTAGATGAGCTGAGATTTAGCTCCCAATGGTATTGCTCATTCACTCTATATATTGCTTTGTATGCTCTCATTTGTATAACTATCTAATTTTCTGTTTGCTATTAGCTTGGAAAAATTAGTTTATTTCAGGGGATGTGGGAAAACTGGGACACTACTGCACTCTTGGTGGAGTTGTGAATTGATCCAACCATTCTGGAGAGCAATTTGGAACTGTGCCCAAGGGGCTATGAAATTTTGTATACCCTTTGATCCAGCAATATCACTGCTAGCTCTATATCCCAAAAATATATATTCAAAAAAGGGGGTTGGGGGAGGACCTATTTATATGAAAATAGATATAGCAGCTCTTTTCGTGGTGGCTAAGAACTGGAAATCAAAGGGATGGACATCAATTGGGGAATGGCTAAAAAACTGTGGTATATGATTGTAATTGAATATTATTGTTCTGTAAGAAATGACAAGCAGAATGATTTCAGAAAAACCTTACAAGAATTACTGAATTGTGAATGACTTAGCTATTCTCAGCAATACAATGATCCAAGACAATTCCAAAAGACTAATGATGAAACGTACTATCCTCCTCCAGAGAAAGAACTGATATTGTTTGAATACAGAGTGAAACATGCTGTTTTTCATTTTCTTTCTTTCATTCTTTTTCTTTTATTCAAGTCTTCTTGCACAAAATGTCTAATAAGGAAATGTTTCACATGATTGCACATATATTATCTATATCTGATTGCTTGTCATCTCAGAAAGGGGAGAGGAGAGGGAGGGATATAATTTGGAATTCAAAACTTTAAAAAATATGTTAAAATATATTTTGACATGTACCTGGGAGAAAATTATATATGTATATATTTATGTCTTTTTTATAACTACCATTTGGTGGGAAGGTATCAAGTTTTAGCTACAGGTATACCTTGGGGCACCCCTTCCCCATTAAGGAATAAGAATCAGAAGCTCAGCTTGAACTTAAAAATTATTTTGCCCAAACTAACAATTTGGTGGGGGCTGGGGGGGGGGGGGGGGGGGAAGACTCAGCTCCTGAGCTGCCACTTGGTTGCTTAGATTAGCAATGAAAATTAACCCATGCCCAAGACCTAAGGAGGAACAAAAGAGCCCTGGAAAAGAAAGTCAATTTTGTTAGTACAGTAGAGCCTCATTAAGAAGCATGGGATATGGATTCAGAGGATACTGCTTTGATTCTCACCTTCACTCTTTACAGATTGAGTTTTGGGCAAATCTTCTTCTGAGCATCAGTTTCCTTATCCATAAAAGTCCTCATTTTACAGATAATGAAGATGATCAGGGAGATGGGCAGCTAGGTGGTACAGTGGACAGAGCATCTGGTCTGATCTGGAGTCAGGAAGACCTAAGTTTAAATCCAGTCTCAGATACTTACTAGCTGTGTGACCCTGGGCAAGTCACTTAGCCCTGCTGGCCTCAGTTTCCTCATCTATAAAATACTGGAGAAGTAAATGGCAAACCACTCCAGTATCTTTGCCAAGAAAAACCCATAGGAGTCACAAAGAATCAGAAAAAACTGAGTAACATTAACAATAATTGCACTACCCATTTCACAGAGATGTTGGGAGGATCAAATAAGATAGCATAATAACACCCGGAAAAGATAAAGTTAGCCCCAAAGTGAGGCTCCTAAAAGTGGAGGCTCAATCAATTAACAAGCATTAATTAAGCGCTAAATATATGGCAGATATTGTCCTAGACTCTGAGGATAAAGATACAAAGAAAAAATCTCTAATCTCAAGGAGCTGGCATTCTTATGGTCATGATGGTTAGTATCCACCAATTAGGAGGAACTAATGAGACAGAAGCAGACTGTTTCTCTCAGATAAAGTATTGGAATTATTTAAGCATATCACAGTGGGAGTCTACAAACTAAAAGAGAATAGGAACAGAATAGTTTAAAAAGCTCAATGGAAGCAAAAGCTATTTTTTTGTCTTTTTGGAAAAAAATTAAGAACATCAGATATATGAAATGGACCAAAACTAATTTTATAGCTCAGCAATAAAATAGTATATAAAAAAAGCACTTGGTGTGCAGGGCAAAAAAAAAAAAAAAAGGTTTTTGTTGCTTTTGTGCACTAAAAGAGGAGAAATGAAAGAATTTAAGGCTTGTATATATCATAGATCAGTGAGCTTATTTTTAATTATTGGAGAAAATGAAGATATTTTAGAATCAATTAGCTTATCTCTGAAAGAAAGAAATTAACCAAAAAAAAAAAGAAATCAATCAAAAGGAGAAGCAAAAAAGAATAATCAAGAGCAAGTTCAAGTCAAAGAAGTTCTATAAGTAGGCCAGGCAAATTTCCATGATGCCACCCCAGAACAGAAATCAGAGGGTCTGGGACTAATTCTGTTACTTACTAGTTGTGTGGACTTAGGCAAGTCACTTAACTTCTCTGGCCTCAGTTTCCTCATCTGAAAAGTGAAGCAATTGGTTTAGATGACTTCAACAATAATAACAACAATAAAAAGGTCCTTTCTAGCTCTAAAATCAATGAACTTGGGATTCTGTGATACAGGCAAAGTTTCCAGGGGTGGCAGAGGTTATTTCTCATTCAACAACAAGCAACAAGTTGCATAATAGACCCGAGATTGTTGTAAACTTTGTCTCAGTCATATCCAACTCTTCATGACCCCATTTGGGTTTTTCTTGGCAAAGATACTAGAGTGGTTTTGCTATTTCCTTCTTCAGTTTATTTGACAGATGAGAAACTGAGGCAAACAGACTTAAGCGACTTGCCCAGGGTCACACAGTTAGTAAGTGTCTGAGGTCAGATTTGAACTCAGAGGGATAGATGAGTCTTCCTGATTTTAGGCCTGGTACTCTATCCACCGCCCTAAACAACAAAACAAAGGACAAAACAGAGGGCAAATGGCCAATTATCTTCTGAATGGTACCACCCATTTGGGGATATTTATGTATGAAAGAGAGAAAAACAGTTAAACAAGGAAAAATAAAACTTCAATCAAGAATTAAGGTGAGAATATTTCAAAGACAGAAAGTCCAGAAAACCTTTGCCTACAGTAAATGTAGGCAGAAGAAAAAAGTTGTCTATAAAAACTGGACAAAACATTTAGAAGGAGAGTGAAACATACCCATGTTAAATGAACAATATGAAAGACGAAGCAGCCTTGCAATCCATGTTTCCTCCAGTGCCTGAAATAATACTAAATGCCATGGGGTTAATACCTAGCAAGCAAAGCTTATTAAGTCCAGCCTGGGATTGATCTCAGACCAAGCTAGATTCCCAGTCACCCTGTCTTCATTCTGTCCTTGCTGTTACATGTTCCAAAGGAGATATCATTCTCCCCGGGTTCATCGCAAGAATCAATCATCCCTGGGGCCTAAAGGAACTGGCAGATATGATTACCATGCCACTGCCAGTGATATTTGAAAGATTGTGGAAAATAGGAGAGAAACCACAAAGTTAGAAAAGACCAAATGTCTTAATTTAAAAAAAAAAAAAAAAGGAAGAGAACAGTGTGCAAAGTATAAGCCAGTGAGCTTGACTTCTGTTTCTGGGAAAATTCTAAAAGAGATCATTAAAGAAATGGTTGGTGAACATTTGATAAGGGACATGGTGATTATACTGGGAAAGCATGACTTCATCGAGAACAGGTCAGACTAACCTCATTTCCATTTTTGACTAAACCAGCAATTAGGGATAGTTCACTATGGATATAGTTCACCTAGTTTTTGACAAATGTTTTGATAATGTATGTGGAGAAGATGGAGGGCTATGGATTCAATGATAATAAAGTGAGATGGATTCAGACCTGGTTGGATGACCAGAATCAAAGAACAAACTGTTTAATGATTCAGTGTCAATGTGTCAAGTGGTCTACAGCAGAGTATTCCATAAATCTGTGTTTGGTCCTGCACTGTTTAAAATTTTTATCAATGACTTGGAGGAAGGCATAGATTGTAGGCTCATCAAATTTGCCTATAATACGGGATACAGAGAAAAGATCCAAAAAGATCTTGACAGACTAAAGAATTGGGCTGAGTCTAAGAAGAAATTCAGTTGGGATAAATAAAAGGTCTTACTTGTGTTGGAGTCCAAAAAAGTCAGCTTGACAAGTACAAGACTGGTGGTGGAACATGGTGAGATGGCAATTGTTCTGAAAACAAGTTTAGGGGTCTTAGCAAATGGCAAGCTCGACGTGAGTTAGCAGAGTGATGCAGCAACCCAAAAACTGATGTGATATTGAGCTACATTTAGACAGGTGTAAATTCCAGAAATAAGGAGGCAGCAGTACCAATGTACTCTGCCTTCGTAAGACTGTTATCTGAAGTATCATGCTCAGGACTAGATGCCATGGGTTAGGAAGAACATTGATCAATTGGAGGGTATTCAAGGAGAGCAATCAGAATGGTGAAGAACCTTAGGTCCTTATCATTTAAGGATTGATTGGAAGAGCTGGGCATGTTTAGTTAGGAGAAAAGAAGACTGGGGGAAGAAAGGTCATGGTATCAGGGTTTGAGTATTTGTCATATGAAAGAGGAATTAGACTTGTTTTATTTGGCCTCAAAGGGCCTCAGTGATAAAATGGTGAGGGCAGCAACGATGCCAATTTAGGCACACACACATATGTTGCATATATGTATACATATATTATTTTGTGCAATATATATGTACATATACACACATATACATATAAATATATGCATGCATTCATTTGTATGTAAGAGAAAAAGTAGAAAGATAGAGACAGACTTAGACATAGACAGACAAACAGAAAAACCAAGACAGAGCCCCTGTAGCATCAGGACGAGAAGCAACATTGCAGTAACTGTCTTGGGAAATACACCCCCATTGTCTATCCCCGCCCTATCTACCCCGTATTTATCTGCTCCACTCCCCAATACACACCCTTAGTATCAGTCAGTCTGGCCTCTACACTATCTGGAACACATGCCATGCTCAACCACAAACTGTTGCCTTCATTTGCATGCATACTCAGCCAGGAATGACCTCCCTTTTTTTTTGCTTGTAGAAAATGGATGCTTCCCTCCCAACTACTCAAGCCCAGATTGACCTCTCCCTTCTTTGAATTCCTATTATACTTGTAATTCATGACTCATTACTAAAGATCTATGCTCACACGAACTAGGTTCAACTTGGGTGCATTTTGATCATTAATATTCCCATTAACTTATTTTGCTTGTTCCCTCCCTCCCACAGGAGTTTCTCCTGGGAACATCTAAGTTTAGTATCCTTAGTTGTTTTTCAAGCAACAAACTAACAAGGTAAAGAACATAGAATGTGTTTACTAACACAACAAAAAACACAGAAAAGATTTTTTCTTGAGACCAGAAATAGTCAAGAAAATGTTTTCATCTAGTAGGCCCCACCTGCCCAGGGAATCTATTCAATTGCTCTAGACTTATAGTGTTACCGTATTGATGAGGTCTGTCCATGCTTGTAAGAAGTTGGGGGTGTGAGGGATCCAGGAACCCACCCTTTTGATGAGTTCTATCTTCCTTAAGGCCCATCCTGTCCCTGGATTCTTAGCAACAACCTGGGACTGAACATTCCTGACCTCTAAGCAGAGAAAGAACTTAGGGTCACTATGGAGTCACCCTTGGACTTGAACAGAGCACATGACTCAGCTCCTTTGAAAAGTAAGGTCCAGCTTTGTTCTTCCACATCAGAGTGTTCTGTCTGCTAATCAATTCAAGCTTCCACAGCTCCCAGCTTAACCAGAACTCATCTATTATCCTCAACTCCTTTCACTCACTCTATATCTTCAATCTGTTGTCAAATGTTATCTTTGCTACCTTTATACCACCTATCCTATATGGCCCCCTCTCTCTACTCACAGAGCCGTTCCCCTGCTGTGGGGCCTCATCACTTCATGCCAGAATTATTCCAATAGCCCTGTCTCCAGTCTCTCCTTCTCCAATTCATCTTCCACTCAATTGTCAAAATGATCTTCCTAGAGGGCAGGTCTGACCAAGTCTATTTACTCAATAAATTTCAGTGGCTCCCAATCACCTCCAGCACCAACTATAAAATCTTCTATTTGGCATTTAAAGACCTTCATAACCTGGTCTCTCCCTACTTTTCAGTCTTCTTTCATCTTCTTTATTATTGTTATTCAGTCATTTCAAAGGTGTCTTCATGACCCCATTTGGGGTTTTCTTAGCAAAGATACTAGTATCTTTGGTTTGCCATTTCCTTCTCCAACTTATTTTACAGATTAGGAACTGAGGTAAGCAGGATTAAATGTTTTGCCCAGGGTCACAAAACCTGTAAGTGTCTAAGAAGACAAGATTTGAACTCAGGAAGATGAGTCTAACTCCATGCCCAGCACTTCTCTCTCCACACCATCTAACTGCCCCTTACTTCCTCATACTCTATATTTAAATGACATTGGCCTTCTTGAAAGCCTTGACACAAGATATATCCCAACTTTGTGCATTTTCACTGACTTTCTCTCCTGCCTGTAATTTTCTCCCACCTCATCTCTACTCCCTGGCTTTCCTGGTTTTCTTTAAGCCCCAGCTAAAATCTTGCCTTCTACAAAAAGACCTTCCCAATCTCTTTCAATGGTAATGAGTTCCTTCTATGATTATTTCCCATTTATTCTGTGTATCTCTTTGATAGATAATTTTTTGCCTGTTTTCTGTATTATACTGTGAGCTCCTTGAGAATAGGGATTATTTTTTACCTTTCTCTATATCCCCAGCATTAACAGTGCCTGGCACACAGTAGGGGATTAACAAATGTTTTTTGATTTGACTTGATTTGGCTTTTAGAGTTCTTTACAACTGAGCCCCTTCCTATCTTCCCAAGTTTTCTATTTTACTCCCCTTCTCATACTCCATGATTCAGTGATATTGGCCTTCTTGCTATTCCTCAAACATGACATAACTTCTTCTAACTCCATGTCTTTTCAGTAGATGTCCCCCATGTCTGGAATGCTGTCCCTGCTGAGCTCTATCTTCTTGCTTCCATGGGTTCCTTCAAGGCTCAATTCAAATCCTATCTTCTGCAAAGAGGGCTTTCTTCCTTCCATCACTCCCCCTACCAAATTGCTAGTGCCTTCACTTTGAAATTACCTCCCATTTACACACACACACACACACACACACATGTATGTGTGAAGTTATTTGCATGTTGTTTCTCACATTTGAACATTGAGGGCAAGAAGGTGTGATGGGAGGAATATCTCCTTTCTGAATTCATGAGGTAGTTAACTACTACTGAAATTTATTTATCATGACTGCACTTACAGAGGTAAAAACCTAGGCTTTTTTTATTCTTAAGCATAGGTTTAAATCTCAAACAAAAACATAAATCTGAACAAGATTAGGATTCTAACAAGTCCTCTTATATAGACAAAATTACATCAGAGTGATAGAGAAATAATTCTTTTATATATCGAATCTTGTACATTCTTCTTTGGCCATAAAAGTTAAAGAAAAAGTAGATTCATAGTCCCATGCTTCCTTTGATATAAAAATTGAACAAATTTAGTTAAGCAAAATCATAATCTCTGATAGCCCCTAAAGAAACAAACCTAGTTAAACAGACTCCATAGGTAAACTAAATAAGGTTACAGATTAAACTACATTTAGAGGGTTCATAATAAACTGGATGGCAGGGTGGGAGAAGAGAAAATTTACATGTCACCAAGATAATTAAGAAAACTGGCATTGTTGAGGTTTGGGGGTTTAAAGGTACTTGAGACCCCAAAATACCAATATGCCAGGTCCTACCAAATGAATTTGACTTAAGCCTTCTCTCAGCCAATGTTAAAACAAAATGTATTAAAGATTCAACCATAATGGGTAGACTCTTAAGGAACCTAAGTATATGTGTCACTTGTACTAACAAGTGGGGCCAGAACAATGTGACATAGATTGAGTCTGAGCTAGAATGAATCTGAGCGCCTTCATGGAGGCAAGATGGATCTTATATACAGAAAGACTGTGGGAGGGATCTAGGGGTGGTGTAGTAGTCTGGGGTGATGAGAGGGGTCCAGGGAGGATCTTGATGGGACTGAGGTCAGACTCCAGGAACCAAGAGAATGGAATTTAGATGGGATCCAGGGTGGTAAATAGCCTGAGGTATTGGAGACAATGGAGGACTAGGCTAGGTTAAGGGTAACAGACTTGGGAATAGGGAAAATGGAAGGCTTATGGTCTCAGGCCAAGGCCAGATTCAGTGGGAAGATTCAAGGGGGTTCCCAGATTCTAAACCACATCAGCATCAGGGAAATGCTTCCTTACACAGTTAGCTAGGTGCAGGGCTTCTTAAACTTTTTCCATTTGAGAACTTGAGTTTCAGCAGCATTTGTTGGCATTGTGTGGTGTGGCAAAGTGCACATGTTGTATGTTCAGAACCAAGGCTGCAGTGAAGGTGCACGATGCCACAAAGGCAAGTGCTGCCAGAAACACCTCAGATTTTTAATTAACTTTTGGTCGTTATGCATTCAGAAAGCTTTTAGTGTTGCCAAATTTTTTGTGACCCATATGAGTCACGACCCACAATTTAAGAAGCACTGAGCTAGGAAAGCTAAGAAATAGCTAAATCACTTTGGGGAGCTCAAACTTCCCTTTGGCTTTTGTCAGAGGAATGTTAAACAGACTTCCCTGAATATTATTATTCCAGGAATCAGGTTTTGTTCAAAAGAGTTTAATATTCAAAGAATACAGGTTTTTAGTTAACCAGAAGTCACAGGAAGAATTACCTTGAGCCCCAAATAATAAAAATTAATAAAAGAAAATAATTTCCCATAACAAAGGCAAGTCTTTACATTCTTGAAGGTAAGGTATTATGTATCTCTAATTCTTAGTACAGTAGCTGATACATAGTAGATGTTTAATAAATGTTTGTTGACTATCTTCCTGATACTGCTTTCTCAGGGAGTTGTTACAACTCTTTTAGAAAGAAAAGGCTGAGGCTATAAATAGCACCTACCTCCCAGGATTATTGTTAGGGTTAAATGAGAGATTTGTACATTTTTTCTTATTTACATCCTGGATTTCAAAAATTTTAATCTGTTTTTAATCACATTTTTTAAAATGGAAGATTTTAATCAATAAGCCAATTATTCAGTAGATATTCATTGAATGTCTACTCAGTATAAAGCCTTTGAGACTCTTATCTTATAAACTGTCTCCCTCCCAAAATGGTTCAGGATAGTCAGCACTCTTACAGTCACTGATGAATATCCTTGAATAAGCCATCCCCAAGATAACCATCAAGGTTGTTATGGTTTAATTCAATTTAAGAAATT
Source organism: Petaurus breviceps papuanus (assembly GCF_028583685.1). NCBI lineage: Eukaryota > Metazoa > Chordata > Mammalia > Diprotodontia > Petauridae > Petaurus > Petaurus breviceps. The sequence goes on from NW_027187299.1 coordinate 8,495,942, forward strand.
AATTTGTTAAGAGTTCTATCTTAGGAATTAAGGGAGACACAAAGATGAACAAGTTGAAAATCTCTGACTCAAGGAGCTTATCTCAAGAGAGATAAGATACAAATGCAAATAGCTACAAAACATTTCCCTTGTGGAAGGGAGGGTTGAACAAAAGGTTATGTAAGGACAAAGGAAGAAAAGATAATTTCTCAGTGGGGAAATGGGGAGGTGGGATTTGTGCTAGGTCTTGAAAGATAGGACTCCAACCAGCTCAGATGGAGAGGTGTGGGAAGTGCAGGGTTCCAGGCATAAAGAACAGTATGAACAAAGAGGTAGGAACGCACTTTATATGTTTAGAGAACAGTGAATAATACAGTTTGGCTGGAGCATCAAATACGAATTAAGCTGGAAAACTAAGTTGGTACCAGATTGTAAAGAGCCCAGAATGGCATGAGTCTGGAATTTATTTGATTGGCAACAGATAGAAACCATTAGTTTTGAGCATAGGAGTGACATGATTGCATGCTCCATGCAGAAGGCACATTATTAATCAAACAGGGTGATCCTATAGCTATTGGAAAAAGTTCAGTTAGTCTCTTTTTCATAAGTATCTTAGCAAAATCTTTTCCCTCCATTCAACAGTGACTTGATTTAGGGTTCAAATTGGTACATAATTTGCTTTTAATATCAGTTGCCATTTATGCATACAAGATATGTGGCTTCTAATATTGTATCCATTTTTCTGTCCCAGTCATTGGTAGAATATTATGGATCCAAAATATTAATCATGGGCACAGCGCAGGTGGTATAGGAGACATAAAGAGATCCCTCTTTCCACTGGGTGGGAAAGAAGTTTTTATAACAACTTCTACTGTAGAGTTGAACTTTTTTGGTAGATCAAGTTAAACAAAGAGTGAAATGGCTCTTGATGTGAGGAAGATATCTATATCTAATATCTAGCCCATTGAAATATTGGAAGCATACAATTAAACCCTACTAGATTGTAAACTCCATGAAGATGGGGGTCATGTGATATCCAATCTTTGTACCCCTACCTCATATAATTACAGATGGCCCCTGACTTCTGAATTGAATAAATCAATCAGAGATCTGAACTAGGTATGAACAAGACCTAGACAGCCCTATTGAATCAATCATTCAGTAGGCCAATAGCATTATACTAGGTTAGAGAAGTCTTTTAATTTGGAGGGAAGGAAAGCCATTGGAAGAAGAAGAGTAATGCTAAGCTGGAAGAATATTGGGATCAACTGAAGAAACCCTGTCAAATCCTATGGGTCTTATATTAAAAAAAAAAAAAAAGAATGGGCAGATTCTGACATTCAATTGCTTAGATCACATATATATATAAGTTATATTATTTATATGTATTATATTTTTATATATCTTATTATATTATATTTATAAATAGCCTTATTTATAGGAGCCAAGACAATTCTAGACCCACAAAGGAAAGGCAGCTCTATGAGGAGTCTAGCAGAAGAGTTATCTCATACCTAAGAAGAGGAACTTTATGAAGGCTTACAAAGAGGAGAAAAGGACTCCTGGCACGAAAGGACTTCCAGGAGCTGTAACTGTCTTTGCTACATCATGTGGTCTAAGTTTGAGCCTGCTTTCCCCTGGACTATCTCTATATTGGTGGGAGAGTTCACCCTTGGTTTGGGAATGGATTTCTAGTACCAGTGGTTCTTATTATACCCACCTCAGTAAATTTTTGTACTTATTCAGGCTTTTCAGTTGTGTCTGACTCTTTGTGACCCCATTTGGGGTTTTATGGACAAAGACACTGTAGTGGTTTGCCATTTCCTGCTCCAGCTCATTTTACAGATGAGGAAGTTAAGGCAAACAGGGTTAAGTGATTTATCCAGGGTCACCCAGTTAGTGTCTGCCAGATTTGAAGTCAGGAAGAGGAGTCTTCCTGATTCCAAGCCAGCACCCTATCCACTGTGCCACCTAGCTGCACCATTTCTAAAAGTGAATTAAGTTTGACTGGCTGATGGTGTTGGCTAAAATCCTTAAGAAAGCCATTTTCTTCTGACTTCTCCATCTCAGTTTCCTTTGCTAGCTCTCTCACCCAGGTTACCAGCTATTCTCTGTAGGTGTCCCCCAAGGCTTTCTTCAGGGCTTTCTTTTCTTTGTACTTCATGCCATCTCACTTGATAATCCTATCAGTTCCCAAGGATTCAATGAACATGTGTTTCAAAGCCTTAATCTTTTTCCTGAGTCTCAATGTCATGTATAACCACTTGCTTTTCAGACACCTTGTCCTTGATGTCCCATAGGTATATTGAACTCAACTTGTTCTGAAATGGACATGACAGCAAAGCCAATTATAATTTGATAGGATTGTTTATTAACCAGCTGGTGACTGCCTTCCCAGTAGGGAAGACAGCATCTAGCCTTCTGCAAGGTACATTTTTGTAGAATGCAATGTTACTAACAACAAAGTGTGGTTCCAAGAGGGTGTAATGCTGTTTCTAGTGAAGCCTTGATTACCTAGCAAAATAGCAAAAACAAGAACAGACTTGCATCTGGGGCATATTTCTAAGAAGAACAGACTTGTATCTGGGGTACGTTTCTGGCAACACAGGTGAAAAGTTCCCTTACTATTGTGGCCTATTAGGTGGTTTCCATGGACCCTGGTAGGGGCCCCTTCTGTTTTTTTGGGGGGGGGGGGGGGGGGGCACGGCATAATTTCTGGTGGGCACTTCAAAACAAAAATTGGGAGCAGGGTAATGAACAAAAAAGAGTTACAAATGTAGTGGTTAGCTCAGAGCCAGTAAGGCCTCGGCCTTTCTTTCTAAAAGAGTTGTTAACAACTCCCTGAGAAAGCAGTATCAGGAAGTAGTATCAGGAACCTAGTCAACAAACATTTATTAAACATATACTATGTATCAACTTGTTTAAAAAAATTGTTTCCTCAAAATCCTCCTCTCACCTGGACTATTGCAATAGTCTTCTAATGGAGCTTTAGCTTTAAATATTTCCCTTCTCTAATCCATCCTCCACTCAACGCCAAGGTGACTTTTCTAGTTTGATCAAAGTCCCATCACATACATAGGTGCCCTGTGCCCCACCCTGTTCAATGAGATCAGTTGACTCCTTATTGCCTCCAGGATCAACTATTAGCTCCTTTGTCTGGCATTTAAAGATCTTCACAATCTAGTTCCTTCCTACCTTTCCAGTCTTTTCCTCTTATTCTATGTTCTAGCAGCACTGACCTACTTGCAATTCCCTCAACATGATTTCCATCTCCTGATTCAATGTCTGGGAACGATCAGCACTGCTTCTAATACCTTAAATATTCAGCCTCTTCCTCCACCTCTTATTTTCCATGGCTCCCTTCAAGAATCAGTTCAAATGCCACCTCCCACAGGCCTTGAGGAGGCCTTTCCCAATCCCAACACCCATCCCCAGCTGCTAATGCCTTTCCCTTTCAGAATGTCTTCCATCTCCTCTGTATGTCTTGTATCTACCTAGTCATTTGTATGTTGTTTCTCTCTTTATAATAAAAGCTCCTTGGGGACAGGGACTACGTTTTTGTCTTGCTTTATATCCCTGGCACTTAGCATACTGTCTGGAATGGAGAAAATGGTTAATGAATGCTTATTCAACAACTGATATCAATTGATAATCATTAGGGGAAAACACTTTGGTAGGGACTCATGAGTTAGGGTACTACACAACCATCCCTACCCTTCAGGACTACCTCTAGAATCTGGAGGAAGGTACTAGCTAATTGTCCTCTGGGAACCCAGTCTTCCAGTGATACTGTGGGTTGAAAGGGTTAATCAGAGTCTGCACTACATTTGTATCTCCCAGAGTGCCTAGTAACCTCCTGTGTACACTACAAGTTGTTTAATGTTTATTTACTTTGAAAACCAAAACTTTCAATGGGTACAGAACTAATTATCAGGTCACAGGTAAGAAACTGGTATTTAGCTTAACAGTTCCATGTGACTTTTAGGGGACACAACAGTCATATTTCATCTGTGTCAGTCTTGGGCCCAGTGTCCTTAGCATTTTTACTAGGGATTTGGATGATATAATAAAGGGTATGCTCAAAAATCAAGGTTAACAAAAGACCAGAAATAAAAGACCAGGAGGAGTTTGAAGTACCTTTAAAGAAAAGGGAATAACTCTTTGGTGAGTTGAAATAGTGAGAAAAAACAAGGTAAAGGGGAGAGTATAGTAAACCTGAGAGGAAAACAAACTGAATTGATTCAAGATGAAGAACTACAGTGGTAGAGGGGAAAGAACACTAGTCCAAGGGTTAGGAGACTTGGGTTCTAGTCTTGGTCAGACAGAGATGACAGATCTTGGTCAGACAGAGATTGGATAGTGGTAGAATAATTTATTAACATCTTGGCATCATCCTTGACTCATCGCTCTTACTGGATTTTGTGGGAAGCCAAGTTTGGGGAGCCCTGCTGTCCCCTAGCAGGACTGAGAAAGTGTGGGAGCCTTGCCATCTCTAAGCAGGGCTGAGAAAGTGTCACTGACCCAGAGGTTTGCTAGTGAATGCATAAAAGAGAGACGGGACTCTCAGAACGGTGGAAGTAGAGAGCCAATCTTTATTCATCCAGGTACCAGCTTTATAGAGCCACAAATCTCTTTCTTAATTGTTTCCCCCTGCAGACATTGCACACTACTCTGTTCCCAGGCCTTGGGTGTATTTCCCATGCTTATCTCAAGGACCTAATCCTCATACCTGTACATTTTCGAACTTTTCCTGGGGGATGGGGAACCAATCCAGACCCATCAGCAGGCCAAACACCTGAGAGGACTTGTTCAGCCATCAGGGTCTGAGTCCCACTGGCCTGTAGTCCTCAACAGGATTTGAAAATGGCTCAGTGGCCAAAATGCTGGGTTTGGTGTTAGAAGGGCTATCACTTGCTACCTATGTGACTAGGCAAATCATTAAATTTCCCTTGGCCTTCAATTTCTCATTTGCAAAAGGAAGGGGTTGGACTAGATGACCTCTGAGAGTCCCTTCAGACTTTGAATATAATATTCTATAGATTAGAAACCTGTCAAGTCTGGACACTGTCTCCTTACCTGTATCCTTATGGGCACAAAGTAGGTACTTAACCGAGATTCCCAAACTTTTTCAGTTCAGAGATCTTAGTATCTCAGTAAATCTTTCACTCCAAACCAAAAGAAATACGTAAAAGTTATTTTAATCAATCAATAAACATTAATTAAGCTCCTACTATATGCCAGGCACTGTGCTAAGCACTGGGGATACAAAAAGAGGCAAAAGTATCAACCCTGCCCTCAAGTAGCTTACAATCTAATGGTAGAGATAAATGTGCAAAGAAGTATAAACAAAGCCAGCTAAATGCAAAACAAATAGGAAAAAATAAACAGAAAGAAGCCACTGGAATTAAGAGGGGATAAGGAAGTCTTCCTATAGAAGATAGGATTTTAGTTGGGACTTAAAGAAAGTCAGGGAAGTCAATAGTTGGAACAGAGGAGGGAGAGTGGTTCAGGCATGGGAGGCAACCAGAAAAAATACCCAGAGTCAAGAGATGAACTATATTATTTATGGAACATCTAGGAGGTCAGAGTCACTGGATCAAAGTACCTGTTGGGAAGTACAGTCTAAGAAGACTGGAAAGGCAAGAGAGGGATAGGTTATGAAGATCTTTGAATGCCAAGCAGAGCATTTTGCATTTGCTCCTGGAAGCAATAGGAAGCAAGGTGTAGTGCCAGTGCAATATTTACAGCACTGTCAGTAACTATAAACAGTTAAATATAGTGCTCAATCACAAAATATAAGAAACTCTTCATATAGAGGACAGAACCAAAGCATTTACTTAGACACCAGAAAACCAAATCCCAACACCAGGAAACTGAATCCATCAAAGCAACATAAAAGTTAATGTACTACAATGTAACAGAGAACCATGCCATTTTTCAGCCTTCCCACAAACCAATATAAGATCAATATTTACTCACAAACCTCTCTATCTCCTTGCCTGAGCTCCTCTCTCTCCCACTGTGTCAGACTCCCAGCTTCCTGTAGCTCTGCTCTGCCCTTCAACAAATTCCTCCCATCACAGGCTCCAAGTGATTGCTTTCAGCTTGTTAAGGGGAAGAGTTTACTTTCAAAGCAGGAATGGTCTTCAAATTACCCCCTGGGCCTATTAAGGAGCAGGGAAGATCTTCAGATTCTCATTCCCATTACATTCAGCCCCAAAATCTTTCACCTCCCTTACATAACAAAAATACCTTAACAATGCATTTTGCTGCTTAGATTAATGATAGTTTAGGAACAACTGGTGAAGTAACTGGTGTCAACAGAATTTTGCAACAATGTAACAGGAATAATAGAAAATAAGCACATAAAACAATAGCTTAGGGTGGGGGCTTGGGCACAAGCACCCCATCCTTCCCCACTCAAGCGAATGGACCTCAGAATCTTGGGGCACGGCATGAAGGTCTCTTCTCCAAAGCTACTTCAAACTGAAATTGGATGTAGAGCTGAACCCTGTCCCAAGAGGTCCCATTTGAGAGTTCAGTTCTTTAACTGGCATTTAGAACTTGACTGACCCCAGATCCAGGAGCCACAGCATCCTTTAGCCTTCCCACAAACCAATATACATCAATATTTACTCACAAATTTCTCTATCTCCTTGCCTGAGCTCCTTTCTCTCTCCTACCATCTCTCTGATTCTGACTCCCAGCCTCCTGCATCTCTGCTCTACCCTTCAGCAAACTCCTCCAACCACAGGCTCCACATGACTACATTTAGCCCGTCAGGGGGCAGAGTTTATCTTCAAAGCAGGGTATGTTTCCAAATTCCCCCTAGGCCTATTAAGGGGCAGGGAAGATCTTCAGATTCCCATTACACATAGTCAGATATGTGCTTTAAGAAAATCATTTTGGCAGCTGAATGGAGTGGGGAGAGACTTGAGTCAAACAGAACCACCAGCAGGCTATTGCAATAATCCAGGTGTGAGGTGATGAGGGCCTGAACCAGAGTGATGACAGCGTCGGAGAAGAGAGAAGGGGATGTATTCAAAAGATGTTGCAAAGGTGAAATCTACAGGCATTGGCAACAGCTTGGATATGGGGGATGAGAGATAGTGAGTAATCCAGGATGGCTCCTAGGTTGTGAACCTGAGTAGCTGGAAGAATGGTGTTGCCTTGTGTAGGAATGGGAGAGAGTTTGGGGAAAAGATAATGAGTTCTGTTTTGCATCTAGTAAGTTTAAGATGTCTATTGGACATCCAGTTTGAGATGTCTGAAAGGCAGATGGAGATTCAAGATTGGAGGTCAGCAGAGGTTGGAGCAAGATTTGAGAATTATCAGCATAGAGATGGTAATTAAATCCACGAGAGCTAATTTGATCACCAAATGAAGTAGTATGGAGGAAGAAGAGAAGAGGGCCCAGGGCAAAACCCTGTGGGACACCTATGGCTCAATAGTGTTCAGATACTAGGTGAACCAGGAGAAAATGATATCCTGGAAACGTAGAAAAGAGTGGTCAACAGTGCCAAAGGCTGCCAAAAGAACAAAGAGAATTAAGATTGGGAAAAAGCCATTGGATTTTGCAATTAGGATCATTAGTGATTTATCCTTAGAACAGGGATCACTGAAAGCAGTTGGCTCTATAACTTGAGGTCCTATAATCTAATGATCCTTAGGGAAATTGATATTTGAATACCATTTGTGATTATAAATCCAGGTTAGATTGAGTTTGTTCTAAAACTAAATTATAATGTGGTCCCATTCAAAGTGAGATGTATTCTCCAATTGAGAAATTGTGATGTTTGACACTCTATTATAGGGACATCAGAACTTAATGAAGCAAAAAACCCAACAACAACAATATTTGGCATTAAAGTGATTTGCTGAGAAACTGCATGGAAGAACGAGATAACACAGTGGATGGAGTACCATCTGGCCTCAGGCACTTACTAGCAGTGTGACACTGGGCAAGTCACTTAACCATGTTTGTCTCAGTTTCTTCATCTGTAAAATTAGCTGGAGAAGGAAGCTGGCGAACCACTCCAGTATCATTGCCAAGAAAACCCCAAATGGGTCACAAAAAGTTGGACATAACTGAAATAACTCAACAACAACTTCATACTGATCTTTTGAACTCTATTAGTATAGAATGCCAAATTGATAGATAGATGAAATGATTTTTCCATGTAAGATGATTTGGACTTACATTCGACCACAAGAAAATCAAATCAGTTCTGATTCCATTTTGTAACTGATTCTATTCCGTATCACCCCCAACATGTTGTAAAATTGCCTAAGCCATGTTTCCTTGTCATTGAGTTAAGTTCAGAAGTTCAACTTTCCTCTCTAAGCTAAATCATCCTGTAAATCATCTTAATTTAAAGAAACATATTACCTCTACACATCTTACTGCCCATGTACAATTAAAGGAGATCTGTTATCTTGCTAACAAACTTTCCAAGATGCAGGTTGACACCAGCAATGAGCTTTCCCTAGCAACAAGACAGAGGGAGGGGTTGCTTCTGGCTCTGTATTCCTAACTTCCATTCAATCATATTGTTTTCCATAATCTGTGATACTTCAGAGTTTTTAACCAATCACATTGTTATATTCTTCCTGTTCCTTGTTCTCTTGTACTTCCCAAAATCATATGAAGGCTAGTAAGCCTTACCTCATGGTCTTTGGACTGACCGAGGAGTCGAGAGACCCTTTTTATTGCTAATTGCTAGTCTTAACAATAAATTGAATGTGTACAGAACTTAGTGCCTCAGTCTACCTTAATTTCAGTTGCAACAACCAAATTGATATTGTCTGACTGACAAACAGTTTTGTGGTGTTTTTAAAACCCACAATATTGTTTATGTTATTGTTAAGCTTCTAATTTTTCTTATATTATAGTTTTTGGGAAATTGTATAAGAAATGCAATTTTTAAAAATTGATATCCAGAGGATAATCATACAGTTGTATCATTGGAAAATTAACTCCTCTTTTGGTAGACTGTTGTCATGGTTTTTTTTAAAAAAAACATCAAATATTTAATTGGGTATATTTTAAAATGAATAATGATAATGTAATAATTTAAAAATAACTAGGGAAAGCACCACAGACATTTTTAAATATCTGAGAAGTTCTTTAGGACCTTGGTAGATGTTCAGTTCCCCATATCTTCAGCTTTAGAAAGGTCATAAATCGTATTAACTCTGTGAGATGTTACTAAAAGAATGTTGAGAAGTTCTAAAAGAATAAAAAGACTTTAATGAGATACTAGGCTCTCTCACAGCTGAAGTTAGACTATTGCTTATGAAAGTGCACCTGGGATAGTATGTATTAAAGTCACGTCTTTGAGGAACTTAGTATCAATAGATCCCAGATTTAAAGATTTTATTTTATTTTTACTTTTTTAAGTAAAATGCTGGATGGTAATCAGCTATGTATAATCATAGAATGTGATTATTTTCTGAATCGCTAATGATTGATGCCTGTTCCAACATGGATTTAAATTTTAAAGGATATATAAGACTTGTATTTATCTATTGTTAACTGTTATTACAACAACATGAGGAAAATAATAATAGCTATACCTAAGCAGTGATTAATGATTTGAAGCTCCTTTGTTTGAATCATATATAATTATGTAACTTCGAAACCTTGGGGGAGGGGAGGGATGTGCTACTCCTTTTTTGGCTCTCCCCTCTGCTGAATGACGTAAACAAAATTTTCCTAAGTTATTCCAGATATGGATTTTGTTCTGAGTTAAAAGTATTTGTCCTAACAACTTAGTAACCATTTGAAAAAGTGATGTTTTAATTTCATTCTTAAATAGCACCAAATGGGGTGTAGCAGCAAGCACCCTAGCATACCCAGGGTAGCTGCCAACACAGGTTCTTAGATTTGCTTCTCCAAAGGAAAGCAATTTAAAATGGGTTAATAATCTCTCTCTCTCTTTTTTAACATATTATTTTTGGAAGGACAATTGGGGTTAAGTGACTTGCCCAAGGTCACATGGCTGGTACATGTAAAGTGTCTGAGGCTGCATTTGAACTCAGGTGCTCCTGACTCCAGAGATGGTGCTCTACTCACTATGCCACCTAGCCACCCCTGATGGGTTAACTTACTTTAATCAAACAAACATATACAGAATACAAACAGAAGTTACAAGTAGACAAAGAAACAAATCAGCACACAGGGCTTCCCACTGTCTGACCATTACATCCATACCTAGTCAGTTACTAGAGAGGGAGGCACCAACTCCTGGGTTTTGAAAGCCGGAGTGGCGGGAGGGGGGCCCTCAATGGCTGCCCAGAGGGCAGCTCACACACAACTCTTCCCAAACTGAGCCCCACAGCAAAACCTCACATCGGGGTATATATATATATAAAGAGAGAGAGAGAGAGAGAGAGAGAGAGAGAGAGAGAGAGAGAGAGAGAGAGAGAGATTGAGTGGGCATTCCTGAAGAACAATCCTCCCACCACAGGCTACATACAGGTGACCACATTATTTAAGGACTGTCAAAAGATGCAGTATAAAATAAAACCCAATAATAATACCACTTTGCCTCTATTTAGAGATTTATGCTTTTCAAAACATCTTTAGGAGAGCCCTGAATAGGGAGTATTTCCCCCCTCACCCCTACCCCCATTTTACAATTGGTGAAAGCTGATACACAGAGATTATTTAATATGTCCAAGGTCATGGAGCCAGTGAGTTAAGAGATGGGACTAGAATCCTCATGTGTGCCAAAGAGGCTGTCATTTGATGATCTGTTGATGGCACTGTGATATCTACTCTATATCTTATTCTGCTGATTATTCTCTTTCTGAAAAGTTCTCTCATTAATCGAAGTTAAATGCTTTTAAATGTGTTGACCCCTCCTCCAATAATGTAAACTCTATGTTTTATATGTTCTGGACCATCAGCTGATTCAGAAATATTACATAAGTGAAAAATAGCTTATTATTCATAGTTTGTTAGAGCCAATTTCTCTAGCCAAGTAAATTATCCAGCAAGTAAAGCCAAATGGCTTCCAGTCTTCAGTCCTGCTCCAGGTGCCCAACTCTACCTGAAGCCCAGCTTTGTTTCCATAGAACCGCAAGACTCCAAGACAGGCCCTGGGATTTCTATCCCTTGCAATGTGATCCTGAAACTACCCACACATTTCTACTGCCAGACCCCTCAAGCTGACCAACCACTGCTCACAGTCGTTTGAGCACAATCCGTTCTTCCTCGGTCAGTGCTTTTGGGGGTTTTCTACATTGGTCTGCTGACTGTTATTATTGGATAAACCAGGCCACATTTTCCAGCTGAGCCAGAGAAGGCCTTTTCAGAAATAAAGAATTTAGTGTAACAGCAAGTGGACTGATGTTTATACTGGAGGCTCCATCTCTTGCAGTTACGTGAAGGGGATAAATGAAACCTTCAAATGCTTTCCTAGGGGGCAAGTCCTTCACTTGATTCTTCCATAAAGGTTTCCTTGGTTTTCTTCCAAGGCTGAAGTATAACCATTTCCCTCCTTTGCCATACCATTCTTGATACTTTTCTGTATATCATCACACATCACAGACAACTCTCTAAGGCTACAGTTTGCAGAATAGGGGGAGATCTTTATTAGTGGAGAGAAGTCCCTTCGCTGGAAGTTCCCCTTAATGAAATCAAGGTTCAGTTTTCAAATTTTTTTAATTGTTAAGAAAATTAAAAGGATGAAGCAGTGAACATTTATATGGATATAAAATTATTTGAAGATCTTTGGAGTCACAGGTCTGGTTTTCTCTCCACCTCCTCCCCCCCCCCCCTTCCATATTGCATACCTCTTATCCCCATCTATTAAATTGTGAACTTCTTAAGAGCAGGATCTGTCCTAGCTATCTTTGCGTGCCCAGCACTGAGCATAGTGCCTTTTGTACACAGTAGATTTCACTAAATGCTAGGGAGCTAGGTGGTGCTGTGGAAAGCACTGGCCCTGAAGACAAGAAGACCTGAATTCAAATGTAACTTCAGATACTTAGCTGTGTGACCTTGGGCAAGTCACACAACTGCTGCCTGCCTCAGTTTCCTCAACTGTAAAATGGGAGTAATAATAGCCCCTACCTTCTCAGGGTTCTTGTAAGGATCAAATGAGATTATAACAGTAAAGTGCTTAGCAGAGTATCTGTCGAATAGGAGGTGCCTAATAAATGTTAATTGAATTGGAAAAGAAATTAAAGGGAAAGTCCTTGTAAATAATAATGATAACTGATGTTTATGTAGTAATCTTTAATGTTTTGAGTTGGTAGGTAGACTTGAGTCATGCTGAGTCACACCTGGGGGTCTTGAAAGACACATACAGCCTGCAGGAATTGAGAGGAAGGAGTGAGGATTTTGTGAGCTAAGCAGTAGCATTAGTGAAGGAGAAATCCCCAGCCCTGCCTGGAATTCACCAAGCCAATCTAGAAAGAATTGGAGGCCCAGAGGCAACAGGTACATGGAGAGCTTAAGTGTGATAGAGAAGGGAAAGAAAGACAAAGATAGGCCCTTGAGCCCCTGCTAGCATTGTGGCAGAAAGGACTGACTGAATCTGCTTCTTAAAGATCTGAGGAAAGTTTCCAAAGGTCTACTTCAGGGGTGGGGAAACTGCAGCTACATGTGGCCCTCTAGGTCCTCAAGTCAGGCCCTCTGAATCCAAACTGCACAGAACAAATCCCCTTAATAAAAGTGATGAGGTACAAGCTCTGGGAATCCCCTTGAGTCTTTGAGGTATAGGTTCCAGGAACCCCCTTGAACTCTGATTAAATCGTCCTATTTGATCAGGCATTTGCATGAGGCCATAAATGCTTTACATTGTGGCTGGGCCCAAACCTCTGTTACTAGACTTCCCACTCTTGAGCCTATCAAAATATCAATCCACCCTTGAACTGGCCTAGCCCACCATTGTCTGTAGTCTCTAAGTAACCTCCAGCAACCTCCCACCCTTAGTCACTCATTGACCCTCCCCAGACTCCTCCTCTAGACCACCCCTAGATTCCTCTGAAACCTTCTGTATATAAGACCCCATCTTGTCTCCATGTATGTGAGAGCACCATAGAATGCCATAGAATTGTGAGAGCGACATAGAATGACCTAACACAGACTTACTCTGTGTCTAATACAAGCAAGCTTTTAATAAACTTTAGTTTTCTTTGGCTGAGAAGACTTGAGTCGAATTCATTCAGCAGGACCTGGCATGTTGGCATTTTGGGGTTTCCAGAGCAAAGAGGGTTACCTCTTTATGGTAACCTCTTCAAAAGGATTGTTCATAAAACTTAGACTCAGTCAAAAGGCCACAACAAAGGACATAGAAGGCCACACATGGCCTTGAAATTTCTTCTCCCTATACCTGTCCAGTAGCAGCACTTCTTTTATCTAAATGCTTCCTTTAAGCTGATTTTGCCTTGAATGCTAAGAACAGAAAGGTTAGCTAGAAAAAAAAAAGTTTTAAATGAGGGCAGTGAGCTAACCTCTGTCTACATGTTAGAGATTTTGCTAACTGAGAGTTCGGTGCTAGTATAGTTGTACTAATTCTTTTCATCTGATATACACTCCATAAAACAGCAGAGACAGGGACAGTGTGGATTCCAGGGGACATTAGATTACCCATGTAGTTGGAGGAGTGGGGGTGGTGGTGGAATGTAGCTAGATGGCCCAGGGGATAGAGGGTCTGGCCTGAAGTCAAGAAGACTTATCTTCTTAAATTCAAATCTGGCCTCAGATGCCACCTGTGTGACCCTGGGCAAGTCACTTAACTTTGTTTGCCTCAGTCTCCTCAATGAGCTAGATAAGTAAATGGCAAACCACTGCAGTATCTTTGCCAAGAAAACCTCAAATGGCGTCATGAAGAATCAGATACAATTGAAACAACTGAACAAACTTGTTTCCCCATAGGCTACAAGTGAGTTAACTTTTGTAACAAAGTATGTCTGATTGTAACAAAGTATGTCTACAGTCAACAGAATGTGAGAAAGAAAGAAAGGAGGCCTGGATAAGATTTAGCTGTTTTCCTTTCAGAAGGTAGGAGGGAGCAGAAAGGATTGAGGACCTTCTGCAGCACCACCCAGTGGTTAAATTTATATAGCATTATAAGATTTACAAAGTGTTTTACATGCATTATTTATTCCAACCATCATTTATTAAGTGCCAGATACCAAACCAAGTGCTAGGGATACAAATACAAAATGACATACACCCAGCGTAAATGATGTTGACATCTTCAATAAAGAATGCTACTCAAATAAACAATAGGAAAAAAAAAACAGCCTACTTACCTTATGGGAAATCTAAAGAAATATGAGACTCCATTTGACCCATTCCCCTTCTCTTAGCACCATTCTCAAATCTCTCTTGATTCTAATCTGTCTTCCACATAGCTGCAAAAGTGATTTTCCTACCATGTCACTCCCTCAATAAACCCCTATGGTTCCTGGCTGCCATTAGAATCCAATAGAAACACCTGTTTCAATTTTAAGACCTTCATTCACAACCTGGCATCAACCTTTCTTTTCAAAATTGCTCTCTTTCCTGCCAAAATGAATTTTACAGTGCATGACAAATCTCCATCACTTGGTACAGTGAGATGCCCATAAGTGTGTACTGATTTTTTGTTTTTGTTTTTTTGCTTTTTGGAGGGCAATTGGGGTTGGCTAGTTTTTTGTATTAAGTGTCTGAGGCCAAATTTGAACTCAGGTCCTCCTGACTCCAGGGCTGGTGCTCTATTCACTGTGCCACCTAGCCACCCCTGTACTGTTTGTTAAATTACTAAATGAGGAAGATTCCACAGAAAGGCCATCAGTTACAGTATTCATAAGTCTGATGCTAGACAGTCATTGATGCTGGATCTTATGGACAGCTCTCCATGTAAAAGGAAACCAATTTAAGTTCCACTGGAATTCTGCTATCTACTTTTCACTCTTCCATTGTCACTTGTTTTCATTAGGGATCCATGTTCAAAAATACTCAAATACAAATTCAATAGGACAAGTATAAGACAAAACAAATATATCCACTCAAAATATTGGGTCTTCAAAAGGAAACTTTATGTCTAATGCACTAAAAGGCCACGGGATCATAGGACCATTCATCTATAGCTGGAAAGAACCTTAGAGGTCATCAAGTCTCACTGCCTCATTTTATAGATGAAGAAACTGAGGCCCAGAGAGATCAAGTGATTTGCCCTAGATCACTCAGCTAATAAGTGTTGGAGGTAGGATTTGAACCCATATCTTCCTGTCTCCAAGTCAATATTCTTTCCACTGCACTATCATCCCTGGGTTTATTTATTTTAAAAAAACACAATAACACAACAGCTGCTTGTTGTAGAGAGTGGTAATATGGAAATACCATTTTTAATTAGCTAACTAGCCACTTACCACTAGCACTATTAACAAATGAAGCAAGACCTATTCTGAGTTGTTTTGTTGTTGTTGAAGATCAGCTTCAAGTGGACTAATCCAGAGATCTAAATAGGAGATAGCATTTCATGTGTTGGGTTACATCAAAATACAATGATCCATGTTGTCCAGGACTTTTAGCATGGAAGAGATTTTTCCTAAAGGACTGTATGTCATATAAGAGAGAGGCTGTTCTTTCCTGCTGCTGTATATAATGTTATTGTTGATCATACCTCTCCTCTGACCATACACACAACCACCCAAATGACTAGCCTTATAACTCACTGCATGAAGAAAGTTTCCCCGGGGAAGATTCAAGAATCCTTTTAATTAGTGATAACCCTTTCCTCTTCTTTAATGACTGAAATTCCAAAACAGGCTCCTAGAACAGATCCATAAAGAGGCAGGAGAGGAACATACTCACATACACACACTCTACTTAAAACGACTTTATTAAAGATTATTAATATAAAACATGACCAAATACAAGTTTTCAGTAAGAATTTATCTTTTTGAAAATGCGTATCAAAGGGAAGAGCATCAAACCACAGACAAGGCCTTAGGTTGTGCTGTCAGGACGGAGGCTGAAAAGCCACCTGGGGTGACTGACAAGGCTGCCTCATGCTGTACTAGCTGCTCCCAATGTGTCTAGGCCTCCCAGCATTCCAAAGGGGGAAACCTCCAATGGGGCACTGGGGGAAGGGAGAAGGGGAAGGGAACAGAAGACAGGGGAAACCATGCCATTCTGAGGATAATCACAGCTTTCCATCCTGCTTGAGGGAAATTAAAAAGATGCTGTCACCCAAACCATTACTTGAAATCCTTGAGTTGAATCCTAAGGGGAAAGAATGCAGGGAGGAACTCTAGCTGTGCGCTCTGCAGTGGAAAAGTTTGTTTTAACTTAAAAATGACTGTTTTGATGTCCCACTCCAGCGAAGAGCACATGGCAAACCCAAGTCTCAATTTTCTTCTCTTTGGGAGTGGAGTATCATTGACTATCATGAGAGAAGTATAAAGACATTCCCTATGAGCTGCAGTTTAGTCCCAAGGATTAAAAAGACAAACAGTCTCTTAGTGATTTATATTATACTTTTAATAAAGGATATGACCTGAGGCCTCCTGTAATTCCCTGATATTTGATGTGTCTGGGGAACACTAGGTAGCCATAGGGAATTTTCCCCTTAAACATTATTCTTTCACAATACTCATCCAAAGAAGGTAAAAAATTAATAATAGTGCTTTGCAAGTATATAGTATTTTTGCTGCTTATAAAGAACTTTCATATATAGGGTTTTTTGTTCTTGCTATAACAGCCCTGTGAGGTGGGCAAGAAACAGTATTATCAGCCCATTTTACAAACATGGAAACTAAGGCCCTGGGAAGTTAAAGAATTTGTTGATAGGCGCACAGCTAGCTCATGGCCAACTGACTGCCCCTTCCACTATACCTTGCTACCTCTCAATCAATAAAAACTCAATCTCTCACTGATTTCCTTTAATTAAAAAAAAAATTATTTCAAGGGGTTGTGCTACTGAGAATTTTTTAAGCATGAAATTTTTACTAAGCTGTAAATGAGTGGAAATCTAGTCCTAGATTGAATACTAGATAGGATGAAGACAGTTTAATAAGTCTAAATATCAGAGCTTTAAGGAGTCGCCCCCTCTCCCCTTAGGGAAATAGCTGATTTGGACAAAATAGCAGTTACCTCCCCAAAAGAAAGTAAATTCATCTATCAGGGCTCCCACATCTCTGCCCCCATGAAACTTAATTCAAAACAAGCTTAAATCAATCTCTTTCTTTAAAAAAGTTTACTGTCTAGGCCATTATAAACCAGCCTCAGTTTCTTGCAGTGATGGGAGTGGCTAGGTTGTCAGGCAGGCTTTGAAGAGCTCCCATTGTGAAAATGGGACCAGATGGTCAAAAGGGAAGCTTACATCATCCCTTTGCTGCTGCTCTATCAAGCACTCTTGGCTGAAAAAGAAAGACCCTAGCTCAGGAATTTTGAGGACTTTTTTTTTTCCCCTGTAACTCAGAAAACTAGAATTATTTTTTTTCCTTTTAAAGATCAACTATACTTAAGTGCAGAAAGAACCTGCATTTGCCAAGCTGTATTCCTCCCTTCTGACACAGTGAGGAACTTAAAATGCCAAGCCCCAAGGGGCCCAAGTGTGGTTCACAGACTTGAAGCCATTGGCTGGGCCCAACCCAACACTTGGCCAGGACGCTACTTTGGCAAAGACTTTCCTTTAAAAAATAAAGCAGTTGCCATGTGTCTTTGGAGAAAGGGGAAAAAAACCATTCTGGGAACCTTTTAATGAAGTACTATAAACAAAAAAAAGACCCACCCCACCCCTGCACACCCCCTCAAATTCTAACGGGCACACACTTTGATAATGGAACCGAGCATTCACTGGCAAAGGGTCAGGGAAATTAAGGCTTCAGGTGAGGAGGACACAGTGAGAGGCAGTGTGTAAATCGTGCTGCATTAGAATTTGTCCCAGCACCTGCATGGGGACAGGAGATGACAGAGGCCACAACACAGTTGCAGTTTACAGAGAAGGCTCTATATGTTTCTCCCCTTCCATGGGAGCCATATCTAATGTGGTAAGCTAACTGAACAGGACTGGAGTTCTCCAGCAAAAGTTAGTGGTTGTACAGTGAGCAAGGAAAGTCCTGTGAAGGCAGTCTCAGCCCCAGGAAGGTCCCTTGTTATCACATCAGAATCCCGAAGTTCTTCAGGATGGATAGGTTAGTGGTAATATTATGGCTCCATTTCTGCTGATGGTGGGGAAGAATGCCTGGTGTATTCTGGGAGGAACACATAGCAAAGCAGACTATTTGTTGAAGTAAGCTGTCTTTAAATCTTTCAGCACAGAGAAACTTGGTTCACCAACCAGTGTCTCACTGGGTTCTAGGACAACCAATCAGAATAGCCCTTTATCCAACAAAGACTCACAATGTTTCCACATTCTCACCTAGATAAGGAATCACCAGGAACACATAAGGAACAAAGCTCTTCAAAGAAGAAACTGGTACAAAACTCAAGTAAAGTGTAGCTCTGAGACAGTTGCTAAAATAGATACGAAATAATACAAGGTTAATACAAAACTTTAAGCATGCAATTAAAAAAAAGCCATCCACAGTATTGATCTGTATTAGGGTGGCATGATAACAACCTTATTTTCTTTGACTTGTACCAATGCACTGGTTTCTAAGACTGACAGGAGGTTCAAGGCCAGTACCAACGAGTGACTTGTTGATTGAGGACTAGACCACCTGCACAGGTTGGCAGTGTCTGGCAAGTTATTTAAAGAGAGGTAAATCTTGACATGATTGCTGCTGAGATGTCAGAGCCATTTTAGCCAAGGGAAATCATTGTAAAAGAAAAGAGTTGATTTCTTAAATAAAATGAGGGTGTAGTAGAGAGTCTTCTTTTGTAGTTTTTTGACATGAAATATTCACAAATAAGTATTTTGGGGGGAAAGGCAGTGATACAGGTGAGGAGAAGAGAATTTGGTGGAGTTTGAGACAAAAGATTACCCTACAATATTTAATTAATCAGCTTGTAGCAGATTTTTTAAAAAATCTAAATTAAAAACTGTCATTATCGATCACCAAAAAACAAAACAAAACAAAAAAAGCAAAATGTGCCTGATCTTATAGCAAATGGTAGCATCTAGACAAGGCAACACTGAATAGTTTCAAATTATTAAGAAAAAAGTACACAAAAGCTAGGAAAATTGAAAGATACTGGGGGGAAAGTTGCCCTTTTCTTTATCCTTCTCCAGCACAACACTTCAGGAAAAAAAGTTTTGGGGTTCTTGGCTTTGTTTCATTTTACCAGTTGTCCAGAAAATCAAATCCCGTCTTTAGGATGACATTACTTGTATTGAGCTGTAAGAGAAAAAAAAGACAAGTGAACTTTTTTTTTTGCCCCATGAAGCAAATTCTAAATACAGCATCTCATTTAGTATGACCCAAATGAGAGTGCTTGCTTCCTTCTCAGAATCTCCCTGACCTCAATTTACCCCAGTGCTTGGAACTAGAAAATTAAATAAAATTAAGTACAGGCTGGCTTGATTCTGCCAGCACCCAGCATTCCCTCCTTTCCTCCCTAATGACATCTGTGAGCACGTCAACTTTGGAGATTTATCCATATAAGACACAGACTAGAGGAAAGGAAAGAATGAATAAAACAGTGACTAGGAAGACAAGGACATGTTGAATCATCACACACAGAGTCTCAAAGACATATTTTCTCATACTCATAGCACAAGTAATCTTCACTATGGGGGGAGCAAAAGATAGGGAAGTTTAATTTCATTCAAAGGAAGCTAAATGATTCTCTAAATTAAGAGCATCCTTAGGGTCAAGGAAAACTCATTCAAAACAAAAGGGCCCAGTTGAAAAGAATGACTTGCATATACAGACTATCCTAGAAGTTCCAAGCTGCTCTAGTTTTTGAAAAATTTTCCAGATCTAAACATGATCCTGGGACACTTTGGAGCTGGGCTAGGCACTCCCTCCCAACACTTTGAACTAAAACCACCTGGCATCTGAAGACCAAGCGTGGGGATGACTAGGAGACAGAAGCACATTTTGCCCAGTTCCTTTCAGAATGCCTGCCCATTTTAATTGTTTTCTCACCTCAGTGGAAATTCTTAAGGGCTCTCTCATACAGAATACATGTGACTAAAGAGTAATGAGACAATATATATCCAAGCGAGTATTGTTTCCCAAAGTAGTTACTCTGGGTAGCTACACACTTATTCTAACAACACTCCAGATATTTCTGGAACTTCTCTTACATCTGCCTTCTGAGAGAGCCCATAACTCACACAAAATCATTCTCATCATGTCATAGTTACACCTTGTTTTTTTATTAAATACAGTATTATCACTTAGCTTTCTCTTTCAACAATTCATTCTTTCAATCAATCAATATATAGAGCCTATTCCATGCAAGATACTATCCTAAGGGCTACAGTAGTAACAAAGGAGAGTAATAAATACCTCTTGTCCTCAAAGACCTTTCGATCCAGTGGGGGAGAGGAGACATGTACACAAATAAACCTAACACAAGGCAGATCACACTAAGTGACATACACAAAGAACAGTCCTGTATGGTGAGATCAGGAAAAACTTCAAGGCCCAATCCAAATGCCACTCCCTTTATAAAGGACAGGTGGGATTTCAACAGATGAGGCTGATGTGAAAAGCATTCCAGGTAGAATAACCAGCTTGAGGCAGAACTGAGTTGTCAAGTGGGCCGAGGACCGAAAAAAGATCATTGGATTTGGTTATTGGAGACCTTCAAAGCAACGGTCTCAGCCAGGTGGTAAGGGCAAGAAGCCAGACGACAAGGTGTTAAGGAGTGAGTGGGTAGAAGAAATTGGAAGCCTCTAGTATACTTTTTTCCTTGAAGTTCTTAAAAGAGTACAGATAGGCTAGTAGTTCAAGTGGGTGATAGGGTAGGATGGAGAGAGAGAGAGAGAGACAGAGAGAGAGAGAGAGAGACAGAGAGAGAGAGAGAGAGAGACAGAGAGAGAGAGACAGAGAGAGAGACAGAGAGAGAGACAGAGAGAGAGAGAGACAGAGAGAGAGACAGAGAGACAGAGAGAGAGACAGAGAGAGACAGAGACAGAGAGACAGAGAGACAGAGAGAGACAGAGAGAGAGAGAGACAGAGAGACAGAGACAGAGAGAGACAGAGAGAGAGACAGAGAGAGAGAGACAGAGAGACAGACAGAGAGAGAGAGAGAGAGAGAGAGAGAGAGAGAGAGAGAGAGAGAGA
>NW_027187299.1:8517113-8548822 GCF_028583685.1 Petaurus breviceps papuanus
AGAGAGAGAGAGAGAGAGAGAGAGAGAGAGAGAGAGAGAGAGAGAGAGAACAGGAATTTTGAAATAAAGAATAAAAAGACCCTCATGCAAGTAGGGGCCCAGGTGACCTTATGGAATATGAATACAAAATCCTTATAACAGGATTTGTGACATTTACCAGTTATACTCCATAAACCCCCAAGTGGAAAAAAGGCAAGGAGGTGTTACCTAGACTTCTCCAAACAACTCATGGTAGCATTGAGGGTAGTCAAGAGAAACAGTGGTAGGTTCTGAAGGCAATTCCAGTAGAGAAGTTCTAGAGACATTTTGGACAAGGGCAATGTTGTTGGGGAAATATACATTATCTCAGGTGACTAATTGCAGGGACGCAACTCTCAACTGGATTTATCAGTCCAGATGTAATGGTAGCAGTGTCATTAGACCTACACTTCAATGCCTCTCACTCCAATGCCTCCCTCATCATAGTGTAACCCTCAAGTTTTGTATTTTAGGTAGATCCTACCAAGCCAGAAAGGCTTTGAGTACTGAACTGGAGTCTAAAACTCAATTAAGTTCAGTTTGAAAGACATTATCACTAAAAACCTGACCCCCATCTAATGAACATTTTTGATGATGGAAACTCATGAAGGTATGGATGCATTGTGATTTATACTGGTAGATGGGTACCTGCAGGGGTCAATTCAATTTATGTTTATATAGCATTGAAATAGGGCAGCTATGTGGCACAATGGATAGAGTGCCAGGCTTGGAATCAGGAAGACTCTTCTTCCTGAGTTCAAATCTGGCCTTTGACTAGCTATGTGACCCTGGGCAAGTAACTTAACCTTTTCACCAAACAGGCAACCCAGTGCCCTTGTCATCCTCTTACCTCTACAAAGCCAAGTTTCTTCCCTCCTTTTTAATAATGCTTCCTCCCACCTATTTCATTCTACCCAATGTAATCATTCCAGTGTCCCCGAACATACTGATAGTGGCAACACTCCACTGATTTAGTATTCTTAGAAATGAGATAGAAGTTCCATATAAGTTAATTTTTTCCGATAACTTATCCCTTTAAACATCATTAAAAAAATGAACCATTTGAAGTGGAAATTTTTAAAAATATTTCAACATAGTAAAACTGAGAAGGAAACAGCAGATGACAGAATAAGGATTTGTAGAGATCTTGGCAGGCTAAGAATAGGCTAAAACCAAAGATAAAATTTCAGACATCTTAAACTGGATGTCCAGCTAAACTCAAAATGTCCAAAAGGGAATTCATTACCTTTCCCCCTAAAGCCTCCTCTTTCCAAATTTCCCTCTCACTATTGAGGGAAGTGAGTGATTATCTTCCTGGTTCCCCAGACTCACAATCTGGGTGTCATTCTCAACTCCTCACTATATCTCACCCCCATACAGAATTTGTTGGCAAGACTTTTCGATTTCACCATTGAAACTTTTCTCGAAAATGCCACTATAGTTCCTCTGATACTTTTACCACACTGGAGCAAGCCCTACCTCATCCCTAGATGACTAACATAGCCTAATGATTAGTCAACCTACCAAGAGTCTCTGCCCACTTCAGTCCATCTTCCATTCAGCTGCTGAAGCAATCTTCCTAAAGTTCAGGTTTGACCATGTTACCCTCCTACTCAATAAACTCCAGTGTCTCCCTATCACCTCCAGGATCAAATATAAAATGCTCTGTTTGGAATGAAAGGCCCTTCATTTCCTATCCCCTTCTACCTTTCCGTTTTCTTGCACCTTACTCCCCAACATAAACTCTTTAATTCAGTGACACTGGACTCCTGGTTGTCCCTCAAACATGCCATTTCCAGGCTCTAGGGATCCCAATGTGTTCAAAGCTCTCTCTCTCTCTTCATCTCTGCCTCCTGGCTTCTCTCAGTCCCAGCTAAAACTCCACTTTCTACAGGAAACCGTTAGAATGTCTCTTAATTCTAGCGTCTTCCTTCAGTTGATTGTTTCCTATTTGTCCTGTCCATAGCTCCTTCTGTACATCTTTATTTTGTCAATGCCCCATTAGATAGCAAGATCCTTGAAGGGCAGGGGCTGTCTTTTGCCTTTTTTTGTATCCTTTGTACTTAGCACAGAATTTGAGTAGGCATTAATGAATGCTTATTGACTGACTAAATGCTTATTGACTTAGTAGGAGACAATATGGTCTATTGGGAGAGCATTCTGGGGTGGGAGCCCAAAGTCTTGGTTTGGGTCCTCAGATCATTCCTCCCATAACTTTTTGAAAAGTTCACCACCTGATTCAACCTTCCTTTGAAGTCTAACCCCTGCTCTTAGACATGAAGATGTTGATATAGACAGTCATAGAACTAGAGCTGGAAGAGATCTGGGAGTCCAACCCCATCATTTCACAGTGAGGACACTGTAACCCAGAAGGGTTACATACCTGACCCAAAGCCATGTAGGAGGTAAGGGGCAGAGCCAAGATTCAAACTCAGCTCCCATGACAACAAGTTCAAGACCCTTTCCACCTGTAAGATGAATATTTGAGGGGCGGCTAGATAGCACAGTGAATAGAGCACTGACCCTTTAGTCAGGAGGACCTGAGTTCAAATCTGGTATCAGACACTTAACACTTTCTAGCCATGTGACCTTGGGCAAGTCACTTAACCCCTAATGCCCTGCCTTCCCCCCTCCAAAAAGCAAAAAAAAAAAAAAAAATGACTATTTGACCAGTGCCTACAGCAGTGCCTGAAAAATAGTAAATACTTAATGAATTGAACATGGTCACCAAAAAGATTAATATAATCTGAAGCTACACAAATAAAAGTTTTGTATCCAGAGAAAAAGGAGGCAATATTTTTAACATGGTCTAGGCACAGTGCATTACTTATGGTAGGTACTTAATGTCTGCTGAACTGAATGAATTTAATGGTCCCACTGTACTCAGTTGCTGCTACATAGGTTAGATCATATCTGGAGTATTATGTTTGGCTCTTGGCATTATATTTTTAGAGGGACTTTGAGAAATGAGAGTGTGTCCAGAGGAGGATCACAAGGAAAGTGAGAAGTCTGGAAATCACATGATATGAGGAGTTACTGTATTAACTATAGTTACTGAAGTTATAGATAGTTTCTAAAGAAGACATGAGTGGAGGAGGTAAGAAGGAGCACATGACAGCTATCTTCAAATATTTATAAGGTTCTCATGAGATAGAAAAATTAGATGAATTGTGTATAGTTCCAGAAGGCAGAACCAGGAAAAAATGAGCAGAAGTCATAGGAGGGATATTTTAGCTCAATATAAGGAAGAGCTTTTTTTCCTCCCCCATTATATTATGAGTCCTTGAGGGTAGGGTCTTTCTCTGGTCTTTCTTTGTATGCCCAGTGCTTAGCACAATGCCTGGCACATAGTAAGCCCTTAATAAATGCTTACTGATTGGCTGAAAGAATTGAGCCTGTCAAAAAGCAGAAAGAGTGGCCTAGTGAAGGGGTGAAAGTTCATTACTGGAAGTGCTAAGGCAAAAGCTGGATGCCCACCTATAAAGTATGTTGTAGAGGGTATTTTATAAGCCATTTCTCTACCTTGAGGACTCAGAAGGAAGTAGTCAGGAGAAGAGAATTATAGATTTGGAGGCTGTGCCAACTAGAAGGTTATATGATAAACTGAGAGTAACAGAAGTGGAAAACAGGAAGCAATGCACACTGTCAAGCCAGTGTTTTACTCTGCTGTTTTCTAAAAGGAACCCTGAGTACTTGGCCCTGATGGCCTAGAGCATTGTCAGCTTTATTGACAACATATGGAGGAACAATGAGACCAGTCTCCAAGTCACCCAGCAAATTAACAGTGGGCACAGCCAGGAATAGCATGTTGGGCTCTGCCCCTAGACCAAACACCCTCACCCTGGTTGCCACATGATCCCAAGATGCTGAGCCAAAGGATAACCATGGCTTTCATGTGGCGTTTCAAAGCTTCGCAGTTACTAAGGAGCACAACATGGGAGGAAGTGGTTTGACTATCACCGCTGGTAACTCTGGGAGTTCAAGAGGTGCCCAGAGTTAGTAAGATGACTATCATTCCTCTTTGGTTTCCAGTTAAGCAGATTTTCAACTATCCATCCCTTTTCTACTTTCCAGGACTAGGTATCCCAATTACATTGATAATTAATAGTATGATGCTGCAGCTAAAAAAACAATAAATGTAATCCTAGGTTGGAATAACAGTCCAGAGAAAGGGAAGTAATAGACCCATTGACTGCCTTAGTCAGACCACATCTGGGATATTGTGTCCAGTTATAATTGACACATTTTAGGAAGGACACTGATAAACTGGAAAACATTTAGGAAAAGGTGACCAGGAAGGCAAAGGGTCTTAAGGTCATGGGGATAGACTAAAAGAACTGAGGGTGTTTTGTCTGGAAAAGAGAAGATTCTGGGGCAGGATAGTTGTTTTTAATCATCTAAAGTGTGGTTATGTAGAAGAGATCAGCTGGGGAGAGAGGGCATGCCTGTTATCTCTGCTACAGGGCAGCCTGAGAGTCAGGGCTCTCTTGAGCTCTTGAGTTCTGAGCTGCACCAGGGCTAAAGTTAAAGGGTGCTGGCATCAAGGCCAGAACTAGTATGGTGAGCATCTGGGAATGGGGGCCACTAGGCTGCCTATGGAAAGGTAAACTGGCCCAATTAAAAAACAGAGTAGGTCAAAATTTCAGTGCCAGATTGGCAGTGGGGTAGGTAATGGCCACTGTATTCTCAACCTAGGTAAGACAGGGAGACCTGGTCACCCCACCCCCCCCAAAAAAAAATGGAGGACAGGAAAAGGGATTAGACTTTTTCTGCCTTACTCCAGAGGATACAATTGGTTACTGAGTAGAAGTTATAGAGAGTAACTCTAATGTAAGAGAATACTTGCTAAGAATAAGATCTATCCCAAAGTGGAATGGGCTGCCTCCAAGAAGTCATGGGGTAACCATGGTTGGGGTAACCCTCTTTCAGTAGAGGTCTTTAAGCTAAATAGCAGGAAAGAGTCTTACTGAGATACAGGTTGGACCAGATGGCCTCTGAGGTCCCTTCTAATGGGGAGATTCTGTAAAGGAAATCATAGACATCCTCTAAGAAAAATGCTAAATGAAGAAAAAGTATGACTGTTATGATCCTTAGAAGCCCTTCATGCTGTAGAACTAACTGAAGTGACTGCTGATAGTATTTGTGTACAGATGTCCCTTTTCAGCAGAAAGACTTCACTGAAGTGACCACACCCTACTTTACTACTTTGTTCCTTGCAGAACAATGCTTTTTATAGAGTGGAACACAAAGCTACAACAGCTGCCACAGATCTCAAGCTTCCAACTTTACTTTATCACAGCTTATTGTTCTTCTAGCCTCCTCTGGAAAAGAACAGTGGATGGACAGATGGATGGACACAGACACAGGCACACACGGCAAAATAATCCAAAAGCAATGATCCTTGGTCTCCTCTTGCTCCTTCCCCTGTAGGACCATCTCATTCTCCCAAATCCTTGTTTTTCTTCTCTTCCCTTCAGTGAAAGGAAATCTTCCCTCCTCCTCCCCTTACTCTGGAATAATGAGTTAACCAATCCCTAAAGATTCCTTTAAGGTATCTAAATCCTATAGATTAATTCTTATTTCAACTTGACATTCCCACTTCTACCATGCTTCTCACAACAAATAATTCAGTGCCCACCACCCACACTACATAAAACTTAACTTCCTTTACCTCCATTTCCTCTGCCTTCTCTTCAGGATACCATCAGTGATTCAATGCATGTAGCCCAATGGTCTCTCTTTAGTGTCTAACACAGAGCCATACTCTTCAAATACTTACCAACTTCTGCTTCCACATTAATAGATAACCCCCTTATTAACCAATGTTCTATATAAAACCTCCCTAGAAACAGGCATAGGATGAAATAGGGGATGTGCATTTTTATAGAAAAGCAGGCCCATGGATAAGGAGGGACCACACTGTTAACCTTGTTATATTTGGCTAGTAGTAAAATCTGGGGGGTAAAATCCCAGCTCTCCTAACCCTAGCCTGTCCCTACTGTTCTGTTGCCTTTCTTAAAAACAGAACAGATATATGGATATATGTGTGTTTGTATGTTTGCATGTCAATGGGTAGCTCCTCTCTAGGTGAAATAGGTGAAGGAAGAGAAAGTGGTGGAGGACCATCTGACCTGTGTGGGCTTGGACTCTGAGATTAAAGCATCTTCTGTATCCTCCATTTTGGAGCCTGATGATGATAACTTTATCACAGACTCAGAGAGGAAACCATCATCCAGCAAGCTGACTGAAGACTGACCAGACCCGGCCCTTTCCTTCTCAGCACTCAGGTTGGAGAATGTAAATTTCTCTTGCCAAGGGCCACTGGGTCTTTCCCCTTTGGCCAACTCCTTATCCTTTGGGACTGATTCTTGCCGGTAATGGCCTGGAGGGATCTTTTCCCCTTTCTCCATGGACTTGATCTGGCTAGGGGTCAGTGACTGGAAATCAGACTCTTGTCCTTCCACTCGGGAGCGCTCTGCATTTATCTTCCAGAAAGAGGATTCCTCCTCCTTCCAGATGGACCCTAGGCCATCCATGCTTGACGTTTTGTTTCCCTGAGAGGATTTAATGGCCTGCGCACCCTGAGGGACTTTGGACAGTTGCCTTGGTTCATTCTGGGTTGTGCTACTTGGCTCTTGGATGGACAAAGAGGCAATGCTGAAATCCATCTGACTCTAAGAAAAGAAGAAAAAACAAAAACAAAATATGAAACCTTGTCAGTAAGAACAACAGATTTATTAATCTACCCTTCATTCTAAGACCTCCCTCAATCTTTCTTTCACTGACCTAGTCAATGGCTTCTCTATACCTTGTTCCTCTCAACAAAATGATGAGGGTCTTCTATGGCAAAATGTTGTACACTTTGTCAGACAAGGACACTGTATTGGGTGTTTCAGCTTACCTGTTTTTCTTTGTTATGAGGGAAGATTCACTTCCAGGGTAAGGGTGGGAATTTCCAGAGATGACTATGTAGTGAATTTAGTAAAATTAATTTTAAAAATCAGTATATTTGCCCTCTACATGGTCTTACTCTACAACCTTCCCTGGTAGCTATTTCTAAGTCTTCCATAATGGATCTGAGATGTATATTACAAGATAAGATTACTTAAAAGAAAAACAACATAACCAGTAATGACCCTAGGAAACAGAGAGTGAAATATATCTTGCTCTTCTCAAGAAATAGGAGAAGGTCTAGGAGGACAAACTGTTGTCTATGTTGTTACACAAGGTCACTACATTGGGTGTTTTAAATGTATTTCTTTGTTACTAGGGAGGATTCAATTATAGGGTGAGAGAGGGGATGGGGACTTCCAGAAAGGACTGTGATTTAAAAAAACAAAAGGCACCAATAAAACTTTAAAATTATATATATAATGATAAAAGGGGGTTAGTGAGAAGCAATGGTCAATTTAGCTATGCTACCTAATTTCCAGGCATATGTTTAGATAGCATCTCTGTCAAAATTGAAGACTAATGACACATAGCATTTCTTTAGTTTAAAATTCTTGCTCTTCTTAAAACACGATATTTCGTCCTCATCTCCGGTGGAAAAATCCCTGTGTGAACTCAGATGCCTTGCTAAGTAGCAGATATTAGTTTTAAATATCTGAAAAAAAAACAGGCTATTTCCTTGAATCCTTTTGGCCACCTCTTGGCACATAGAGCCTGTGATAGAAACAGTATCCACCAGGGTCTGTCCTCACTTCCCTACAATCTAAATTAGGCTAGATTTTCCCCAAAAGGTAAAAAATCTGGGACTTGATGTGGTGCTGGTGGTGGTGAGAAGGGAGATGAAAATTGTGTGGTCCCTTGAGGCAGCTCCCTGGTACCCTCTGGCTGTATTGACATCTTGGTCACCTAAGACCACACAAAGGGCCACCCACACAAGGGCAGAGCCCTTCAGACTCAGTGGATGTCTCAAGACAGTGAAATACCACTCCCTGCCTTGCTGACCAGCTGAGTGACTCCATGCTCTGCTGACCACATGTGTTTCCATAAAAGAGACAAGGGGGATTAGGTACCTGAGCTTACAGCAAAGTGCTACTGCACCTTTCTCTATGTTATGCTAAGTAAGTCTCCTTTCAGTAACAATGACCTACTTATGTTTCATTTCATCCCAACATCAAACCTGAATCAACAGGGTACTGGTTTGAGCCAGGCCTGCCCCTAATGGAGCCCAGGTCCATCTAGAGACACTGGTGAGTTCTGTACCCTATTCCTTACAGCAGGGGAGAGCTTTGTTATGAAGGCCCCACCCCCTAATCCCCCATCTCCACCATGGTGGGGCTAGGATAAAAACCCAGGACTCCCAACATAGTTGCCTGACCTCACCCAATAGTTCTTTCCTCTAGAGTCATCAGTCCAGTGACAAAACAAGATTAAAGACAACTGGCGATGACCCAGGATGTAACATTACTCTGAGTAGTATAATCTGACAAATTCACAGTAATAATGATGATGATGATGATGGTAGTAGTAGTAGTAGTTGTAGTAGTAGTAGTAGTAGTAGTAGCAGTAGTAGCAGCAGCAACAGCATTTATACAACACTTTAAAGTTTACAAAGTACTTTCATTTATCCTTTACATCAACCCTAAAATTTATTTAGGTGCTATTATTTCACTACCCGCACCACATTTTATTGCTGAGGAAACAAGCCGAGTGAGATTTAAGTGACTTACCCAGGGCTACACAACTCATGTTGGAGGCAGGATCTGAACTGAGGTCTTCCTACCTCCAAGTTCAACACTCTGTCCACTGCAACACCTAGCTGCCCATTTACATCTAGCAAATACCTACAGGGAATGGGCCGTGTCTTAGTTCCTTGCTTAATGAGCACAACTCGCCACCATGTATAATGGGAGCATTTGGAGATGGGTATATTACAAGTTTTGGGTAAGATGATGCTGCCAACTATTTCAGATAACATTGCTAAATTTTTTTCTGATAAGTAACTCATTGATTTTTAAACTCAAGTCCCTTTTTTGGAGAATCAATTCATTGAGACCCCCCTTTTTTTTTTCTTCCCAAGCTTAAACCAGATAAGCTATTTCTGATGTCAGGTTTTTTTTATTTTTTAAACCATCATTTAAATAGATCAGGAAACATTCCCATTCCCTCTCTCTACCCACCTGCTCATCAGCTACCATTCTCTCTAATTGCTCCACCTCATTTGAGCTGGAAGTAGTCAGTGAGCCAGTGATTCATGATCGATGTGCCCCTTCACACACCCCTGCCCTTTCCTAGCACTGGTCAGAGCAGAAAGCAGATTGCAGGGGCAGAGAACAGAATGAAAGAAGGGCTGCTCCCCTCCCCCATTGTTTTAAGAAAGGCAGACAATGGGTTTCTCCTTGCTCCTGCTGGTTCCAATACAAGTCTCATAGTGGAAGCACTTTTCTCTTTCCCTCTGTCTCCATCTCCACTCTGTCAGTTTTCACTAAGATGACAGGACAGCCCTAATGGGGCCAGAAGGGGTCTCATGCTTTATAAAAGTTCAGGGCCCCCGACTGCTGCCAATCTTTCCACCTTAGGGGTTTTCCTTATGTGCCTGGTTAGAGATCCCCACCTGGAGTTCTGGAGGCAAATTGAAGGCATCAGGAAGAGCTCAAGAGTCTAAACTTGAGTAAAACATAGCCAGACAATTCCAAAACAAAGTCATCCCCATTCCTATAATAAGTAAAGTCTTAAAGACACAAAAATAGCTTTACCTTCCACCATTTAGAGCTTCAAATCCCAGGCTATATAGGCCCAAAGTGATAAGATCATCAAAGGTGTTACAGACATAGGATCATCACAGGTCTTGGGTTGGAAGGGGACCTCAGAGAACATCCTCCTCATTTTACAGTGAAGGAAACTGAAGCTCTGGGAGATTGTGGTTTGCCCAAGGTCACAAGTTCTTAAGCACTGGAAACAGATTTTGCACCTAAGTCTTTAGACTCCAGGGCAGCTAGGTGGCACAATGGATAGGTAGTGTGTGAGGCCTGGAGTCAGGAAGACTCATCTTCCTGAGTTCAAATCTGGCCTCATTCATTTACTAGCTGTGTGACCCTGGGCAAGTCACTTAATTCTGTTTGCCTCAGTTTCCTAATCTGTAAAATGAGCTGGAGAAGGAAATGGCAAACCATTCCAGTATCTTTGCCAAGAAAACCATAAATGTGGTCACCAACAGACAGGCCTCAGACTCCAGAGCCAAAATCTTTTCCATCATATCATGTTGCAAACAAGTCACTTCACATCAGACGTGATGTAGCTTTAAATAGCATATTGCCTTGCACATAGTAGGTGTTCTATATTCATTTGATGTAAATTTTAAACAGGCCCTATTTCCTAAGTGAACTATTCTGTATGCCATGCATATTTAAAGCTACCACAATATTATTCCGGGACATTGTCAACACAGAAATGATGGTTTCTTTAAATAAGCATACTGGCTAAAAATAACTCGGAAGTAGGGCCCCAAGATTTTTGGGAATGGGTTTGACTTTGATCTGGAAATTGTAATGCAGAGGAGGAGCTCAAAACTGGATCATGTTGGGGGGTGCTGCCTTTTTTGGACCAGCAGCTTACCCTGAATAGGAATCTTTCTTTAGATGCTTCTGCCAGGCAGGCAAGCATTCCAGAAGAGAACCTCTGACCTCAAAGTAAGTATTCCAGCTGATGGGGAAGGAAGGCAAGAGAGGGGAGGTAGGGAGAAAAAAAGAGTATCACAGTAGGACCAAATTAGGTCATCACCATGATACAGAAGCATTTAAGCATCATCTTACACTAAACTGTTTTAGTCCTTTTTCAAACATAACTACATGGACACAGACTCAGAGAATCCTAGCAAGTTAGAAGGAGATTGAGAGACCTTCTACTTCAACTGCCTCCCCTCATCCCCTCCATTTTTCAGATAGAGAAGCTGAGACCCAGAGGAAATTAAGGAGAGCAAGGTCACAGTTCTTGTCTTACTGTTTTGGAGGGTTGGGTGGGGGTGGAGTAGAGGGGGGAGTCTCAGCACCAAGATCCCAAAGGAAGAAGTTTGTTAGGGAGAAGTGGATGGATGCAGAGAAGTAAATGTACAAGAGGATTTTTTAAAAAGGGAAGGAAAGTAAATGGTTGTCTAAGGATATAGTTTTAAGAACATTAACTCTGCCCCATGTCCCCAGATGCAGAAATACATATATGTAGGATGGAGGGGAAGAAAAAGAGTAAAGATGGACAAAAAGAGGACAATAACTATCATCAATTCAATCTAAGCACACCCTGCCTCTGCCACAAAACTGCTCCGTGGGATGGTCTAAACCCTGGGGGCCTTTTTCTATAATGTAAGTCATTTTAACCTCCTTGCAAAAGCAAATGTGAAGCAAAAAGCACACCCTCATTTTACCAATGGCTGGAAACTGACATGAAACACTGGAGGACATTTAACATGACTTCTCTGGTTTTTGGTCTCCTGTTCATCACTGTTCCAGGACCAAGTGTGCTCTAAAGACTTTCCTACATTAGTCTCTCAGAACTGCAAGTAGCGTACCTGATTGCCACTGATTCACCTCAAAGGAGCAAAACACCTCTAACACATGTGGATAAGGAGGTTTGAGATTCACCTATTCTCTCCTTGAGCTAGAAAGTATTACTGGATGATGGGAACCATCCAGCTGAGTGAATGGAATTGTTAGTATAAGATACCCAAAATATAGAAGGCACCCCCACTGCTATCTTGACATTAGTCTATGACTCCCCAAAATAGATGACTGTAATTTTTCATCTGAGTCTCCCCACAAAGGACTACAGATCTGTAAACCATATGCTCAGTGCCTATCCCTTCCCAGTGCCCAAGAAAAGTACTAGAAATGAACTGTAAATTATAATAATAGCTGACATTTATAGAGCACTTTCAATGTTTGCAAAGCAATTTTATATATCATCTCTTTGGAGCCCTAAATAGCCCAGAGAAGTAGGTAATTGGCTGGCCCATGGTCACAAAGCCAATAAGTGTTGGGAATAGGTATTGGAACCCAAGGTCTCTCCTGACTCCAAGTTCAGTGCTTTTCCCACATGATGCTGCCACTCAGAGGGTGATAAATACCCCTTTCCATAATGCCTTGATGGGAGCTATGGGGTTAGCTGCATTCAGTGTATATATGGACAACAGAAGAATTCCTCAAACAACACTACAAAGAACCAGGGGATTGCACTGTGGGTATCCGTTCTAGGCTGCTCAGGATCAGGGACACCTGTGTCTAGGGAAGGATGTGAAGGTGACTATAGAAATGCAATGTTGGATTTTCTTTTCCCTCTACCCCATGATATTCAGACATTAAACCAATCTATAAAGGAGTAGGGAAAGAATTAGGGTCAGTTTAACTGGAAGAAGGTTAGTCAATAAACATTTATTAAATACCTATTACATACCAGGCACTGTGCTATACATTGTAAATACAAAGTAAGGCAAAGACAGTCCCTGCCCTCAAGGAGCTCATAGTCTAAGGAAGGAGGGCACATGCAAACTATTATTTGTAAACAAGGTATATACTGGATAAATCTGGAGTAGTTTCAGAGGGAAGGCACTAGCATTAAGGGGACTCAGGAAAGGCTTCTTCTAGAAGGTGAGATTTCAGCTGGGACTTGATGGAAACCAAGGAAGACTTGAGATTATTCCAGTGAAAATGGTCAGAGTCTGGAGATGGAATTTCTTGGTCAAGGAAGAGTGAGGAGGCCAGTGTAACTGGATCACAGCGTACTTGGCAGTGGGAGGGGAGGTGTAAGAAGACTGGAAATGGTGAAAGGTACTGGGTTGTGAGGGACTCTGAATGCCAAACAAAGCATTTTATAGATGTACTAAACCATAGAGGGCTTCGAATATTAGAGGAATATGAGCTGTATTCAAGAGGCAATAGGAGGTCACTGAACATTTCTGAGCAGAGAAATGAAAAGAGCAGATGATGTGTTTAAGAAATATTAATTTAACAATGGTATGAAGGATATATAGTAAATAGATGCAAGAAAGGATAATGTTATGGAGTTAATCACCAGCTACCTCTAAAGCTGGTGGCATAGAGCACTAGACCTGAAGTCAATTCAATTAATATTTATTAAGCACCTACTATGTATCAGGCACTTTGCTAAGTGCTAGGGATATAAAAAGAGACAAAATATGATCCCTGACCTCAAGAAACTTAAAATCTAATAGGGGAGACAATATGCAAACAAATATATACAAAGCAAGTCATATAAAGGATAAATAGGAAATAATTAAAAGAATTAGGAAAACCTAATCTAGTTCAAATGTAGGAGTTCAGCTCTAGCCTCAGACACTTAACTAGCTCTGTGACCTTGGGTAAGTCACTTAACCTCTGCTTTGGTTTCCTAGACTGTAAATAAGGATCATAATAGCACCTACCTCCCAGAATTGTGAGGATCAAATGAGATAATATTTGCAAAGCATTTGGCACAGTATCTGGGACATAGTAAACACTACATACTTGTTTTCTTCCTTCCTTCCTTAATCACTTCTCCACACAGTACCAAAGCAGGATAATAAGATTTAGAGTCAGAAGGGACCTTGGAGGCCATCTAATCCAACCCCATCATTTTAAAGATGAGGAAAGTGAGGCAAAGAGACATTAAGTGCCCAGGTTCATCCAGCTAGTTAGTGTCTGAGGCAGCATTTGAATTTTGGTCTTCCTGACTCTGAGTCCAATGTCCTATGCACTATACCACACTATCTCTGTTATCCAACAATCACTTCCCAGGCCACAGAGTACTTGTATCCAGTGGGTACTTATCTGAGGTGACTGAAGGATGATGAAGACACAGACTATGTGAAGGCACCTACCACTGATTCACTTACTGGGACATATTAAGCCCAAACTTGATATCCATCAGAGCTAACAAGGGTCCATAATAAAGCATCTCCCATGATACAGACTGACAGATTGCTACCAAGCTCCTAGGCTGGACTATCAGAGACAGGATGTGCATGGTGAGGATTCAAGCTTCTCAAGCCAACACTTGGGATATAATCTCACCATGTGGGGAACTAGGTCTCAGCTGGCAATGTCTATTTTAAAAACAGAAAGACCACAATGAACCCAGAACCTATTTTTATGCCCTATTCACTGGAGAAGAATGTGTAGTATTTCAGTAAAACAGATGAGTACAAGCAGCCAAAACTAATTGTTTCACTTGGCAGCCTCCAGCAAATCTAAATTGTTGAGAAAGAGGTTGCAGAAATACTGTCAGAACACAAGATAGTTCATTCGAGCAAAGACTAATAAATTAACAAACCGAACAATTAAAGCTCCATTTAGCTCAAAGGAGAGGGAAAGTGGGAATGAAGGATGGCTCAGAGAAAACTAAGAACCTTTGATTTTGGTGAAAAAAGAAGCAACATAGGAGAAATGTCACAGTTTGGTCACTGAGGAAGGGGCTCCAAAATAAAAATATTTGTCTTATCAATTCTGGGTGGGATAATGAACCTCTGTGAATGGCATTCTGGGGTATGGGGAGGAAAATAAGAAATCATCAAAATCACAAAATTCTATACATACACCAATGAGCTAATTTAAAGCGATATCTCAGGTGTGTTTTAAGGATCATACATTTAAGGCTTGAAGATTCTTTAGAGATCATCTAACCCAACCTCCTGATTTTACAGATGAGGAAAGCTGAGGCCAAAAGTAGCTCACCTAAGTCTTAAGGACAAAGAAGTAACAAGAAGCATGTGGATTAGTCCCAAAAAAAAGCAAGCAGGTGCCCAAGGCCTAAATAAGATTTGAAAAATCCTTTAGAGAAGACTTCTTTAAACATCTAGATGATGCTAATGGATTACCTGTTCTGTCTCTCCATAGGCAAATTGTATTGTT
Source organism: Petaurus breviceps papuanus (assembly GCF_028583685.1). Taxonomy (NCBI): domain Eukaryota; kingdom Metazoa; phylum Chordata; class Mammalia; order Diprotodontia; family Petauridae; genus Petaurus; species Petaurus breviceps. The sequence goes on from NW_027187299.1 coordinate 8,531,975, forward strand.
TTCTTTTAGTTAATTGGCCTTATTTGATTAACTACTGTTAATGTAAAAAAGTTTGTCTCCCCCTGTGTTCAGGGTCCAGGCCTAAGCTAGGAGGTCTGGTACCAGTTTGTTGGGCAATTACCATGCATTGCTTAATAAATCAATATAATATGTTCAGGACATTTAAGCCTTTGTTTCCACAATCATTTCATCTTTCCCCCAATCCACAATCCATCTTTAAGTCCTACAGTGATATACAAAAGCCTCCAGACTACACACCTCCAGTCCCCATGCCCCTAACAACTGGTACAGTATGTCACAGATACTGATGAGCCCAGTGGGCTCCTTATGTAGGGCACACTCCCTTAAGGGTTTTTAAAAATTAGAGGTCTCAATGTACCCTTGGCTACTGAACAAACAATGGAATAACATGAGAGGGAAGGTGGGAAAAGATGAAATAATCAGACCCTCTAGGGGATGAAACCAGAACAAAGACACCAAGGCCCTAACTAGCAGCATGACCTTATAGCCAGTTTCCTTACAACTTCTCCATTGAGACCTTCCAGGCTGAACCTGTCTTGGGAATGAATGGAATCTTCTCTATTACTTCCATATCCCATGGCTGGAGCACACCAAGTGCCAAGTTCTTTCACCTTTAGGCAGCAACAGCATCAGGGAGGAATCCAGCGCTGTCTCCAGAGGCAGCCACCTCAACAGTGACTGAGGGAAAACCAGAGTTCCCATCCCCTACCACTTCTGCTAATAGGCAGGAGCTATTTGCTCTCTAGCAGGAAAAAAAGGAGTATTGTGGCCTTCCAAACCTACTCTACCTTCATAACTTGTGAAAAGGTCAGCACACAGCAGAGGGGTGTCAGTCTAGCAAGGTCAGAAACAGGCACCCCAGGGAAAAAAAGTATGGGAAGGTTGGGCTGAGACATTAAGCAAATAGGAAAAAATGGGCTTAGTGGTTGAAGAGCTTGAGGTGATTTGCCTTGAGGCTGACCCTGTCAAATTGATCTAGCTGTAGAGGTCCTGGAAGGGGTCTTGAATTAAAACAGACTCCAATTCTGCACTGAGGGTCTGTTAAAAGAATCTTTATAAGCCACTGGTAGCTTAGGGTGAATGGTCACAAGTGGCCCATACAAAAATAAATAAAACAGCCTGCCAGGCAACAATCTGATCTAGCAAAAACCTAAGCAAAGCAATGAGAGTTTGGAAATTCTGGATGCTATTGCCAGTTCTAATACTGACTGCTGTGACATTAGACAAGACCATAAACCAGGCCTCAGTCACTCCAGCTGTTAAACAAAAACACCACTGACTAACTTCATTGGGGAGTTTTTAGGCCATTTCTGGGATGAAGCTGAAACTTCTATTAAAACACAAAGTCCAGCAGGAGTCAGATCATAGTCTGCACTCCCAAGGTGGGTTTTATACAAGGGTTTCTTTCTTTCTTTTCTTTTCTTTTTCTTTTTTTGCTTCTTGGAGGGGGGAAGGCAGAGCAATTGGAGTTGAGTGACTTGCCCAATGTCACAAGACTAGTAAGTGTTAAGTGTCTGAGTCTGGATTTGAACTCAGTCCTCCTGACTCCAAGGCTGGTGCTCTATTCACTGCACCACCTAGCTGCCCCTATATAAGAGTTTCTAACTTCTTTAGTACACCAATGGTTTTTATTGAAATGGGAAATCCAAGAGCTCATAAAACAGGAATCAGGGAAGGGAATAAGCATTTATATAGCACCTATTATATGCAAGGGACTATGATAAGCAGCTAGGCACTAACATAAGCAGATTACAATAATTATCTCTGATTCTCACAACAACCCTGGGAAATAGGTTCTATTATTATTATTCCTATTTTACATTTGAGGAAACTGAGGCAAATAGGTTCATGTAGAATTAATGCATGTAACTTGTTAAATTCAACATTTCTGCATATCACATAGGGTGTGCCAAAGTGGATGGAGCATGTAACATGACAGTTCAGTTAAGTGTGTGTGAGATCACACTCACTGAGATAAATCTAAAGCATAAGTGGCCTTGGGTAAGCCCATCTCTTAGATATCAATTTCCCAAAGAGGCATTAGAACTAGATGATCTGTTTGGCTCCAAAAGGCAGAACTAGAACAAAGGGAAGAAGTTTCAAAGATACAGATTTAAGCTTGCTATCAGGGTCAATGTCTTAACAATTAGAAATATCCACAAGTGAAACAGGGTGCCTCAAGAGGTGGTGGGTTACCCCACATCAGAAGTGTTTATGTTGTAGAAGGTAATATTTGGGGGCTTTGGGTTGCACTAGAATGCTAAGGTCCCTTCCAACTCTGAAATTCTGTAATCTCTAAGGTCCCTCCTAGTTTTAATGACAAATGGTCTTCTAAAAACCTCTATGAACTCTCCCATCCCTTAAAAAAAAAAGTCTAGTTTCCCATGGCTTGAAGCCACACTGGAATTAGTGGTCTTGGTCACATAAAAGTAGCAAATGGGGAGATGCAAATGCAAATATGCTTGTATAAGTAAGTGTCCCAGGACTATGGGCTCATAGATCTGGAGCTGAAGATCTACAAGGCCATCTATTCTAACACCTTCATTTTAAAGATGACGAAACTGAGGCCCAGGGTGGTAAAAAGATTTGTCAAATAAACAACTGGAAAAGGGGGGGGGTGCCTAGGGTTCTGTTTGAACAGTCTTAGAAATGGAGATCAGAGTTTCTCTATTGTTATTGATACAACTATCCTACCATTTGTAGTAAGTGATGACAACTTTTAAAAACCGGCATCATTCAGTTTTCAAGTTTGGAGACATTGGCAACCTTCAGGTTGAAGCCCTGGTTGAAGCTATTTGTACTTAATAAATGCAGGGAAAGATAGGAAGAAGGATTCTGATGAAGGGAGACCATGTAGACAGTTGGGATTTATAGAATTTCCTTAACTCGAGTAGTGATTGGAATAGAAGGGATGGGCTAGATTCTTCCCTACCAACCCCTTCCCATTTCTGTTTCAAAAAAGTCCCATACCAACCTGACTGTAGCACTAGTTTGCACCTCTGAAATGGGGATCATTGATCTAAAAAGGTCAGGTTATGATGCTGTTCCCCCAGTACTATTAAAACAAGCTTCACTGCAAAGTTGAGACCTATTCAATTTTATAAACATGAATGAAACACATAGTTGTGGAGAACATGAGTTGAAAGCAGTGTTGTAGAAGGGGAAGAACCACTAGTCTTTGGAATTAGAAGACCTGATTTCAAGACTCTGAGAGAAAGAATTATTTATCTCTTGTATTAATAACTAATTGTTGAATTAGGATCAAGGTTTTTCCCCTTTTCTATTTCCTCATTCAGAAATCAATCAGTGTGGGAAATCTTTCTCAAAGATTTACCCAGCCAGGATGGCTAAGATCTAATCAAAGACAGTAAAACATATTCTAAGTTTAGGCAATTGGGTGGATTTTTGCTCATTGTGTTTACTCTGACAGGCCTGGGGAAATGTGGATTCTCCCTTTTGTCAGGCAGGTGATATATATGAAAATTGAGAAGTCGCTTTGACTAAGATTTGGTTGCTCAGTGTCACATACCACAAGACCCTCATTGTAATATATCCCACCTCTTGTATAATTCCTTCTTTCATTTATTGTTAACCAATCAGAGTTGATTGCCTCCCTCAGGAACATCCATTCTTCCAAGGGCATGTAAATTTTGAGACCCCCAAGAGGGTCTTTGGCATTCAAGAATGCCACTGACATCTTTTACTAACAAAATGCTAGCTTATTAATAAATTGATCAATTACCCAGAAACCATGTCTCTGGAACTTTTAAACATCACAACCTAGACATACTAACTACCTGTATGACCCTGGGAAAGTCACCTAGTTTTCTCATCTGTAAAACCAGGGATGATATTTACTCTACTCATATCACAGAGTGATTGTGGGGAAAAGTATTGTAAACCTTAAAGTATTATATAAATATAAGTTATTATTATTATAAAATATTTACAAAAGACATAGGTTCCTACCATCATGGAACTCCCAATCTAATAGAAAGACTTGACGAATACAGAAAATGTAATACATTACAATTAGTTAAATGCTAATTAAAAGTGCAAATAAATTACTGGGGAGGGGGGTCCATGAGAGAAAGGGTTAACTAGCTGGGAGATTAACTTTCTGAAAGTGATAGTTTTTGAGTTAGGTTTTAAAGGATAAAGAAGAATGTTTTTAACTGATGGTAGGGGTAGGAAGTGGGTTAGGGAAGGGAGAAGTACTCTAGGCACAGAGAATGTTGTAAGCAAAAACAGAATAAGAATAATAAGTATGGGGTAGGTAGGTCAGTCAATAAACATCTATTAAGCTTATACCAAACACTGAAGATACAAAGAAGGGCAAATACAGGCTCTGGTGTCAAGGAGTGTACATTCTAACAGAGGAGACAACATGTAAATACCTAAGTAAATCAAAGATATATATTGAACAAATGGAAGGTAACATGGAAGGAAAAAGTCTTAGCACCTAAGGACACTGTAGAAGATGGGACTTGAGCTGAGTAGAATTTAGGGGGAGCGTATAACTGCAACGTGGCATTCATGGAAGGGATATAGCATGATAGAAGCCTAGAAAGGAAGGATGGCGCCAGATTTTAAGGGCCTTGAATGCCAAAATGAAACATCTGAATTTCACTCAGTAAGTAACAGAATTCTCAGAGAGTTTTGATCAGAGGAGTGACCTGGTCATATTTATACAAAAGGACTAGAACTCTGGCAGCAATGCAAAGGATGATTAGGAAAGACAGATTGGAGAGAAAGGAAACAGAATTGTGCCAAGGTAGAAACAAAGGCTACATCTCTATGACAATATAATCAACCAGACACTGCCTAGCAATAAGACTTTGGTCACTTCTCTCCATTTATGTTGGCTTCAGAACCCAGACAGGTTACTACCCATGAACCTTAGCTGGCTGGCATTAGCACAAAGTGAAATCCATTCTGGAATGCATTATTAGCTCTACTTGCTTTCAAGGCCAAAAGCTTCTTTATCCAGCTATTTTCCCGTGCCCGACCACACCAATCCAGGCCTGAATCAGCAGCATCCTCAGTGAGCCACAACTCTTGTACTGGAATGTCATTTGCACCAAGTTAATAATAGAAATAATGTACCATCCCGCTAACGACTGCTTAGGGGACATTTAACAAGGTAATTTTTGGGAGGTCAGCTATTCCCACAAGACATGTGAAGAAAGTACTCAGGTTTTAGGGCATTTTTGTTGTTTTCCTGTGGAAAGACATGTAATAAAAAAACCCCAATAACTTTTCGTTCTGTTTCCTGATGTTTCTATGATATAGGATCATACATATAGAACCATACAGGACCTCAGAGACCATCTGGGACAACCCCTTCATTTTATAATTGAGCAAAATAAGTGGCATGGAAGTTGTGATATGCCCACTCAGCTAATATGCATCAGAGATGGGATTTGATCCCTGATCCTTTAACTGGTGAGCCAGTGCTCTTTCTAGTGTACCACACTATCTCCACAATTCATCTGGCATTGCATTGGAGAGCTATTGGTCGGAAGGATAGAGAAGGCAATGACAAGTTTATTCCCGAAGGCTGTGTAGTGACCAATGTGTAGGGACATTTATTTCCAATCTCTACATAAAGCCATAGGAAACAAGAATTCCTTAGTTCTTTACAGGGATACCTGGGACCTTGGCAAAATAGTAATACAATTAATCAATCTATAGCTGGTACTCCTTCTGCAGGTTTCAAGTGGATGCAGGATCCTTTTTCTCACTAAGGAGCAAAAGTCACTAAAGTCTATGCATGAGAGAACCTCCAGATGGTATCCCTTGCCTCCTCAAGACAGAAGCACTGATCTCCACCCTCCCACTCCCCTATCCCAACTAATACACACACACTCACACACACACACACACACACACACACACACACACACTTTCTTTCTTACTGAGGGACTCTAATTTACAGCAAAGTTCATAAGTACAACACTCTATATATGTCTGGCATATGATTTTTTTTTTAGATCAATAAGGCCCTAAGTCATCTATTAAATGCAGAAGAAAGATATGCTTGCCAGAATGAGGTCATACTCCCATAATAAACATATTTGCCTGAATTCATCTAATCGACAAATACTCTGTAAATATTTTGATATGACTTATCTCTATACATTCTAGATCCTCCCTGGAGGAAATAAGCTCCTTGAGGAGCTGTTTCAAAACTGTTCCAGCTTTGTCTTTGTACCCCTTGTATGACTTCATATTCCCCGTGCCTAGCATGGCATGTATGGTAGTTGTTTAATACAACCGTGTAGAACTGAATTGCTGAATCAGATAAACATGGAGTTGTAGAAAGAGCTCTGGATTCCAAGTTAGAGGACCTGGGTTCAAATTTCCCCTCTGTCACTTAAGAGCCATGTGACCAAAGGCAAGTCACTTGACCAAAGCCTCAGTATTGTCATCTGAAAAAAAAAATGGAGATAATACCTATGTTTTCTGCTTCACAGAGTTGTCCTAAGGATCAAATGAGGTAATATAGTTGAAGTGCTCCCAATTCTAAAAATGTGAACTTTTATTGTATGCTCCGCAAAGTCACCAGGAAAAACCAATAATAGTAAATGTCATAGGATAAAATGACTCCTCAATTTTTAATCTGCATGAAAATCTGACACTTGGGGCTTTTCCTTACTAAGCATTTTCTTAGTGCCTATGTTTTTGGTTGTGTGTTACATATGCTTTTCCCATCTGGAACCCTTATGAGAAAATAGTAATAATTGACATTTATATAGCACTTTGAGGGTTAGTGAAGCACTTGAATTAATGTTATCTCATTCCGTCACAACATCCCATCCACTCACCCCAATAAAGGTGGACATTATTATCATCCCTATTTTACCAATAAGGAAACTGAGATTAAGAGAGGTTAGGTGATTTACCCATGGATTCAGAGCTACTAAGTCCAGATCTCTTTACCACACATTTCTGGTCCTGGAATTCAGGTTAAGGACCATGGGTGACAAAACCCAAGTAATGACAATCCTAATGATTAACAATTAAATTGTAATTGAAAACTGTCCAAGAAAGAATGCATATAAAAACTGAGCATAGCCCTCATGCAAATGCCCTTGGGAATGCTTAACTACTCAACATATTTAGATGCGTCCCCAGAAAAACCCAGGGAAAACCAATGATTTGGCAACTATCAAATGGAACATGATACTAAGCTATCCTGTGATGTCAGAAATCCAAGATCTTTTATGAGACTCCAAACATTAATTGATCCCATGAATTCTATGGCCCCATCAGAGTATAAGGAGAAACAAAGCAACAGATGGTAGGTCTCCCAATTTCAAAGGCCTTTCAAGACAGGCTTTCCATCAAAAACAGATGGTCAGCATTTTATTTTTAGAGCCAAAATGACCTCAGAGGTCACCTAGTTCCACCCTCTCATCTTATAGAAGAAAAAGTAAAGTAAGTTGCCTATGGATCAAGTAAGAAGTCAGAGGGAAAGCTGAAGATGAAAATTCATGTCTGGACTCCCAAAACCGTGTGGGAATCCATCATATCATAGTTTTATATTGAGAAACATGGTTTAAACCCCAGATGTACTTATAAGTGCTTTTTTAAAAGATCACACCACCTTTTTATCAAAACTGAGAAAATATACTCTCTTCTTGTACCTGTGCTTTGCTAGCATCTATAACAAGAGCTGCTTAGCAGGTTGGGGAGATTCCCGAGATTCCATAATATTGGGTACAACTTCCAGGCAGTTTGCTACAGTGGAAAGTACACTGACTCTGGAGGTATAGGACCTGAGTTCTAAGCTTGCCTCTACTGTTTAATGTCAATGTGACTTTGAGCAAGTCATTTAACTTCCCTGGGTTTCAGTTTCCTCATCTGAAAAATGAGGGGACTGGACTAGATGGCTTTTGAGGTCCTATCCAGCCCTAAATCTATGATCCGTTGATCAAGACTGGTGCTTGCTTTGGATTGGTGACTTCATTCAAAACAAAGGGGTCAGGGATTTAACAGAGCTATCACTGCTATTCTCTATGGTTCCCCTCTGGAAGGACAAACTATTATCCTACTAGTCACTGAGGAAAGGAACAAATGTTTTCTAGGGCAACCCAATCTCAAATAAGAGATTAATATTACCACTCTGTATCCAAAAGGTTGATGAAGCATCAATTCCATAGGACCAGATGGTTTTGTCCTTCCTAGTTTAAAGATCACACACATTTAAATTCTGAGTCTATGTGATTCTGGATCTCGCTTTGATTACATACTACAAAGCTTCCATAGAGCCCATGCAAAATCCCAACTTGTATAAGAAATAGACTTTCCTGATCTTCCTTAATTCTGGTACTTTCCCTCTGTAACTATTTCCAATTTGCCCAGTATATTTGACAACATAGTAGTTTGTACATAATAGTTTGCAAAATTGTCTTCCCCCATTATACTGTGAACTCCTTGGAAAAAGGGGCTTTTATCTTACTTTGCATCCCTAGTACTTAGCATAGTGCCTAACACATGGTAGGTGCTTAAAAAATGCTTTTTGAGTGATTACAGGAAGGGTAAATTCTTGTACCCCACCACACCCACAGTATCCATATTAGGAAATTATTCCCCAAAGGGGAGAAAAACATCATACACTTTTACAATGTGAAAAAACCCACCATTCTTTGGGATTTCCTCTTTATGGGCCTGGCACATTTTAGGCACTCAATGTTTGCTGAATTCTCTTCCCCTAATTACCCTAGCCCAAAGGACCAGCCATTAACTAGTCTTGAAACACGTTAAAATTTCCTTCCAAGTTGCAACTCTTCTCAAACTTCCTAATTTGATCCTAATGAAATATTAATCCATGGATCTAAAGAGTCTTATTCACAGAAGCCCTACCTTTCACTGAAGTTTCTCCTTCTGGAGGCCAGAGATGGTGAATGTGAGCTGAGTACTTACATGTGAAGAGGAGAAGCACAGCCAACGGTCTCCTGTGACATGCTCCCTTGTACCCAGTCAATAGAATGGAATTAGTCTGATCATATTAACTATTGCTTTCATCTCCAGTGTGCTTTTTTAAAAGCCTCTAAACCACACCATAATAGTTTTCTAACTCTTAACAGTTCCCTCACACTTCCTTTTCTTTTCTGCAAACAATGGGCATGTCAGCTGTAGGCTGGCTAGCAATCCTACCACCCTCTAAGGCCATCAAATGTTAGCTTGTAAAGAGAGACATATAATTACTCAATCCTTTTAAAAAGTAAAAATAAGTCTTAATCCAACTTACCCTTGTTTCCCAGGAGAAAGGGGCAGAGTGTTCATCCTGCCAAGTTATATCCTGAAATAAAAATTCAAGAGTAAGCATGAAATCTGAACTCAGGCTTGTAAAACCCAAACCCATGAACCGGTCATGGACAAACCATGCCTCTGGAGCTGTCCTCTTTGCATGCCCCTAAAATATTGATATTTACAGGGACAATATTCTGACCTTAGATCTTGTTTCACTTTAGATATCAAGAGCCAAGTTTGTTTGCTTACTGCCTTCAGTTGAACTGATGGGCTTCGTGGCTACCCCAGGACTTTAAAGGGAGTATGGTTTTAATCAAACAGATAAATGCAGTATCCATTAAATAATGTGCCTAATAAAAGAGACTAAGAAAGGTGAGAGGAGTTTAGAAAAGAATTTTTTTTGGCTAAACAGAACACAAAAGAGACTATGAAAAAGTTACCATGTGCTCAAACTTTGGTCCAATATAAAATCCATAAGGGCAGGGCCAAAGTCTTACCTTCACTTTACATCACACCTAACACCCAGAATAGTGTCTTGTACACAGTAAGCACTTAAATGTTTTTTGTGTTTAAGTCGGCATTTATATCCCTTTGAGATCTAGACTTATGATCCTATGATCACATCTGTTACTTCTTTGACTCTGCTCTGAAAAGTTATCAGTAGAAACCCAAATGAGGGCAGAAGAAGGGTAGATGAGAAATCCCAGAAACTGATCTGAATGGGCAAAGAGGTCTACAAATATTGTCTTCTATAAGATCTCCTAGTCAATAGTGTTCCTGCTAATCAATATAGATGAAGATTTCCACATACAAAGAACATAGAGGATTGTATATGACACTGTAAATCTCCATTATATAAAGATTTTTTGGGAGGGGAAATGCTTAAAAAAAAGAATATGCCAAGAAAACCCCACATGGAATCACAGAGTCAGATATGACTGAAATGACCAAACAATAACAAAATGTTAAATTTTATGTGGTATCCACGAAGTCCATTGAATACATTTTTACCAGCATCATATAAAGGTACCTCTGGAATTGAGTTGACAGAAGTAGTCCTGGTTAGTGCTTTTGTATTTTGAACTCAATTCTGCCCTTTTCTCTCCTCTAGGCCACTGTCATTTGCTTGCTGCTGGTGTTACAGTGGCTAATGCCTCAAGGCAACTGTTAAGTTGGGGGGGGGGGAGATAGGAAGAAGTAAGTTTCCTCTCTTTTTAAAAGACATTTCCTTGATTTCTCAAACTATCATCTCATCTATATTTTCTCCTTCACTGCCATACTTTCTGAATAGTCCATACTCTGCTGCCTCCATTTTCTCATCATTCTTTCACTCCTCAATACCTGGCAATTTGACTTCTAGGGCTGAAAGTTTCTCTAAGGACATTAATAACTTCCTTATCACTTCTCAAAGTAGAAGTTTTCCCCTCTTTCCTACCCAGTCCAGTCCTTGGCCCTTCCATCTCTCCTTACTCTTTCCTTTGGTGACCTGATCCACTCCCATTGCTTCAATTATCATCTCTATGCAAGAAGTTCCCAAACCCCTATCTCCATTTACAAACTTTCGCCAAAGTTCCCAGATCAGCCTCTATACCCACACATTCCAAAAACTTCAACTAAATACATGCAAAATTCAATTTCTCATCTCCCTCCCACCTCTGCCCAAAACTGCTCTTCCTCCAACTTTTAAAATTCTGTTGATCACCCTCCCATCATCCAGGCTACTAATCTCAATGTTACTTTAATCTTTTCTCTGACATCCAACCAATCATGTGCCAAATGCTGTTAATTCTTGCTTCAAGATGGTTCTTTCATCTGTCTTTTTTTGCTTTGACACTTACCACCCTAAATCAAGCTTTTATTTGATATATTGTTTCTCTAACCCATCTTTCACACTGCTAAATAATCTTCTAACATCAACTCTGATCATGTTACTCCTCCACTTCAAAAAAAAAAATCAATGAATCTCCATTGTATAACAAATAAAAAAATAAACTCATGATACTGGCATTTAAGGCCCTCTACAATCTGGCTCCAGACTACTGTTCTAGCCTTATTTTGTATTATTCCCCCACCATTTCAGGGAGACTAAGAAGTTTAGGTGTTGCGGTGGCGAGGTGGCACAGTGAATAGAGCATTGGCCCTGGAGTCAGGAGGACCTGAGTTCAAATCAGGCCTCAGACACTTAACACAAAACTAGCCATGTGACCTTGGGCAAGTCACTTAACCCCAATTGCCCTACCTCCCCCCTCCAAAAATTAAAAAAAAAAAGTGTAGGTGTTGTCTTGCTCTCTATCATTTCCAGGTATCTGCTTACTCCATCTCTGGTTCACCTCCTCCACTGAAATAGCTTTCCTTGGCACCACTCTCTCTCCACCTCATCCCCAAAATGAAAATGATTTCTGCCTTCTCCAATTCTCATAGCACCTTGTCTGGAACTCACCTGTGTATCATTTCTTCTTAATGTACCTATTACCCCCATTTCCCTTCCTCCTTTAACTACAGATGCCTTCAGAGCAAAAACTTTTTTTTTTGTCTTCATATCCCTAGCTCCTGACTTGATACGATGTTGTACACTCATTCTCTCTCTGTCTCTCTCTCATATACACACACACACACACACACACACACTATACAAGAGGATACTTTTCTAAAACTATTATGTAGGAAAAATCAATCAACAAGCATTTGTTTATATGTTTACAAGGGCATATATAGGTGAACCCCTTGTGGCACACTTCCCTTTTGGGAGGCCATGGATAAGAGTTGCACAGAATGGGCAGTCCCATGGAGGGGTTGGGGATATGATGTATGTGTATATATGTGTACTCAAATGGATTTTTTTTTCTTGTAATTTCTGGAGTTTCCTCTATATTGCAATCTATCCATGCCTGACTATTTTGTGTATTTCTCATCCATTTCCTCCCCAAAAGTTCACCACAGGCGGTTCACTTGTATATACTATGTAAATATAAAAATAAAGGCTTGTTGAATGATTATAAATAATGGGTGCTTAACAGACATTAGTAGAATTGAAAAGAACAGTAAGGATAGACATTTTAGAATAAGAATTGTCTTTTTAATTTTTATTTTTTATTTTTTAAAGCAATAGGGGTTAAGTAACTTGCTCAAGGTTACACGGCCAGTTATTTCTGGGTGTGGTGCTGAGTATGCGAGGCCGGGATTTGATCCAGGTCATCCCAACACTGGAGCCAGTGCTCTTACTCGCTGAGCCACCTGGCCGCCCCTAAGCAATTGGGTTTAAGTAACTTGCTCAAGGTTACACAGTTTCTGGGTGGGTGCTGAGTGTCTGAGCCCGGGATTCGATCTCCAGGTCTTCTCAACACTGGAGCCGGTGCTCTTACTCGCTGTGCTACCTGGCCGCCCCTGTCTTTTTAATTTTTAAAGAATTTTTCTGTTTCAGGTCTGTTTTATTCAGGGAGGAGGTATCTGCCTGGAAAGCCTGGGTCCTCTAGTCACATATCCTTGGCCTGCTGTGCATTCTGGGTCTTACCAGTCTGATCTTGGGAAAAATCAAGACTTGGGGGAGAATGATGGCCAGAGATTGGTGGTATCTGACCCAGAAAAACTTAATGATGAGACTGAACAGTTTGACTGTCATTCATTCCTTCAACCATCACTGCCCCAGTCTGGAAAAATGGATGATTTGCCTTATTAGCTTAGAATACCTGGGCAAAAGTCCATGAGACCATAATTCCCCTCCATACTCCAACCAATATGTTCCTAGCTATAGTCTTCACCTGCACAGGCTTAAGGATTCAGAGGTCTTGGAGTCAGGGTTCTGAAAGGAATTAAGACTACAAAAGTTATATACCAGACAGAAAGGGGGAAGAAAGTCATACTATACTACTGGTTTAAAAAAAATAAGTTGATTTTTTTCCCTGTTTCTTCTCATTTCAGGAATCAAGTATATGTTTATTTGCCCTTCCTTAGCCATCATATCAAATATTGACCTGGTATTTATCATTTTCATGTTATTGTGAATGCATTTCCGATGTTGGAGTTCTAGAGGCTTATTCTGACCGCAACAGAGGCAAAAGAATATTTCTGAGGTGCTCACTGGGTCAGGTTCTGAAGCTTCAAAACTGAAACCCCACCTCCCAACTCCAGATACTTTCACTACTTGTCCTCCATGCCTAGAATGTTCTCTGTTGTAATCCAGGCTCCTTGTTTCCCCAGCTTCCTTCCAGACTGGCTGAAATCTCACCTTCTGCAGGAGCCCCACCTACTCTGCTCACTCCCCAGCCCTTCATCAGTACCTTCCCCCTTAGGCTACCTTCCATTTCCTTTATACTGCTCTTCAAGAGAAAGGCCTGTCTTTTACCTTTCTAAGCATCCACAGCACTAGCACAGTACCTGGCACATAGTAGGCATTTAATAAATGCTTGTCAACTGCGTGTAGTCATTTGTATATTGTCCTCATTAGAATATGAATTTTTTTCTTTTTTTTCTTCTTTTTTTGCTTTTTGAAGGGGGGAAGGCAGGGCAATTGGGGTTAAGTGACTTGCCCAAGGTTACACAGCTAGTAAGTGTTAAGTGTCTGAGGCAGGATTTGAACTCAGGTCCTCCTGACTCTAGGGCCCGTGTTCTATTCACTGAGCCACCTAGTTGCCCCTACAATATTAATTTCTTGAGGGCAAGGACTATGTTTTTGCCTTTATATGTATCTGTAACATTTAGCACAGCACCAGGAGCATAGTTAGTATAGTTAGTATAAATGCTTGCCAACCAGCTACCAGTTCCAGCTTAAACAAAGATTTTCCAAACTGCCTAGTTTCCTTTCTCCATTCCTCTTCTTCTCATTTTCATGTTATTGTGAATGCATTTCAGATGTTGGAGTTCTAGAGGCTTATTCTCACCCCAGTGGAGGCAAAAGAATATTTCTGAAGTGGTCATCGGCTTGTAATCACCGGGTCAGATTTTGAAGCTTCAAAATCAAAACCCCATCTCTCTTCTTTCTTCCTTTAGTACAACAATCCTAGGTGCTGCAGCTCCACAGTCTACTCTTATTTCACCCTTTCCCCATTTCAAGTCATCATCTCTGCAGCCTCTCCAATCATTTGTAATGGGGTGATTACACCAAACTGGCTATCCAGAGCCTTGGAGTTTCTACTGCCTCATACCCTTTAGTGCTTTGGGCTGGATCTTCTGGGTAAGGGATAGGAAACCCCAGGAGCAGTTGGATTTGCTGTTTAAGGACCTCTAAGGTAGGATAGCAAAAACAAAGAAAAAAACAATGGATGGGGGAGGAAAAAAACCTCTCTGAGTTTTAATGAAGATGTGTGTATGTGTGTGTGTGAGAGAAAGAGTCAGAGAGAGAGAGAGACAGAGACAGAGAGAGAGAGAGACAGAGAGAGAGACAGAGAGAGAGAGAGAGACAGAGACAGAGACAGAGAAACAGAGAGAGAGAGACAGAGAGAGAGAGAGACAGAGAGAGAGAGAGACAGAGAGACATAGAGACAGAGAGAGACTGAGGGAGACAGAGAGAGTGTCAGGAGAGAGAAATACACAGAGAGACAGGGAGGAAGAGAAAGAGAGAAAGAGATGGGGGAGATGTGGATAGTATTGGGGTAAACTAAGTATAGAAGTCTGTTTAAATGTCCTAGAGAAGTGCCCCCAAAAGAAAAAAAGTAAATTCCTTGCTTGGTTGTGTAAAAGTAATGCTAATTACAGCCCTTGATAAGAATGGCTTATCAGCCATGCCTAATTATTACATGCCTAATTATCATCTGTATCATTATATAAGTCAAGCTAATTTCATAGTATTTTTTGCATACAATATCAAACTCTACACACTTATGCTTTGTCTTCTGTTGCTCAGGGAGTATGATCATACGTTCACAACCTTAAGCAGTAAAAAGGACACTGGCTACTATTCTCTCTCTCTCTCCTTTTCCATAAGATTCCAATTAACCCAAATGGTATTCCAACTTACATATTTTGATCCTCCCAAAATGAAATGGGCTACTTTGTGAGATACTGAATTTTCCATCACTAGAAGCACTCAGGCAAAGACTGGGATGTTATAGAAAACATTTCAACATTAGGCAGGAAATCAGGCTAAACGACTTCTCGAGTCCCTTCCAATGCTAAGATTTGATGATTCCAAAACTCTTCAAGTTCTCCTTTGTAGCACCAAGGCAGCAGAATGAGTTTTCCAGGTGGGAAAACTGAAGCAAAGACCAACCTCTAAGTCCCAGATCTGTGCAATCCTGAGCAAATAGACTGCTCTGAACTATATTTCCTCATCTGGTGGTGCATTGGTGAGAGTTCTAGTCCTTTAGTCAGGAAGACTTGAGTTCAAATACAGCTTTAGACACTTACTAGTTACGTGAATCTGGGCAGATCACTAATTCTGTCTGCCTCAGTTTCCTCATCTGTAAAATAGGGATAATAATAGCACCTATTTTCAAGGGTTGCTGCACAGAATAAAGAAAATAATTGTAGAGTGCTTTGAAAACCTTAAAGTATTAGATAAATGTGAGTTCTTATTACTCTTATCCGTAAAATGGTGAGAATACTACTTGCCTCTCATTTTACCTGCCTTGCAGGACTGTTGGAAGAGAAATGTTTTGTAAACTTTAAAGGCCTATATAAAATGGGAGTTATTATTATCACATAAAACAGTATTACCAGCTCTGGGATTATAATAAAAATTTAACTAAAGCAATTTTTAAACGGGGTGGGGGGAGAATTTGTGTTGTTTTTTTTTTTTTAAAGAAGTTTGATTCTTCTACTCAGAACTGTAAAATTCCACTGACCTGGTAAATAAATTTCCACTGACTTAATAAATAGACCCATGAAGGCTATAAGCAAACTTAGGCATCAGCTTCAAGTAGGGAAAAAGACTAGAAAAGAGTGGAATATAATCTTACTAGCCTCCTGCTATTTAAACATGAATTTCCTCCCAAATTGAAATTATACATTTTGAAACACTTCAGGTTCTAAAAAGATTAAATCAAGACTTTTAGTTCAGATATTTTTGAAGACAGTCAAATGCCACAAAGCAGATGTAAATCCTGTGGAGTTCGCACAAAGGGAGGCAGCCAGTGGGCCTGTAATATCAATTCTCATTAGCCAAGAGTCTGAGGCCCATCAAAGGCCCATCACTGCACGGTCATCTTTCTCCAACCCAGTGTCAAGTCTTTTGTTCACTCTTGCAAGAGACTGAATAAAAGGGTGGATTCCTCAGCTTTCTACAATTCTGTGCTCATAAAAATAATATAGCACTTTAAAACACACACACAGAAACCAAACCAAAGTATGATCTGATGTCAGCCATCAGCTGCAGACCCAAGGAACAAAAAGCTTTCACAAGGGAACAGGCTCTCCCAGCAGTTGGATACAAATGGCATCAGAATTTCAGAGTGGCAAATACTTTCTCACACAATAGCATCTTTCTTTTGCATCCCACCAAAACCTGCAGGCACACCAGTGTGTCGCCAAGAACACTCTTCTCTAGCCAATTACATACATTCTGTGGCATGCACACCACACACACACACACACACACACACACACACACACACACACACACACACACACACACAC
>NW_027187299.1:8548832-8671083 GCF_028583685.1 Petaurus breviceps papuanus
CACACACACACACACACACACACACACACACACACACACACACACACCTCAAGACCTGAAATTCCTACTGAACCAAAACACAACTGAATTTCTGTAGTAAACCCATCCAATAATAACTTTGCTCCTGGCTGCTGCAGTGGTTGATGTCCCATTTTTTATGGTGCTGTTAAATGCTCTCAGGAGATTCAAGTTTCCCTAGAAAAAAGAAATGTATCATGGAGAGGTGCTAAAGGAAGACAACTCAGCCACCCTGAAAATAACTTCTCCATTGTAGAAAAGAACAGGAAAGCACACAGTCCTGACATGTTGGTGACATATTACTTGTCACTCTGGGGAGAGCCTGAGAGAAAAGTTGAAGATGAGAAAAAGAGGCAAACGAAATGAATTTGAGACACATACAGTATCTGACAATGAGGTGCCTGATCAACACCAAGGGGAGGTACTGCCAGCTTCTCCAACAGAAGTTGTCGGGAAACCCAGATAGGTTGGTGGTTCTCGTTCTTGTGGTCTCTCTCTCTCTCTCTCTCTCTCTCTCTCTCTCTCTCTCTCTCTCTCTCTCTCTCTCTCACTCTCTCTCTTCCCCTCTCCCCCTCTCTCCCTCCCTCCCTCTCACGTAAAACACCTTTTCTTCTGAAATGTCAGCAGCCTTTAACACTGCTCTCTTATCTGGGAACCTAACACCAACCAACATCTTCCAAAAAGTCAAATGAAGCCTCAGTGTGGCAATTGTTTCAATTCATAAAGCATTCTTTGCCAGGGCCACTGGAAAGATATTCACCCCCACACCTACAATGAAGACAGTCCACAAGGTTTCTTCCCTGGTGGATAATGAACATCCATTGCAATCTCTTACAAAAGCCTCCTTGAGAAAAAGAGATGGGCCAAGAACCAACTGGTTATCAAAGCAAGACACAGCTGAAAGCCAAACCTCCCGTGTCAGTCAAGAAAGGAGCAGAGAACAGAACTAGCAATTAAAGAAGGGGAGGAAATATTCTGAGACCTGTAAACACTTTTTAGACTGACTCTTTAGCAACTTTTACTCTATTTTTGAGGAGGTTGGTGGGGGACAGTGGTGATCTAGCAGCCTCCTCTCCAAATTAAACTTGAAATTCTAGGATTCTCCTCTATCACTCACTGCTCTTTACCTTTACCTTTTACTTGACTTCAAAGTAAATAATCTTTTCTCTTTATATACTTCATAGGAATTTTAACTAAAAAGGAACTCAGAAATCACCTAAGACCTATCCTCTCCATGATTGTGGAAGTTCTTTTATGAAAACTTTCTTAATCAAAAACTACTGATTTAGATCAATTTGAGAGAGTTGCTTAAACTGAGTGCCCACCAGGATTGCAAAGTGTCAGAGGTGGAATTTGAATCCAAATCTTCCTGATTCCAAGCCCTATCCACAATGCTAATCTGCCTCTATAACCCCCTCATGACAGGTGAAGAAACTGAGACACAAAGGAAAAATGACTAAGGGTCATGCAATTAGTAAGTAGCAGAACTGAGATTCAAACCCGGATTTATCATCATCATCATCATCATCATTTTCTTCTTCTTCTTCTTTTGCTTTTTGGAGGGGGGAAGGCAGGGCGATTGGGGTTAAGTGACTTGCCCAAGGTCACAGGGCTAGTAAGTGTTAAGTGTCTGAGGTGGGATTTGAACTCAGGTCCTCCTGACTCCAGGGTCAGTGCTCTATTCACTAGCCACCCCCAAAACCAGATCTTCTGACTAAATCTCAGACACTTCCCACTCACCACATTGCCCTCTGTTCAATTTTAGTCTCTCTGTGTTCACATATGTCAGTATGGGTAAAAAGCTCCTGGATTATTGGGACTCTCTAATTTGTCCCACGCAGCATCTTAGTATACAAGAAGGTGTTTAATAAATGCTTTGAGATGACACAAATTATCCTTAAAATATATCATCTCAACTAAAGGGACTAATATTCATCTTTTTCCAACACTGAGTACACAAGGATTTTGGCCAACACTTGCTTTACCTACACCCTGCCTCCCTCCCATCTTTTTGGCATGGAAAATAATAATCCTATGGTTCAAGGTGTTCTGCTGGCTCATGAACCAACACAAGATTCAGGGGGCAAGTAACTTAGCAAATTCCAGAGTTTTAAGAGTTATTTAATTTACTTTCTCTTCCTCATCCCCTGCCCTCGTACACAGAGATGTCAATATACATATTGATGGTCCCTCTGAAATTCTCAGTTAATCTACTTAATTCCCATGACCTACTCTACCTCAGCTATACGACTGATCTTGCCAATACACATAAGTGTTCCACTTCACCTCCAAAATTTCTTTACTGGATCATAATCTATTATCACTTCATCTTTCCCTATACCTTGTGACCCCTAACCCTCTCCTTTGTCCTCACTATGGTTTCCATTCCCTTAATCCTCACCCTTTCTCTGTTCTTTCCCAGGCCATCACCTCTGTTCTTGTTATACTCTCCTTCTTACCCTAACTTGACCCCTTGGTGGATCGATTCAACTCACACAATCTATTACTCTGAAATTCCTTGACCCCTTCTATTCCTAATCATTGCCAACCCTCAGTCCTAGATTACCACCACATTCCATCTCTTTGGTTTCCTGTGCTATTGAAGAGTTGGAGAAAAGTCACAAAAAGGTGGACCTACTACAAATACCTCAAATAGGTCCTCACTGTATCAAGGCAATCCTTTTATATCTCCCTAATCTATTTACTTCCCCACTCACCACAGTGGCTGATCCCATCATTCTTGTTTCTCTTCACTCTTTTACAATATACTACCCCTCACTTAGACTGATGACTTCACCTCATACATCACCCCCCAAAAAATGGATGTTATTCAAAGAGAGCTCCCCCATCTCATCTCACAGCACAGTCATCTTCTTCTTCACTCCTGTTTCACATCAAGAGTTGGCCTTTCTCTTTACCAAGCCAAACCCCTCTACATATATCCTTGATCTGATCCAATACCTTCCAATTCCTTCTGCAATTTGCCCCTACAATTAATCTCACTCCCTCTTATCTTCAATCTCTCTGTATCTACTTGCTCTTCCTTTACAGTCTACAAACATGCCAGTGTCCCCATCCTAAAAAGACAAACACACACAAAAAACCTCACCTCACTTTGTACTACCATCTCTACTGGCTATCAGTCTATATCTCTCCTCCCCTTCAGGGCTAAATTCCTTGGGAAAGTCATCTAAACAAGGTGCATCCACTTTCTTTCCTATCACTCTCTTCAAAATTCTCTTACATCAGTGGGTACAATAATTTATAACCTGGCTTCTGACTTTACCATTCAACTGAAACTGCCCTCTCCATGGTTACCAATGATCTAATTGATATAAAGATCTTTTTAAAAATCTCCATCCTTCATGATCTCTCTGCAGCATTTGACATGGTTAATCATTTTCTCCTTCTGTATATTTTCTCCTCTCTTGGTTTTCATGAGGCTGCTCTCTCTTGGTTCACCTCCTATTTGTCTAATTATGCCTTCTCAATTTCTTTTGCTGGTTCTTTATTCAGGTAATACCCACAAACTCTTGGTGTTTCTCCAGGTTCTGTCCTGAGCCCTCTTTTCACTCTCTACAATTGGTGATCTCCTCCATTTCCATGGGTTCAATTAACATCTCTGCAGATGATTCCTAGATCTATGTATCTAGCCTTAATCTCTCTCCTGAGTTATACTTATGCATTTGTTTTTTGGACATCTTGAATCAGATGTCCCATAGTTACTTCAAATTTACTATGTTTAAAACAGATCTCCCTTTCTAAGCCACCTCTCCCCAACTTCCTTATTACTGTCAAGCCTGGAATCCCCTTTTGCCTAGACTATCAAAATAGCCTTCTAACTGGTCTCTTTGCTTCAAATCTCTCCCCATTCTAATTCATCCTCCTTTCAGCTGCTAAGATTACATTTCTAAAGAGTATGTATAACTGTGTCACCACTCACTACTCCACCCTGACCTCCACTCTGCTTAATAAGCAGTAGTTGCTCCTTATTACTTCCAGGATCAAATATAAACTCTTTTGTTTGGCACTTAAAGCTCATAAACTGGCTCCTTCCTACATTTCCAGTCTTCTTACATTTTACTCATCTCTCAATAAGTATGGGATAAATAGCAACTGTTCATCAGAACACCTGCCCAACCATATCATCCCAAATCTTGCTTGTACTACACAAGAGGTTTACTGTAACTACTACATTGTGCTGTACTTATGTTTATGATGAACACTTGAGTATACACACTCAACAATCCAACTGTAGGCCATGGCCTATTCAGCTGTGGGCCACAAAAATGGACTACTTCCACTTGTCTTTCCTAGACTCACTCCAACTCTGGTCTCCATGTCTTCACACTCGCTGGCCCCCATATCTAGACTGTTCTATACTCTCACTTCCAACTCTTAAATTTCTCTGGTTTCTTTCAAGAGAATTCAATCCCACCTTCTGCAGGTGGCCTTTCCTCCTAGAGTGCTTTTAGATGACATTACTTTTGCCTTTTTCATCACCTTCCACCATGTGTGTATATACACACATATGCATAAATGTATATGTATATAGGTATACACACAACATATTTTATATGTACATATACATGTGTACATAGATATATATGTGTTTTGTGTGTACCTAATTATTTACATGTCATTTCCCCCATTGGAATATATGTTCCTTGAGAGAAATTTTTTTAGCTTTCTTTATATTCTCAATACTTAGTTTAATGCCTAACATATAGTAAATGCTTCATAAATAAATGCTTATTGAATAAGCTCTAGTAATAATCTATCTAACAACTTTAGTAGGTTCTGGGATCATCCAACCACCTAACCAACATTTTCAATTGCCCATCACAAACCCTCATATAGTAAACCTCATATGTAGCATGAATTGGGTCCAAAATGATTAAGTTGTTTGAGTATTCTTGATAAGAGTTGCTATTTATATCAAATCTATGTCAATTGGCAATTTTTTAGACCCTGAACACAATAAATGAAATACTCTTTTGAATATAATTTCATCTCTTTTCCATAATTCAGAAGGTGTTTCAATACTATGTAATGCTTTGTGGTCATTATTAAAAATACTGAAGTTGAGTACACTAGTACCCAACTATGATTGTACTGTTGACTGTGGGTTATCAAAGGAGCCATGGTACAGAGGAAAGGGCCCTGGATTTGGTATCAGAGGACCTGAACCCAAACCCCAGCTCTGCTATTTACTACTTACTATCTCATTGGAGAAGGAAATGGCAAACCACTCCAGTATCTTTGCCAAGAAAACCCCCAAAATGGTGTTACAAAGAGTCAGATGTGACCGAAACAACTGAACAACAACTTGATCTTACCTTCTATGAGATTCAGTTTCCTCATCTGTAAAATGGAGAAAATACCAGCTCTATCTATTCAGATGGCTCAATGAAGAGAATGCTGGACTTCAGGTCCAACTGAATTCAAAACTGCTATGTACTACCTGTGCAACCTTGGACAAATCACTTCATCTCTGGGCCTCAATTTCTTCATCTGTGTTGTGGCAGTTATAGAGGTAGTGTGGAATAGGAAATAGACAGTTGGACTTGGAAGACTTGGATTTAAATCCCATCCCTGATACTTATTAGCTGTGTGACCCAGGGCAAGTCACTTAACTTCCATGGCACAGTGGAAAAGGCATTGGATTTGAAGTCAAAGGAACTGGTTTCAAACTTGGACTCTACTATTTACTCCCTGTGTGATGCTAGACAATTCAATTAACTTTTGGACTTCAGTATCTTTGTAAAATAATGGAACTAGATAAATCAGTTATGAGGTCTTTAACAATAAGATTATTTAACAGTAATTTTAAAATAGATTGTACTCTTTGGTCTACTGTATATACCAAATGTATAAGAAAATAAAAGTGACTCAGAGTCCAGGATTCTAAATCTATAATCCTGTGTTCTACTAATTCACAGACAGATCTGCATTAGTGGAGGTAGGCTTCATATATGGAGCTCCCCACTCCATCAAAATCACAAACCTACATACTCATACTACATATCTCATACCTACATACATGCACTACATACCTACATACATGTACAAACCTACGTGCACTATATACTTCATTGGATTTTTTTGTAGAGATTACTTTGTAAGTTTTAAAATGATATGTTACTGTTTTATTATTGATTTATGAAACTTACTATTTCAGTCGTAGAGATAAGCAAAAATACTAAGAAATACCCCAACCTACCTGGAATGTGGTCAAGAGAAATGTAAGGGTCCTGGCAAATTCTGGTCAAAGGAGTAACTAGAGCTCACTATTCCATGTAGTGTCTACAGTACAGGCTCCTGTGTTTCAGAGGTAGAGTAGTTTGCCCAGCTAAATGCAAGGCTTAATTACTGAGTAGTTACACAGCACCCCTAAAGTAGAAACATGGTAGGAAAACTATCTGGTCTCCCAAAGCACCGATCTATTCAAAGACTAAGCACACTGCCCTTGCTATATTTATTCTTACATTTTGAAAATGGTTAATGTATCTATAAGACAAAGTGGAATGATTACAATGTGCTCTTCTGTAACAAATGCCTCTATAGGGATTGTTACCTATACTTTTAAAAATGCATCTTTGTTCTTTCTTTGAACCTACAGTATATTTAGCCTTGCTGAGGTAAGAGAATTTCCATAACTGGACAAGCAAACCTATACTTCCAAAAGCAAAAATGTACCACTAATGACTTAATCCATAAGTGAGTAACACTGGGAATAAAAAATAGAATCTTTGACCTCTATAGATCACAACAAACACAAATCCTCAGCTTTACTGAGAGGCTTACCAGAGCCCAATGCGTATGGAAAAATGGAGGAAGAGAGGGGAAAAGGGGGGAAAGGGGGTGAGAAGAGAAAGGGGAATAAAGAGAAAGTTTTTATGATGACAAAAGTTATAAAACATGAGTCCTCACATTGGTCTGCCTGCTCTGTGTGTGTGTGTATTATTCACACACATATATTTTAAGAAAAACAATGTATTGAAGAACAATGGCCTTAACTGAAAGTTTTCTAAATACATGTATCAAAAATTTTTTATTGTACTGAGACACTAGGGTTTTGCGGAGAGAGAAAAGTAAGATTTAATGCTATCTCCAGCCCTGCTACTCATCCCCTGTGTGACAGTGAACAAGTCACTTAATTTGTCTGCACCTCTGTTTCTTGGCAGTCAACGGGCCACCTCTCTTCCCCAGGGAGCTGTGCAGATTAATGAGCTTGTCTGTATAGTGCCTGCAAACAAAAAGGAAAGACATCCCCCAGTCTGCCTTCAGTAATCTCCTCTTCCCACCTGCTGAATCCGTTTTCAGTTCTCAGAGTATACTTTTTAAGACTGCCAGTTCAGGTGACACAACATCGACTGAATAGACAATTCAAATGAAAATGACTTCTGATGGTGGGGGTGAGGGGAAAGGAAGAGGACAATGTGTGAATCTAGAAGCATTTTGCCTTTTCTTGTTTGGTGCACAATGAAGATAGATACCACAAAGGCCTTGGAACTCAATGGAATCTTTTCAGGATGACATTTCAAGGTAGAGTCAACAGTCACAGCCTACTATCCAAGACAGAGATAAGGAAAGTTTAACATCTGTCCTCGAATCTTTTCTGGAAAATGAATCATCCAGAGAGAAGGTGGGTATCATAATTACATATTCTACCTCCAAAAAACAATGGCACCAAAGCACAAAATTCAGATGATTTCAAACCCTTGGCAAAAGCCTGAAGAAGAAACAAGACAAAAAGATTATTGTGTTGTTATAGATCTGGTTTCCAGAAGCTAAACATTCACATTAGTAGTAATATTAAAAGGACATTTAAGAAGATAGAAGGGATTATATGGTGTCACAGGTCTCATTTCAAAAAGAAAAATGTACAAATTATTGCTACCAAAAAAAAAAAAACTAAGCCTGACATTTATATAGCATTTTGTGGTTTACAAACTGTTTTCCATACAATTATCTTTTCTGCTCCTCAGAATCACCCTGCGAGACAGGTAAGGCAAGTGTTATTGGCCCCAAATTACAAGTAAAGAACCTTAGGCTAAAAGTGAGTAGGTGACCTTTCCAAGCTTACAAAACTACTAAGTGCCTGAGTCAAGCTTTGAAATCAGGTTTTCTAAGGCTTGTGCTCTTTTCACTCTGCAATGGAGAGGAAAAACCCACAAATATTTACTAAGGGCCTACTATAAGGCACCCTATTAGGTATGATAATAATAGTATATGAAAAAGAACTCCAAAATGAAATGGGTCGAGGATACATGATTAGGGGTGTGTAGATGGTTTGCCATCCCTACTGACCTCAAATTGACATCCTTTAAAATATCATGTGGGAAGGCTTAAAATGTATTCAGGAGTTGGGAGGAGGCAGTGGTTGCTCCCAAATCTGGCTTCAACCTACATTCCAGTCTTATTTCCTAGTACTACCTTTCAACACACCCACTCTACCTTCCAGACAAACTGGCCTGTTGGCTGTCCCCCAAATCTGACATTCCATTTCCTATCTCCATGTATTTGAAATCTTTCTATTCTTCCTCCATCTTTCATTCTCCTATATCTCCCTTTAAGGCTCAGCTTAGGTGCTGATCCTCTCCATGTTCCCATTCCGACTTGGTAGAGCTCCTTCTCAAATTAACTTGTCCTTAATCATCTGGGTATATGGCATATTGCCTATTGCAACATAAACTTCTTAAGGACTAGAACTATTTTATTTTTCATCCCCTATGGCTGGAACAACACCTTGCAAATAGGTGGCATTCAGTAAGTATCTACTGAATTGAAATAAATCAAGATGCCCATTCAAGGGTAGAGATGGGGATGTTATTCCTCTTTGTTCTCAAGTATTTTAGAGACTCTAAAATAGACTCTAAAATTAGTCTATGAGCAGCACCATCTTAAAACCCATAGACAGGGCTTCCTGTGGAAACATAAGAAATAGCACCAGATTTCAGGGATCTAGGATTTAAGAGCTAAAGTTAAAGATTGCTTCTCATGGAATGAGAAGAATTGTGGGAAGCAACTATTTGACCATAAGTTCTTTTTTTTTTTAAAGCAATTGGGGTTAAGTAACTTGCTCAAGGTTACATGGCCAGGTGTTTCTGGGTGGGTGCTAAGTGTCTGAGCCCGGATTCGATCCCCAGGTCATCCTGACACTGGAGCCGGTGCTCTTACTCGCTGTGCTACCTGGCCACCCCTGACCATAAGTTCTTAAAAAAAAGTTCTACAAGAACATCCATGCCAGTGTCATCAAAAACTTACACAATGGCACCAAACTGATAAGTTTGGGTGAGTTTGCTGGAAGGTGGGAGACCAGGGGAAGAGGTAGGTCTGAAAGTGAGTTACTATGACTATCAAGTAGGAAAAGTCCCAACCATCCATCTGCCTGTGACTGCTAGAAGCCAAGAATGACAATTGCCACATCTTATAATACTGGGAGTAGTATTATTTCTGAGTAGTTTATCAAGGTCACCTCAAATCAGGTATCAGAGTAGAATGAGTCAACAAGCTCTAGTGTTCTTTTTAAAGGTCTCATTTTATTGTTTATTGCATGATAGAAAGCAGGGAAGGAAAAATGAGGCATACCATTAAACCTTCCAAAATGCAAATACTTGACCCCTTGAAGGAAGATTTACTAACAATTTGTGTTCAAATTGCAAGAGTACCAAGCTAATTGAGACATGATAGGAGAAGTCATTCTGTTAAGAGCATTCATCTCATAATGTACTTTGAAGTACTTACCACAATGTTGGCCCCAAAGAAAGCATCTTTACCATCACAAAAAACAAACCATGCTATTATATGAATGCTTCTAAGGCTCAGGAAATACTTGGTGGATTGACTATTAAGAAAGTAAGAGTCCAGGTAAATACAGACAGTTAGTTAACTGCTACAGGCTAAAAGGGCAAGGCTATTATCAGCACCTTTTACTGAGGTACCATAATGTATAGAAAACATACAGCAAGGCAAAGGTGAAACTAAAAACAGAACTGGGAAAACTTTCTGGATGCTAAATAGCTGTATTAAAAAAAAAAGATTCAAAATGCATGGGGGCCTTCAAGAATTGCTAGGGTGATGTGAATTTCAATCCCTGACAATTCATTATACCCTTAGGGGATGCTAAGACTTTCTGCTATAGGGAATGAGAGGTCCAGAATGCAATATATAAACTAGGGTTGCTCCAAGTTGGTCAAGACACCAGCAATCATTGTCAAGTGTCCTGGGCAATGCCTAGCCCAAATTACCTAGCCCACAATCTGGGGTTCTCGGAAACAGTATGGGGGGGGGGGGGTGGAAGGGTCTACAGTTCAATACTAGGTATGGTAGAACATGTTCTCACCTGTAATCGTTTCAAACCTGGGACCCCCAAAGCAGACAAACTAGCTCCAGTGTTACCTCTTGCACTCAACTCCACTCTTAATCATTCCAACACCTCCCTACTCTAACCCCCTGACCATGACCAGGAATTTGCCAAAGGCCCTAGTGTAGAGAGAATCACCTGAGGCAGAAGCAATTCCACTGGACTTGGAATATTTCCAATTTATATTTTTAGGGTGCTTCCTGAGGGGGCCTATTCAGTCCAGTGGGATGAGTGCCAAACATCCTAAGCTTGTTAAACTGTGGTTCACCACACAATCCCCACAGTACCCTAAGGGGTAAGATTTAGCCAGTATCCTTCACAACTTCTGTGCATTTTTCTGAGATTTTTCTGGTGTATTCCCATGCTTGTCACAGAACAGAATATATGTTAGCAGCCATTTTTGCAAAGGCAAGAATAAGCTTGAAAATGTGCTCCTCTAGGATTATAAGATGGGCAGCCAGGGCTAATTCTAGTTTCAATTGCTTTTAAATCTCATTAAGGGCATAAGTTTAGGTGCAGCTTAATTTGGCATCTGATCAAAGGATTCCAGAATGAGAAAGAAAATAATTTGGCTATTTTTGTGAAAGAGATTATGTACCATGTATATGTTTGTTTTGATATAGAAACACACATAAAGTGTCTAAAATGGGAAAATATTTAGTTATTTTTCAAGATACATTATTTCTAAAAATGTATTTCACCTCCTAGTCATGGATTCATAAGTCTTACTTTTCCACAGCCCAAGTCTGAGCAGTCAAGTACAGCACCATGTGTGCACAGAGACGCCTGTCTTTATACTGAAGACTTTTCTGAGTAGGAATAACTTAAAAAAAAAAAAAAACACCCTATGCTTTTGGCTTGCTTTTTCACTACACCCAATTTTTTCCTGGCAAAACTATTTTAGTTTAGAGCTCAATAGAGAATTTTCTTTTAATACTTCCAGAAAAAGGTAGTGTTGGCAGTAAATGCCTATGTTTTCACACTTTCCTTTCACTAAAATGAGACTGTTTTACAGGAATAAATGCTACAACCACATAAATTGGATTTAAACTTCGCTCTTAAGGTAAATGACTTCAGGAGACAGCATCTTCCTAGCTCAATACATATTGGCTCCAACCCCATACCTGATAGCTCATGTACTGCTCTTCTATTATACATTTGATGATTTTAGCCTAAGTGATTAAGTGATCATGAGACAGATGCTCCTGCTGCCCTCTGATGCCCAAGCTTACTGGTCAGAGTATATGGCCAGTGTATATTTCCAAGCCACAAATGGGCAGGAGGTTTTCTATACTAAGTGCTCTGGCTTTGGTGACTATTAGCTCCCATTTTTCTCTTTTTGGTTTCAAAGTTTACTTGCTCTATACCCTAGACAACTGCACACAATTTGACAGCAGGGTCATATGTCAAGAGGCTTATGAATGCTGCTATGTGTGGCTTGCAAGAGGGCATTTAAATTGGGAGAGGGTAGTTAAATTAACCTTACCTTGGTGTTTCAGTTGATAAATGGGGACATGATACTTGTCCCAAATAGTAACTTGTGCATAATGTTTTTATTGTTTTTAAAATCTTTTCTCACCAGGCTTCTGCTTATACCCTAGTAGTTAATTTTCTACCCTCTCAACTCTTTTTCCCCAGTTTACCAATAATGAGAAAGTGCTTTCAATTAAGGTAATCTGTTAAAAAAAAAAAAACCCTCCTCATGGTCAGAGCTATTGTCTTTCTGGTGTCTCCTGCTGGAGGCAGAGAAAAGAAATAGGCGATCTTTACAAAGGTTTCCTTCCAGTCCAGGACCCCAGTGGAGTCAGCGTCTGGGTGGATGTATTCTCTCCTCCTTCTTTGGGTACATTCTCTCCTGCGGTTCAGATTTTAGCTCTGCCTTATTCTGGGAAGTCTTTTCCTACCTGGCACCCAATGAACCTAAAACAGGTAACAAAGACTACCCCAGAATAGGTGTTCTGACCTAAATGGGGAGGATTTAGAGGTGTGGGAATAGGGCACGAAGCAGGAGAACGATGCAAGGCACACCTGCAGCCCCCAATCCCCACCCCCAAGTGTGCCCTCCTTCCCACCTCCTGCCTCCTCCCTCCGGGTCCCTGTGCGAGCTCCCTGGTTACCTCGTCTCCGAAGTGCACGACCTTCTGGCCGGTGGGCACCCGTAGGTTGGGGTAGCAGGAGGGGGTCTGATCCTGGGAGGCCCCGGCGGCGCGGTGCGCGGCGTAGCGGGCCTGGATGTGGGGCTCCACCATGCACTTGTCGATGATCTCGTCCTGCTGCTTGGGGGGGAGCCGCTCCCACTCGGGCCCATACTTCTCGCGGATCTTCTCCTTGTCTTGCATGATCTTCCTGGCCATGGGGCTCAGCGAGGAGAAGTAGGTAAAGCGCTTCCGCTCCTTGTCGTCCAGCGGCCGGTTCCCGTTCATGACCGCCGTGCGGGAGGCTGCAATAGCCGCCGCCATAGAGGCCATGGCCACGGACCCTTGGCCTTCCTTTGCTTGCCCACCTCCCGGCTGCCCCTTTCCCTCCACGCCTCCGCCACGCTCCGGCCGCCTTCTACCTCTGCCTGTGCCTCTCCCTCTCTGGCTCTGGAGCTAGGAGGCAGGAAGGGAAGATGCCAGAGAGAGCTAAGGACCTCCTCTCCCTCCTCCTCCTTCCCTCCCTTCCAGGGTAAACGCCTCCCTTCCTCTCTGGCTCTCTACTCCCTGTTCCGTCCACTCCTCCAGGTCCCTCCTCTCCCCGGGACTTCCTTTCCTTCCTTCCTCCTCCCCCGTTTACTGGACCTCCTCTCTCGGTGGCCGCCGACTCTACCAATTTCCTTATCTCCTGTTTCCTTCCACCCTCTTCTTCCTTCTTTTCTAGTCTCCTCTCTGCGTCTGCTCCTCCCACTTTTAAACACCTCTCCACTCCTCCCAGCTGCAGACACGCCTCCTTCCTCTCCTGTCTCCTCCTCATTCCAGCTGTGGCGCCCCGTCTTTTCCACTCCAAGCTTCATCAACCCATCTCACCGACCAGACCTGGGAGTCTTCCCAGCCCAGGGCCTCTTTATGAGTGTGGTTGAGGCCTAATCAAGTGTTTGTTCTTATGGATATTTCGTTGGGATTGTTTGCTGTGGGATTTTATTTAACCCAACAAACATTTAAGTGGTTACTTTGTGCAGAACACTGGGATAGACTCTGGGGGAAACAAAGTTTAGATAATACAAGTTCTCATGGAGCTCTCCCCTCCCCTCCTCCTTGGGGTATATGACACGTACACAAACAGTAATGAGTAGGCTGATGGAGTGATTTGGTGTTTTAAGTATGCAAATCCTTGCATGTCCATCTTCCATTAGAATGAGAGCTCTTTGAGAGTGGGTAATTGCTTTTTCATTTTTTTGTATCCTCAGCTATTAGCACCGTGCCAAGCACATGGTAGGAGCTTAATAAATGCTACCTGTGTGACCTTGGCCAAGTCATTGAAATCTGAACCTTAAATTCCTCATCTGTAAAATGAAGGCATTGGACTAGATGGCCTCTAAGGTTAATAATAATAATAGATAATAACTAACACTTACATTGTGCCAGGCACTTTACAATTATCTCATTTGATCCTCACAACAACCCTGGGAAGTAGGTGCCATTACCATTTTACAGATGAGGGAATTGAGGCAAACAGAGATTATGGGACTTGCCCAGGGTAAAACAGCTAGCAAGTATCTAAGGCAAGATTTGACCTCAGGTCTTCCAGACTTCAGGCTTAGTGCTCTATCCACTGGGCAACCTAGCTGGTCTGTGTATTATAGGAGCAGCTGGGTATAGAGGTATAGAATGATAAAGATAGCTGGGATAGAAGTATCAAGTGAGGGGTGTTGTTGTTTTTTTCTGCAATGGGTGACACATGGACATGTTTGTAGTAGTAGGGAATAAGCCAGTAGATAAAGAGACATTGAAAATAAGTGATAGAGTATAAATGATAACCACAAGTGATCTTCAGGGTTTTGTCATGAGTTCTCTTCTCTTTTTCCTCTATACTACTTTACTTGGTGATCTCATCAGATCCCATGGATTTACTTACCATCTCTATACTGATGATTCTCAAATCTACCTTTTCTGCCCTAATCTCTCTTGCTTTCCTCCAGACTTGAATCTCTGATTCCTTATTAGACATTTTGAACTGGATGTCCAAATCTTTTTTTAAATTCTGATCTTCTTTTATTATTTTTTAAAATTAAATGTTATGTTTATTTTTAGTTTACATCATTCATTTCCACAAGATTTTGAGTTACAAATTTTCTCCCCATCTTTCCCCTACCCACAAGTAACTAGGATTGCATTTTGGTCTACCTAAAGTTGCAAAAGCACTGGCTTTTGTTTCATTCCACAAGAAATGATAACTTTGTTTTGGGACGTTCAGTCTATTCAGCAACTATGCATGATAATAACAATGCAACTGGAGTGAAGAAATTAAAAAAGTCTCAATAGCTACATCTTTGTGGCTTTGTAACTCAATAGAGCAGAAGAAACAATACATTGTAGTATTCAGTATTACGGGACAGAATTTCAATGCCTTGGCTGCATTGAAGTCTACAGAAATAAAGATTTTATATATCTACATACATTTGTATATATGCATTTATATGTATGTATATGCATACATATATGCCTGTATCCCTATCCATTTGATGACTAAAATGACTTCAGCAAACAAGACACAAACAGTAGAGAATGGATAAAAATTTATGCAGGAGAGGATATCTTGTCAACAAAGTTCTGCATTTCAGCTAATCATTATAATTCTCCCTTTGGGAGAGACTTCTATAAAGAATGAGAGGGAAGAGCCTGCAAAGTGTTGTTTTAAATGTAAGAAGAAAAATCTATTTAAAAATCTATACATTAGTCTTTTACAGAAACTTTAAGATAATAGTCATAGAATAGAATGAATGTTATAAGCGTCTAATGCCAATTTCTATGAATAAAAGGTATTATTACTGTTATTATCAGCACTAAAATATGTAGTCTCAGAGTTCAGGGAAAATGAGTGCATGAGCTGAGTTGCTAGGCAACAACTTTAGTTTCAATGTATGTGAAGTGCTGTATATAAGAACACTCTACAATTATCATTATAAAGCAGCATTACAGAGC
This sequence comes from Petaurus breviceps papuanus, assembly GCF_028583685.1. Lineage (NCBI taxonomy): Eukaryota > Metazoa > Chordata > Mammalia > Diprotodontia > Petauridae > Petaurus > Petaurus breviceps. The sequence continues at coordinate 8,564,340 of NW_027187299.1, forward strand.
TATGGTGGGTTAAGACCAGGCCCATTATAATTATTTTTCTTGTCTCTACCAATGATGCCATTGTATAGTCTCTGGAAGCTGGCCCAAGCCCCTTTGTATTACTCCTCCTCATCTTTATTTTATAATGTGAGTGACATTCACAGGTGTATTGTGGGAAATAAATTAGTCAGGATGGAATGCTTTGAAATTCATGTGTACAAGGCATTTTAAGTATATTAGAAGTTCTGTCCCATGCTGTGTTTTCAAAGAACTTTTAAAAAGAATCCATTTAGTTTTCCAAAGGATAAAAAGTGAATGAATTCCAAAACCTCTAATAATTTACACCAAAATATAATTTATTGCAAGGGAGGGAGATGTTTAGACTTGCAAAATGATACAAATTTGAAATTACCCAAGGACACTGGCCAAAGAATGCAAGTTCCATGAACTGGATGATAAATAGCAATTAAAAGAAAAGGTTTTCTTTGAGAAGATTACAAGAAACTCAAAGGATCAAAATGCTTTGACAGAAGACTTGCCAGAGAACTAGACATAAATGATCCAAGAGAAAATAATAGGTTTGTCCAAATTCCAAATATGCAAGAAATAAAATAGTGGGATCCAAAAAGGAAGAACCTTATACTAAGTGTCAGGAAACCAACATTTGGACAATGGATTTTCTCCAGTTGTGTGCACAATCCCTTTCCCTCCCATCTCACTTGTGAACTTGTCCAAATCATTCTCCCCTCTATCTTCAATATTTTTCTCTCTACTGCTCCCTTTCCCTCACTACCTACCAAGATGCTCAGATCCCCCCTATCCTTTAAAAAAATTGGTGAGGGGTTGGCAAGGTCAACCTCTCACATTATTATTCTTTATCTTGTCTTTCTTTGTTATCAAACATGGCCCCCTCCCCTCAGTCTACACTCAGTCCCTCAACTTCCTCAATATAAAATAACTTCAATCCTTGTTATCTGGCTTGTGATCTCACTGTTACAATAAAATTGTTCTTTCAAATTGTTTCAATAACCTCTTAATTGCTACAGTCTATGACCTTTTCTCAAACTTCTTCTTCTTTAGACTTTCAGTGGCATTCACTCTCACCAAGAACACCATTCTTCTGAATGTTCTTTCTTCTCAGGTATATCACGGTTCTCTCCTGGTTCCTCTACCTACTTGATCTCTTTCCCTTTCTCCTTTGATGGTTCTTTGTCTTTCTCCTGCCCCCAGTGTGGGTGTCTCTCATGGCTCTGCACCATGTCCTTTTCTTTTTATACTTCATCTCTCTATTCCTTAGGGTGTAATTATCACCTCTGCATGGAAGATTCATATGCAGGGGGTTCCCCAAAAGGCTTGTTGTAATTTTAAGACTTTTCATACACCTTGTCCATATACGTGTGTGTATTTGTGAATATGTGTGCATACCTATCTCCTTCTGTAAAACCTTCCTTGCATCCAGTGGAAAATGTTTTTTCTCTTCAAATTTTGTGAAGTCAATTTATTTGGATCTTTTCATTATCACCCTCTACCTTGTGCTATATTTATTTGTATAGTGGTTATAGCCTTCCTAGTTCCTAGCATAGAACCTTATATATAGTAGGTGCTTGATACATGTTTGTTGAGTTTATTTTAATTGGAGCACAATGCTGGCTTAGTTGGTGATCTTGGACAAGGTGCTGGATCTTGAGAATAACACTTATATGATACTTTATATTTTGCAAAGTACTTTCCTTATAATAACACTCAGGCACAGGTTGAACAAGTATTGTTTCCATTTTACAAATAAAATATAAAATAGATAAAATATAATATAAATAGATAAAATAGAAATAAAATAAATTTTTTTAAAAACTGAGGGTCAAAAAGATTAAATTACTTGCCAAAGTAATCATAAGGCCAAAACTCTAGTTACAGTGAGATAAATGACTGGAATCCACTAGATTCTTGAACAGGGCAAAGTTCTTAATCTTTTTGTTTCATAGAACCTTTTGGCAGTCTGGCAACCTATAGACCTCTCCTCAGAATATTGTTTTAAGTGGATAAAGTCAGGTACATAAGTTTGAAAAAAAAACCTCTCAATTATATTGAAATTTAGTTATCAAGATATTTTTAAAATCAGTTCACTGACCCCAGGTTAAGAACTCCTGCTCTAAAGCCTCTTGCAAAGTCCAACAATCCTTTTACAATACCATGTTGCTTCTCTGTGGCTATTTCCCTGATCAAAAAATGAGTCTAATATATGGCATTTGGTTCACTGGAATGCCAGGTGGGATTTCCCAGTTCCAAAGTATTTGCAGGAAAATATTTGGGATCATTATTGATAGAACTGTTGGCCTAGTGTTATTTATTAGAATAAATTAAAACACTCAACAAACACTTATTAAGTACCTAATGTTCTTCAAGCTCATGAGCATAAACTAGTATTCCCGTCAAAGCAGACAAGTGTGAAGATTCAATTATTCCCTTCAACTGTTTTTCCTCTCTTAGGTTTCATGAAGGCTTTAAAAGTACATGAATAAACCTCTAAGGGGAAAACAATTAGATTTTTCTAGTATCTTGTGTTATAGTAGAAAGTAAACTGTAAAGTTTCACTTGTAGGATATTTGTATGGTCATTATCAAACTGTATTCTCATGCCTTTCTAGTAGGTTGAATTATTATCCAATAATAAAGAAAATTGGGCTCTTAAGAAGAAGGTGAGAGTGACCCAGAGCTTGTGACAAATGTGGGATTCATGGACACTGACTCTTGAGGCTCTTGTAAAGGCTTCAAATTTGGTACAACCCATTAAATACCATGTTGCTAATAATCTGAGCATCTAGATTTCAAATCTTCCATGTCACCCATTCAATATGAGAAAGAACCATTTTTTTTTCAGTTTAATAGATGAGTAACCCAAGATAATGATCAACATTACACTCATATATCTGACCTCTCAGCAAGGTGACATTTCCCCGAGATTCCTTTGTCTAGGTCAACTGTATGAAAAAAAAAAAAAGGTCTGAATGATGATAGTACAAGACCACCAAGTCAACATTTGGGAAGCTGACTATTACAGTACCAGTTGAACTCACAGATGATGACTAACCCTCCAAAAGGGTTACATTCTGGGCCAACCCAAATTATCATTAGGGAGAAAGTCGTTCTCTTGTTTGTCTAACACTGGAAAAAGTGACACCAGAATTCTTTTGTGTATTGCCTACTTCAAGAGTTTCCAGTAGATATGTAAGCTGGAATAAGGGCTTGGATATTAACTACTTTATTAATCTGATGCCTTGGGTCAAATGTCAAGAGTCTTGTCAAACAGTGCCAGGAGGTGAGGGGTTAAGCTGATTGGCAACCACTGAAAATAATGATTAAAACCACTCTCTTCTGGCTTTCCTTCTACATATCTAACCACTCTTTCTCAGCCTTCTTTTGCTGGCTCATCAGCAAAGCTGGCACCACCCCTGTAAGTGTTCCCAAAGTTCTTTCCTAGGTGCTGTTCTATTCTTTCTTTTTATTGGGGGTTCTTACTCTTTTTTGTATCAGAGACTGCTGTAGCACTCTAGTAAAGTCTATGGACCCCTTCTCAGAATAATGTTTAAAAATATTTGAAGGAAATGCTAAATTTCACTTTAGAAGTTATAATTTTTCCCATACATGTTCATGGGCCTCCAGAAATCTGAACCCCAGATAAAGAACCCCTGTTCTGTATCCTCTCTTGATAAACTCATCACCTCCAATGAGTTTAATTTTCATCTCTATGCTGATGATTCACAGAATTCTATATTTAGTCAAAGTATCTACCCTGAGCTGAAGTTCACATCACCAACTGCCTATTGGACATTTCGAACTGGATGTCCCACAGACATAATAAACTCAATGTATGTAAAACAGAACTCATTATCTCTTCCCTCAAATGTTCCCCTTTTCCAAACTTCTCTGTTTCTGTTGAAAGAATCACCATTCTTCCAGTTTCCCAGGTTCACAACCTTGGCATTATCCTGGATTCTGTACTCTCCCTCCCACAACAACCCTAATCAATTGCCAAATCTTGCCTGTCATAGCCTCCACTATATCTCTTGTACCCAAACTCGTCTCCCTATTCATGAAGTCACCATGTCAGTTCAGACCCTCATTACCCCTCATGTCACTTATCACAATGGCACCCTCACTTGTCTCCTTGCCTCAGGTGTCTCCCTGCATAATCTATTCTGCACACTGCTACCTTAAGCAAAGATCTGATTATTTCAACCCTTTACTTAACAAACTTCAGCGGCTCTCTCATTTCTAGGATAAAATATAAACTCCTCTATTTACTTTTTTAGAACTCTTTTTAACCTGACCCCAACCTATCTTTCCAGCCTCATTTTGAACATAACTTTGCTTACCACATTCTAGAATTCAGCCAAATTGGTGGTCTTTCTGTTACTCATATATAACATTCCATCTTCCTTTTCTGTGCTTTTATATTGGCCATCTCCCATGCATGGAATGCATTCTATCCTCATCTTTACCTGACAGTTTTCCTCTCTTCCTTCAAGATGCATCTCAAGAATTAGTATATGAACCTTTCTTGATCTTTACAACTGCTAGTGCCTGCCCTTCCAAACTACCTTGTGCTTAACTATTTCTCATTTATTTGGATTTGTTTTCTTTAAATTTATTCTGAATGTACTTATATATGTACAAATTGTCTCCTTTGCTATAGTGGTAACCACACTAGCATATGCAGGATGGCTGCTAGCACAGATTCTTAGATCTGCTTTACTAGGAAGTTAGCTATTTAAGAGGTCAACAATCTATTTTTTTTTTAGTTTAAATTTATGATTTATTTAATTTTAGTTTTCAACATTTATTTACACAAGATTTTGAGTTACAAATTTTCTCCCCATCTCTCCCCTACCCCCTACCCCAAGATAGCAAATATACTGAATACTTCTTCCCCCAATCTGCCCTCTCATATTCCTCTGTACTCCCCCCCTCCACTTTCTTGTAGGGCAATATGGATTTCTATACCCCATTACCTGTATATCTTATTTCCCAGTTGCATGTAGAAACAATTTTTTAACATTTATATTTAAAACTTTGAGTCCCAGATTATCTCCCTTCTCCCCTCCTCACCCACCTCCACTGGAAAGACAAGCAATTCAATATAGGTTATACATATGTGGTTATGTAAAACATTTCCATAGTAGTTATATTGTGAAAGACTAACTGTATTTCCTTCCATCCCATCCTATTCCCCATTTATTCTATTTTCTTCTTTGACCCTGTCCCTTTTCAAAAGTGTTTGCTTCTAACTACTTTCTCCCCCAATTTGCCCTCTATCAATTCCCCTCTTTTCCCCTTCCCCCCACTTTCCTGTAGGATAAGATACCCAATTGAATGTGTATGTTATTCCCTCCTTAAGCCAAATCTAATGAGAGTAAGGTTGACTCATTCCCTTTCACCTTCCTGCTCTTCCCTTCCATTGTAACAACCTTCTCCTGCCTCCTTTATGTGAGATAATCCGCCCCATTCTATCTCTCCCCCTCTCCTTCTAATATATTCCTCTCTCACCTTTTTTATTTTTTAAATATCATCCTTTCACATTAAACTCACCTTGTGCCCTATGTCTATGTATATATGTATACACACATACATATACATATAGACACATACCCACCTATACATACATGTATGTATGTATACATATATACATATATATTCCCTTCAACTATCCTCATACTGAGAAACGTCTCATGAGTTACAAATATTCTTTCCAAGTAGGAATGTAAATAGTTCAGTTTTAATAAGTTTCTTATGATTTCTCTGTCCTGTTTACCTTTTCATGCTTCTCTTTCTTCTTGTATTTAAAAGTCAAATTTTCTGTTCAGCTCTGGTCTTTTCATCAAGAATGCTTGAAAGTCCTTTATTTCATTGAATGTCCATATTTTCCCCTGAAGTATTGTATTCAGTTCAACAATCTTTTTTAATTACATTTACTTGTTCAGGGGAAAAATCAGCACCCTGAACTTCAGAGAAAATACAAACAGAAAATACAAAGAAAGTAAAAGCAGAGAAATAAAGACCAATAGACAGGGCTGACTGCCTGAATCAACAATACACTTTATATACATTCCTGGATCCAGAGAGAACCTTTACATCTGAGCAGTCAGGGAGTTCTGAACATATGACCATTCATAATCTCAACCAGGGAACCACAAGATCCTTCTCATAAGCAAGCCCCCAAAGCAAAATACCAATTCAATATATATACACTTCTCAGAGCCAGAAGGCATCACAACTGTTCTGACTCAGTGCCTAACTATCATGGTTCCCAGAATTTTGAGTTCTCAGGTTGGAACTTCAGGGACCTTGCTTCATAGCTTAACAAATTCCCAATTTCTTGTATTTTCAGGATGGGGTGGAGCCCCAACAACCACTGTGGTTTGGACCATATCTTCCAACTTGGATATTGTGGGCTTCAATCAATTAATCAATAAAAATTTATTAAGCATCTACTATGTGTCTGACACTGTGCTAGGAGCTAAACACACAAAGATAAAATTAAGAACATGCCTACACTCAAAGACCTGTTAGTTTATGGGATAGGGAGGGTGTCAATATCTTCAGAGATAAATAAATTCAGGATATATATATACCCCACTTCCACCAAAGCTGTTTCGAGAGAGAGGTAGTAACAAATGAGAGAATGCTGAAAGGCCAGTTGAAAGGTAGCATTTACATTGAACCTTGAAGGAGTTCCAAGGGAGATGGTCCAATGTGATGAGGAAGAATATTCCAGGCACAGAGACAGAAGACAGGATGTCACATGCAAGCTAGTATTATGAGAGATATATAGGAAGAAGTAGGCCAATTTGGCTGAAATATGGAGGGGGCAGAGTAATGTGTGATCAATCTAGAAAGATAAAATGGAGCCAGAGTATGAATGCCAAAGAAATTGGCATTTTATTATAGAGGTCATTGAAGTTTCTTGGGTAATGTGGTGAGATCTCCACCACAGGAATATCAATATGGCATCAGTGTGGAGAATGGATTGGAGAGGTAAAGAGACTGAAGGCAAAGAAACCAGTCAGAAAGTTCTTGTAATAGTCCAGGGGAGAAGTGAAAGAACTTGAATGAAGCAAGTGTCTGTGCTAGTAGATAGAAGGGGAGAGGTAGGAAGAAGAAGGTAGGAAGAAGACTAGGAGGTAGAATTGACAAGACATAGTAACTGATTGACATTGTTGGTAAAGGAAAGTGAGTATGACTTCTAGGATGCAAAACTAGATGACTGGAAGGATGGTGGTCTGCTAGACACAAATTACAGAATTTTGAAGGAGGGTTGAGTTTGAGAGGAAAGATGGTGAGTTGTGTGTGTATTTACAAATACCAATTTTATTGAAACAGTTATCCAAATATTTTTTAAAACAGTTTAATGGGTCCCAGAATATAAAAATCTCTGCTCTCATGCTATGCAAATTATTCCACATTTTGGAAAGAATGTATAGATTCATTTGCCAAACCATCATTAATAATGCTTTGTGAAGGATAAACAAGATGCCAGAAGATCAATGATGGTCAGTTTTCAAGGAAGTTGATGAATGGAGGCTCAACTCGGGAAAAATAAAAAAGGATGGGGGGGAGGGTATATTCCAGTATCTATAGACAAAGAAACTTGACATCAATATAAAGGGCAGCTTCAGAATTCTGCAAAGGCACCAACCTTCATCAGAGAGCTCCTTTCTCAGGGAACTTCATGAAGGTTCTGGAATCCCAGGAATTGCATTTCTTCATAGCTCTATCTTTGACTGTCAGTTCTCTTGTGCCCATAACTGGATCTCTTCTTTGCTGCCAGAAGTCCCACTTCTTGAAGCAACTTGAATAAGATTTTTCTCTCAGTATATCTGGAAAATGTTAAGTTTGCTGCTTGATGGATACAGTATCTCCTGCTGGTCAAATAACTCCACTTAAAAGAAATATGGCTAGTGGAATGAAGAGAGAGAAACTCTCTCCTCCCTACCTAAGAGCAATTCCATTTTGTGGATTAGGTTTTTCGTACACTGCTGGCCCCTGTCCTGAATAGCCCAAACAAAGGCATTGCTTCCCCTCTCCCACTTCAAGTTCAATCAGAAAAATAGTTTTTCTTAATGAGTTGCTTTGAACATGTCAAGTTTGATATGGCTATGCATCTGTAGCGGCAAGCACTCCAGCATCCCCAGGGTGGCTGCCTCAATTCAGGTTCTTAGATCTGCTTTGTTAAAGGAAAGCAACTCAAAATGGGTTAACAAGCTTACTTTAATCAGTCAAATATGTATCGTTTACCTAGTTCAGGGGGAAAAGGTCAGCACCCCGAACTTCAGAATATATAGACAGAATTATCAAGACAGAGAAACAAATCAAGTAGACAGTTTCCAAACTGTCCAACCATTACATCCATACCAAATCAACATCTGGGTTTCATCAACATCTGGGTTTTTCAAAGCCGGGGGGCTCTCAGCAACGGCTTCCCAGAGTCTCATCTGATCAAATCACAGAACACTTTTCAAAGTGAGCCCCAAAACAAAGCTACACATCAGGGCTTATATAGCCTTCTCCTGGCTCAGAGAATGTAACAACTTTACTGACTCACTGCCCAATCAAAAATTATCTACTGAAAAACAAGCCTCCCACCCCAGGCTCCAGGTGCACTTTAGCCTAGGGGCAGGGAAGATCTTTAAATTTACATTCCCATTACAGCATCCCGGTGATATCCAGCAGGCAGTTGTAAATATCATGCTAGAGATATCTGAAGATGAAGACTGGATATGTAAATCTGGGAATCATCTGCATAGAGCTGATAGTTGAATTCTAGGATTTGCCTCACCTTGGGAAATGACCAGTAAATACAATTCAGTCTATTCAGGTATTGAGTGGATCTGTTCTAGTGCCTTTAGACTCAGGGATAGGTGCAATTTATATCACTTACAGCCTCTGAGCCTGATTTTTAAAAGCATCTGATAGATACTGATGTCATGGGAATAGAGAGGCTTATACTACCTTCTTCTCATGGATGTTTTGAGGATCAAGAGATATAACAGATGTAAAATACTTTTGCAACCCCAAATCACTGTATAAACAACTGTTATTCATCATAGTGTGGGAAGGCTAATGGACGGTGTGGTCTGAATTAAAACTTGCTTACTTTCTCACTTTCAACAATAGTTCATATTCTTATAGTACTCCTCACAACAACTCTCTGAAGCAGGCCATGTAAGGGTTGTTATTTTGGGGTCTGCAGCTGAAGAAATTTAAACTTAGAGAGGTTAAATGACTTGCTCATGGTCACACAGCTAATAACACAAGTGGTATTTTTTTTTTAAGATTTAATTTATTTTACTTGTCAGTTATGAATTCTCTCCCTCCAACTTCCCCCTTCCCCACCCATTGAGAAGGCAAGAAAAATAAAACCTGTGACAAATTTGTATATTCAAGCAAATTAAATTCCTGCATTAGCCATATTGGAAGGAAGGAAGGAAGGAAGGAAGGAAGGAAGGAAGGAAGGAAGGAGTTTGTTTTGAGCTTCATGTAAAAGACAGTGAGGAATGATTAAATATTTTTTGAGTAGGAGAGTGACATGGTCAAATCTGGGTCTTGCAATATTAATACAGCTATGATGTTTAGGATGGATTAGAACCTTCCATAAAGAGGGCTCTTCCATTGATCCACAAACATTTATTAAATGCCTACTATGTACCAGGTATTGTACTAGATGATGGGAATACAAAGACAAAAAAAAGAAATAACCCCACCCTCAAAGAGTGTGCATGTTATAGGGAAAAGCAGCATATACAGCTATAGGTATATATGAAACAAATAGAATCACTGAGAGGCCATATGTTGTTAAATATTGTTGCTGAATATTGTTCTTATCCAATACTAGTAGTAAAGAGATGGGCTTTTGCACAAGTAGCATAGAATCATTGAAAGTATCACACAATTTCTCAAAATGTAATCTACTAACCAGATATAAAGAATCTGGCAAAAATGTTTCAATAGCCAGACTGAATGAATGCACTGTCTATACTGCTGTATGTCATTTAGGCATTTTTCATCCATTTTGATACACCATTCTGGTTTGGCCGAGTTCTTTTAAATAATTATAGATATTATCAAGGAAGTTTTATAGTATTATGGGGGTTTGATGAAATTAATACAAAATCATTTGTGAAGAAGAACATTTATAGAATTTCTATAGTGACAAGGAATCTTTCTCTTCATGGGACAAACTCCGTGACAATGACAAACACAGAGGCAAACATTTGTTTCTCATGACCCTGGCTCATGGGACAATTAAATCAATGAGCTCTGTTGGACAAAGCACAATGTTGAAACAACTCACCTGGGAGGAATACAGACAATTGGGTTCTCTCTTTTGATCTAAGGGGGTCTAAGATACTCTTTTACCTCTCAAGACATTAGTCTTTCCTGCTAAAGACTGATTTAAAAAAAAATTTCAGGAGTCCTCTGTTAAAATATAACTTTATATTTATATCTTTTAAAACTTATGTATCAGAATTATGTAGCACTTTAAAGTTCATAACATCTTCTATCACTGTTTGCCAATATGGGGGAGTGGAAAGAGTGTCAGGAAAGACCTGGTGTCAGGACCAACTCAGTCACAAGCCCTGTCTGGTAAGCACACTGGGACCTTATGACTGCAGGCAAGTCTCTTGACCTTTCTATACTTCAGTTTTCTTGCCCACAACATAACTTAGTTTACAGAGTTGCAACACTCAAGTGAAATTCTGTTTTTAAAATGCTTTGCAAAGTTTAATGTACTAGATAAGTATCAGCTTCTGTAATAACAAAGTGCTTTCCTGTGAGATGGTATATGTATCATTATCCTCATTTTACAGATAAAGAAGTTGAGAGCCTAAAAGGGGTAACACTAGAAAAGGGGCAGTGACAGAACTAGAATATAAACTTTACCCATTTCAATTTTACCCAGAGCAGTCTCTGAGAAACTGTGCTAGATAGCTTCAGTCATCTATTATATATGTGTGTGCGTGTCTAAGTATGTATATATGTGTGTATATGTATATATGTGTATGTATATATACTTATGTATATATAAGTGGCCTAAAATTATTATATAGTGTTTTAAAGTTTGCAAAGCAATTACATAATCTCTTTTCTGACTCAAAACTGTGAGGTAAGTCCTACTAGTATTATTCCCTTTTAATAGATGAAGAATATGAGGCTCAGAGAGATTAATTGCCCAGGGTCATATGAACCAGTAAGTACAGTAGGCAAGATCAAACCTAGGTCTCTCCCCAAAATTAATGTGAATCATGGGTTTAATGGGATGGTATAAATATTATGAAGAAAAGATGGAAATGGAATCAAGAGGGGGAGACAAAACAAGGGACATAAAGGATGGCTGAAGGAGGGGGGAGGAAGTGTGTAGCAATGATTTATTCATAGGAAAAAAGTCAAGGGAATTCTTCCCCCTCATCCTCTAAACTATCTGTTCCCTAGTTCTAAACAGTCCCAGCTGTGGAATGTATTTTTCTCCTTTCTATTCCTCTCTTCAGGCTGCACTGACATTTGCTAAATGGGTTATTGACCCACTGTTTGCTGAATGTCACAGTTTTAAGATCCATAAATGGTCATCCCCCATGCTCCCTCTGGGAGTTTCATGGACTCATCCCAGCCACTCTGCTTGGAAAGGATACTTGAATCTGTTTCTATCCTTCACCCCTTTCTTCCTAAGCCAAATTTCAGGGGCTAAGTGAAAACTTTAGGCAATCCAAAGGGCTGGTTTATGGGGATCTGTGTATTTCTAATCTGTTGAAATTGCTTTTAGTTTTCTGGTATTTTTGAGTCATGTTCTATCTCTAAGAGCTAAAAATGTTAAAGTGAGTAGTCACAATACCACAGAGAATATGCAGACTGTCATACATATTAAAGGAACATAAGACATTTTGGTTAATAGTGAATTAAAACATTAACTCTAGTACCAGTGTGTTTAAATTCTGTTTCTAGACATATGAATAGATGCAATTCCCCCCAGGGTTCTTTTCTTATAAAACTAATGGTATTTGGGTGTGTGCTCAGGTTTGAAGGGGTATGCTTAGGGTTGTGAGGTAGAAACCATTCATCTCCCAACCCTCAATTTCTATTTCATGATTCATTTCCATCACCATATCTAGTAATCAGTTATTTTTCTTCTAAGCATCTCTTGTATACTTGTTCTTTCATTTTCATTTCCACTACACTTCAGGTCATTGCCATCTTATAATTGAACTACTGTAACATTCTCTGACATGGCTTCTCTCATTAGTAGAATGACTCAATCCATTCTACTTGCCAATGCTCAGACTAACCTTCCCCTAAACAAAACTTTGAGTGGTTCTCTCTATATTAGCATATCAGCTAAATATTCCTCTAACTAGTTTTCAAGGTATTCTATCATCTGTCCTCTACCCTGATTTCCTTCCCAACATAGTCACTTTATTTCAGCTGATCTCCCCACTGCCCTATAAGCATGATATCTCTATCCCCACTTCCATGCTTTTGCTCATTCTTCCCCTTAGGTAGAAAGCCCTTCTATCTCTAATCCACCTCCTCAAATCCTTCCATCTTTCAGTGCCTAAGTCCTTGAAGCTATTCCTCATGAACTCCCTTGCTTCTCAATACTTACAGCATTTAGAGTTGGTTGCACACAATTTATTGATATATCACATTCTCTTGTATTTTCATCATTTGATATGTTTACTTTGTTTCCCCAATCATATTGTAAGCTACTTGAAAGAAGGAACCAATCTTACATTTTTTTCCTAAAAATTCCTCAGTGCCTACAACAGCCTTAAATGCATACCATAAGTTTAATGATTACTTGTCATTAGAAGGGCAGGCCATGGGATATCATGAAAATAGAAGAAAATTTGTATTCATATCCTATGAGGAAACCTTCCTCATGTAATCTATTAATCTAGCACTTGGTGTATCTCTTCCTATTCATTAATAATAGCTGTCACATTAGAATGTGGTTATATGCCCAAAGATGTATAGCACTCCTATTTATTCTTATTACTATAAAATTACATAAAGACATGTTGTATGCATGATCTTGTGTATAGAGTGCATAAGGAAGTGAAAAACTATAATTGCATTGCTTTAAAAATACTAGAATTTGGGACTTCTGGTAGCCAACCTCCAAACAACCATAAAATAGAACCCCCAAACAAATCCTGGAACAGCAGAACCAACAAAAAGGAAATCTTTTAGCCCAAGAAGCTTGGAGGATCAGCAAGAAAGGTTCATCTTACTCCAGTGAAAGTGGAGTACAGCCCAGGACAAGAAGTGCAAGCCAGCAGAAAGCCCCATGTCAGAAAACCAGAGGGAGATCATGAACCCTGGGGTGCTGGAGCAGCCATGCTTCATTCAATATATGTGTTGAGGAGGGGGAGGGGATGGACAGGCGTGCTGTGACAGCTGGACCTCCATGTGCTTCAGCATAGCTCTGATCAAACAGGTAGATGCCTACCCTACCACTGCCTTAGCAAATAGGCAGCTGCTAGCCAGCACCCAACCACCACACTTCAGGGTAGCTCCAGGCAAACAGGCAGTTTCCAGAGGCCTGACCACCATGTGCTTCAGTGTAGCCACTGGGGAACACAGAAACACCCCACTGGGCCTCAGTACACACTAGACACCACCACTAAGACCCAAGTTCAGCACCAGGTAAGCTGCCAGATCCCTAGGGCCTCCAGCAGCACCAGCCACCACCCCTCCCTCACCCTCAGCCAAGCACCAGACACAAGGTCACCTATGGGCCTTAAGGCAACATCAGTGAAGCACCAGGTGAACAGCCAGGGCCTGCAGCCACTAGCATAAGAAGCCAGAGATAGTGCCCCTGGCACCCTGGAAGCAGAGCTAAAATTTAAAAGGAAGGAAAAAGACTGCCCCTCCCCCCCAAAAAAAAGGATGAGCAGAAAACAACAACAACAAGAATCTGACCATAGAAAGTTATTGTGGTGACAGGGAAGACCAAGACACAAACTCAAAAGAGGACAACGATGTCAAAACACCTCTGGACAAAATCCCAAAGAAAAATAGGAAGTGGTCACAAGCCCAGAAAGATCTCATGGGAGAGCTCCAAAAGAGCTTAAAAATCATATGAGAGAAAAAAATGGGAAAAGAAATGAAAGTGATTTATGAAAGAGGATTATGAAAAAAAGAGTGAAGAGTCTAGAAAACTGCTTTAAAAGTAGAACTTGCCTAATCGAAAAGAAAGTACAAAATCTAATTGAGGAAAACAATACCTTAAAAGTTAGAACTGGGCAAGTGGAAGCTAATGACTCTGATACATCGTGAATCAATCAAACTAATTCAAAAGAATGAAAAAATGGAAGAAAATGGAAAATGCCTCATGGGAAAAATGACTGACCTGGAAAACAGATCCAAGAGAAACAATATAAAAATCAATGAATTACCTGAGAACCATAAACAAAAGGAGGACCTGAACAGCATCTTTCAGGAAATCATCTAGGAAAACTGTCCTGATATAATGGAACCAGAGGGCAAAATAGGCACTGAAAGAATCCACTAATCACTTCAGGAAAGAGATCCCAAAATAAAAACCCAAAGGAACATTATAGTTACATTTTAGAATTATCAGGTTAAATTTTTTTTAAAAAACATACTACAAAGGCCAGAGAGTTACAATTCAGATATCAGGGAGTCACAATCAGGATCACACAAGACCTGGCAGCTGCAAGGGGAAGATTTAGGGGTAAAGTAGTGAGGCTCATTTTGGACATAATTGGGTTTAAGATGCCTAATGGATATTCAGTTCAAGATGTGAGACTGCAGGTGAGCAGAGAGTTTGGGGTAGGGTCGGTTGATTTGAAAATTATCAATAGAGAGATGATAATTAAATCAGTAGGAACTAATGAGATCACCAAGTGAATGGTACAGAGGGAGAAGAAAAGAGGGTTCAGGACAGAACTGAAGCAGGGAAGAGGTAAGTGATTCTCCCAAGTGACTCAGTGACTCAGTGGCAGAACTGGTAAGTCACCTCAGGGTCTTTTGGTCCCAAACTAATATACTCACTATTTTACATTGCTTCTTTTTTAAATTAATTAACCTTTAAATGTACCAGTCATTCTATAATTCAGTCCTCATCTACAGCTGTAAGATGTGCTAAAATAGATGATATAATTGGATGACGAAGCCAAGAAGGAAATAGGAAAAATGTTTTAACTAGTGTGAAACTTCTTCATATGAGACATCTGTAGAGAAAAAAGAAAACAACAAATTATATGCAGTCTGCAGGCTTAATTAGAAGAGTATGCTTCTACTTTCCCTATTTTTAATCGTCTTTTGCCAACAAAGACTCCAATCCTACCTTCCCTTCAGAACCAGAAGATGGACCACTCATATCCTGATCTTGTGTCCAGATTTACTTGGCTAATTATATTAACTCCATTACAAAAGACAAGCAGTCACTGGATTTTCTACCTGAAGCATGTTGCTTTTAGAAGGATTGAAAGACAATGGTATGGTAAAAGTGTATGGAACTGAGAATTAGGAGACCTGGGGTTTAGCTCCAACTTTGCTATGAATAAGCTGTATGATCTTGTTCGAGTAGCTTTCCTCATCTATAAAATAAAAAGATTGCACTCCTATAAAATAAAGAGATTGTACTCCTCACTGTCCTGAAAGCATGCTAATATTCCCTATGCCTTTGCTTATCTTGGGATAAATGGTAAAAGAAAATGAAAAGGCAATTTTTGAAAGAGGAAGTATAACTCATAAATAATCACTTGAAGCTATTAATCAGAACAATGTGAATTAAAATGTATGGGACATTTCCTTACACCCATTAAATTGGCAAAAAAAATGGTTAAAATTTCAAAATTAAATTTTAAAAAATGTAAATAAAATTAAAAAATTAAATATTGACCTTAGGCAAGTCATTTAACCCTGATTGCCTTGCCTACCCCCCTCCAAAAAAAAATTAAATGTTGACTGTAGAAGAAACAGGTATTCTAATATGTTGTTGGTAGCATTGTAGTTTAATGGGAAGACCACTGACATTGGAGTAGGGAGAAATTTGAGTTTGAATCCCATCTCTGACACTAATTAGTTGTGTGAGCCTAGGCAAATCACTTAACTTTTCTGAGTCTCAGTTTCCTCATTTACAAAATAAGGGTATATTTCTCATCTATGAATAAAAATATTATAGTTGCTACTTTAGGGAATTAAGCACTTTGTAAAGTTTAAAGTACTACATAAATGTGAATTTTATTTATTTATTCACTTTTACTGCTGGAATTGTAAATAGGTACAATCTTTTTGGAAAGAAATCTGCAATTACAAAATTAGAGTTATGAAATTGATCATGCCTTTTGACCTGGATATAATAAGGCTATATTGGCTAAGAATGTTATCAGGGCAAATGACCTATCAGTATTCATAGATGGGTTATTTACAACAGGATAAAACTGGAAATAACCTAGATGTCTAAAAACTAGAGAAATGCCTTCAGAAATGATATGACAGGGGCGGCCAGGTAGCACAGCGAGTAAGAGCACCAGCTCCAGTGTTGAGAAGACCTGGAGATGGAATCCCGGGCTCAGACACTTAGCACCCACCCAGAAACACCTGGCCGTGTAACCTTCAGCAAGTTACTTAACCCCAATTGCTTAGGGGCGGCCAGGTGGCTCAGTGAGTAAGAGCACTGGCTCCAGTGTCCTGATGACCTGAATCAAATCCGGGCTCAGATACTCAGCACCACACCCAGAAATAACTGGCCGTGTAACCTTGAGCAAGTTACTTAACCCCAATTGCTTAAATAAATAAATAAAATAAAAAGAAATGATATGACAGTGTGCTAGATTACTATATTTTTCAAAATGATAGGCAATTTAAATAAATGTGGAGAGATATACAAACTGTTACAAAGTGAAGAAAACATAAAAAACAATGTAATAATGACTTTCACTATATAAAAATAACTTTCTATTTACACAGGAGAAAAGACATAGAATGAATAAATTTTTTTAAGTTTATATTGTTATTTCTTTAAAGTACATAGTTCAGATTGTATTGTTTCAGTCCTTATTTTATTTGTACTTGTTTAGATTGCTTTAAAAAAAGTCTATTAAAATTTATTTAAAAGAGGGGATTGGACTAAATGATCCCTAAAGTTCCTTCCAGTTCTAAAGTTGTATGGTCTATATTGCTTTTTCTTTTTGAAAGTAGTATGTTGGTTGCCATTTTAGTTTGTTTGTTTCCTGTGCCCTGAGGACAGAATACCAGGTGTGGCTGCACCAGACTACAGTTCTTATTCAGAAATGCCCAGTATATATGTAAAATGTCTAACTTTAGAGTATTGCAGACTGGCAGGAAGCTACAGGACACATTTTATCCTTCTACCACCAGACCATTCTGGGAATAATTAAAATGAAGGGCAGGCAACCATTTAAACTAAGTTGGGAAGTTGGCCAATTGCAGGCTGGATTTACCAGCCACCACAACCCTAAATAACCTATCTTGTTAAAATATCCACACTAGTTTTCCACTTTATCTGCAATACTTGGTTATTCTTAATTTTCATATAATACACAATTTTTTTTGTTTAATGATAAAGTCAATAATAGCTGACATAGTACTTTAAAGTTTATAAACTATTTTGCACACATTATCCAATTTGATCATCAAAACAACTCTGTGAGGTCACTACTACTGGTATTATTCCCATTTTATAGATGAGGAAACAGACTTACAGAGGTTAAATGACTTGCCCATTATTCACATAACTAACTCACATCAGTGGCAGGATTAAAGCTTATTTAGTAATTAGACCTAGATAACATAGAGCTCCCCATATGGTTTTTATTTACAAAGTAACTTCTGCCACAGGTTTTTTAAAGGTGAGGCTTTCCTGGACTGTTAGCTTAAAAAACACATTTAAACAAAACATAGCAAAGCTTTTCTTCTTACAGATGTAGTGATTTCACGATCTTTTCCTTCCCTCGGTTCCTCAAAATAGCTACTTATGCTTTAGTCATACAAGATTGCATGATGTTTCATGTTGATCTACTTTTAAAATTTTGGTAACATTGGTATGGCTATTTCAGGACATATATATTCCAACTTCTGGAATTATTGTTCAAAGCAGTTGTGGGGTGGAGGCAGGGGTGAGGTAGGGGGAGATAATAGCTCTTGCCAGTGGAGACCTATTCCATTGTTCACAGTGGGGAAGTGCTGCTGAAGGGAAAAAGAAAAACCCTCACATATATTTGTAAAAATCAAGAAAATCTCAACCTGTATTTACAGTGATATATGCTGTAATCAGAGCTGACAGGCGTAGGCACCAGAGATGGTGAGAAGTGGAATTTTCCTAAAGAGGGACTGATGCTGTGGTAATTTTCCTGGCTAATTTGAAACAGAAAACCATTCCTGTGAATTGTAATAATCCAAGACCATTAGCTACTAAAGGTGGTGGTCTCAGGGTTGTGATGTCCCTATCATCATAATAAATCTAAATCATTGCATTTAAGTCTTTATCTCCCAATATGTAGTTCTTCTGGAAAGGAGCTAAAATACAAATCATGAGGCTTACTTGGTCCTTCTTTGAAGGAGTTCATAGCACTTTACAATCAAGAGAGCAGACATTTACTCTGCAGAGAAGCACTGAAAAATGAGTGAATTAGACTCAGGTGGTACAGTGGTTAGTTACTGCTGATTTAAAGAAACTTTTTGTTACAAGGGATGGATTACTGGGTAGGGAAGGAGAGAGGGATATACTTGGAAATGATGGCAACATAAAAGCAGAAGGTATGAGTGAAAAATGTAAAATTTAAAAATAAAGAAAAGTGACAGTGAATTGGAAGTAAACCCCACCAACCACAACTGCCTGTCTTGAACACTAGAGTCACACTCAATCCATTCAAAATCCATCCCTTTTGTTCATTCGTCACTTTTACATTTCTAGATAACTATTTGTTTATCACTGCTGGTGTATAGGTTCTCCAACTAAAGATAAAAGTAAACACGTCTTCAAAGAAAAACTTAATTATTTGATTAGAGATTAGGTTTTTTAAAAAAGGTCATTTTGTTTTTTCTTTATAAATTTTAAAAGGTATTTGTTGATATATTTTTAATATCACTGAGATTTCCCTAGATCCATCCCTTCTAATAATTTAAGAGAAAGAGGAAAAATTTAACAAAACGAATCAATATGTCAACAAAATCTGACATTATATGTAATGTTCCACATCTATGGACCACCTCCCCTCCCACAACCTCTGCAAAGGAGTGGGAGGGTACTATCTTTTAATATTCTTCTTTGGGACCCTGCTTGTACTTTATAATTTTGCAACATTCATTTTCCTTTTTGTTGTTGTTTTTAAAATAAATTTTAGTGATATCTTTTTTTACATGATTGTATTTTTCCCTAGAATCATTCCTCCACCCCCACCTTGGAGATTTGTCCTATGTAACAAATAATATATTTAAAGAAAAAGAGAAAAAAATCAGCAAAACTAATCAATACATTAAAAAATTCTGAAATATGTACAATGTACTACAATGACAGACTTCCCACCTTTGCAAAATGATGGGGAGTGTTTTCTTATATCTCTTCTTTAGAACTATGATTTTTCTTTGTAATTTTGCAGCATTCACTTTTTTTTATTTTTTGGTCTTTTTGCTTACGTTGTAGTTACTGTACATGTTGTTTTCTTGTCTGTGCTTGTTTCATTCTAATTCAGTTAATGTAAATCATTCTATGCTTTATATCCATCATATTCATTGTTTCTTACAGAACAATAATAGTCCACTCTATTCGTGTATCACAATTTGTTTAGTCATTCCCTAATCAATAAGCATCTATTTTGTTTCTGCTTCTTTACTACTGCAAAAAGTCTTGCTTTAAATATATTTTGGTGCAAGGGCTTTCTTTTTACCAATGACCTCGTTGAGGTCTATATATAGTGGAATCTCTGAGTCAAAGGGCATGATCATTTGAGTCATTTTATTTGCACAAATCCAAACTGTTTTCTAAAATTAAAAAAAAATCCACACCTAATTCACAGATCTACCAACAATGTATTAGTGTGCTTATTTTACCACACAATCCTTCTGACACTGACTATTACCATTTTTGGTGTTCTACTAATTGTCTGGGTATGAGCTGACACCTCAAGGATGTTTGATTGAATTTTGCTTATTAGTGATCTGGAGCATTCTTTCATATATAGACCATTCTTGCTTTATGAATGTATATATTATGCAAATTAGACTTTCTTTTATGTAAAGAATTCTGAAAGAAATCCAGATTAGACAAAACCCCTATGTTAACCTTACTGTATATATTCTGTACTGTCTCTTGCCCCTATGTTGTATACTCCTTGGCCTCTTGCCCTCCCCCCCAAAAAAAGCCCTCCAAGTTAAAGCAGAAGAACCTGCTACTACCTTTACCATCGCCATCACCACCACCACCATCACTACCTCCATGGCTTAATTATTTGATTAGAGTTTGGGTTAAAGTTCCCTTTACTTCCCATTAGAGGCTTGACTTGAGACCTCTGTGACTAAGACAGGAGACCTTTGCCCCTGCACCACCCACTGGCCCATGTGTCTGACTTGTCCAGCTTCCATCATTCAGAACTTGAGTCCTATGTGTCTGTCCCAGGCCCCAGTCCTCTCCCATCTGTGTCTGTATCTGGCTCCCACACGTCTGCCTTCCAAGTGTGTTCTTTCTGGGGGTTTCCAGTAGGCCCCAATGTTGCTGGCTTCAGCCCCGAGTGTTCCTCCTCCTCTCATTTCTCTATCCCTGCTCCCCCTTGACAGGAGCAGACCCATTCTTGCCTGTCTGCCTCCCTCCCTTCTCATGTCAGCCAGAAAATTCACTTTACATAAAAATCACTATACATAGAAGTCTGCAGAATAGTGAGAACTCTCTGAAGTTGTTAAAAGTTTTTAATTTTTTTTTGGAGAACTCTCTACTCATAAAATTTGACCACTTTGCTGTGGGGGAATGGCTTTTGATCTTAAGAATTTCTGGTGATTGTCAGTACTTTATATTTTGGTTACCAAATACTTATCCTAGAAATTTGATACAAATTTTTCTTCCTCCCCCCCCCCCCCATTTAAGTACTTGCTTTCTTATCCTGACTGCATTAAAATTTTAAAATGTATATGTTTTTTACATTAATTTTTTTTAATTTTGAAATCCAAATCTCTTCCTCCTCTTCTTCTCTCCCCCACCCATTAAGAAGGCAAACAATATATCAATTATACATGTAAGATCATGCAAAATATATTTCCATATTAGCCATGTTGCAAAAAAAAAAAGCAAGAAGCATAAAGTGTAAAGTATGCTTCAGTCTACACTCAGAGTTCATCAGTTTTCTCTGGAGGTGGATAGCATTTTTCATCATGGGTTCTTTGGAACTATCTTGGATCATTATTTTGATCAGAGTAGTTATCTTCCATAGTTGATTATTACTCAATATTATTGCTACTGTGTACAACATTCTCCTGGTTCTGCTCACTTCACTTTGTTTTTGCGTCAATTTTTCTTATGCAGAAAGCTGTTCAAACTCATGTAATCAAAATTATCTATGTAACTTTTGCAATTGCTGCTATCTTTTGGTTGGTTAGGAAAACAACCTAAGCTATAGCTGTGAAAGGTATAGGATCTGTTTTTCTTCACATTTCTTATGGTATGATCTTTATTAGTGAGGTTGTGTCTTCATTTTGAATTTATTATGGAATATGGGGTAAGATGTTGGTCTAAGCCTAATTCCCTTCTCTGTTGTGCTTCTGACTTTCCAGACTTCAACATCATGCTGATGCATGGGGATCCCTCCTCTTCCCTCTCGGACTCTTCTGTTCTCCTTCTCCCATGTTTCATTTCTCCTTTGTGCATTGTCTTCTCCCATTAGAATGTAAGCTTCTTGAGGGCAGGGATTATCTTTCTTTTTGCTTGTATTTGTATCCTCAGCATTTAACACAATGCCTGGCACATAGGAAGTACTCTATAAATATGTGTTGCCTTGCTTTTCTGCCATACTGCTTTCCGGTTTTCCTAGCAGTTCTTGTCAAAAAGGGAGCTCTTTCCTAAATAGCTTATATTTCTAAGTTTATCGAATATTGGGTTATTTTCATTGCAACATTCATTTTTTATTGTTTTTATTATCTTTAAATTTACATTGCTCTAACTGTGTATATTGTTTTCCTGTCTCTGTTTACTTCACTTTGTATCAGTTTGTTTTTCTCCTCATATAAACCTTTTAAAATGATTATCTCATATAAGCTCTATTGCCACAGACAAATATCCCTCATTCTGATGTCCCACTCTCATTTTACAAAGAGGCTCAGGCAAAGAGAAGTGATACAGTATGATACATGCATTAAATTCTTAATAAACATCGTTGAGTTTATATGGCTTGCCCACAGATAGTAGTAAACTGATGGCAAAAATATGGACCTGCCAATTCTTTAAAAAAAAAAAAAGTCCAGCTTGACTGGTATATATAGGACATTTCCTGCCTAAATGTTTGGCTTGGATATAAATGAACTAGTATGCATTAATTTATTTTCTCATATTAGAATTTATGTAAATTAGCAGGCATTACAAATTTCTGTTTTTACTGGTAGATGGCTCTTTCACCAGGAGAACTGGTTTCCAGTACCCAGAAACCAGTTGGAGAATTTGTTCTTAAGACCACACAATCAATCAGTACAAAGAGGAGAGGAGTAGCAAACTTTTAGTTTGTGGTTTCCTTTTGTGGGACTGTTACCATTGGAGAAATATGTATCTCCCATAATAGGAATCTAGAGACAAAATGGTCTAAGCGAGTACAGGACATGCTTAGGATATGACCTCTCTGCCTTTGTTCTTGGTTTCCAGAGAACTCGAGATATACTTGTAACATTGAACAAAGGAGAACAGATAACAAGGCTCTCATACCATAAACCATTTCCTTATCTCTGGTATGTGGACATCATACCCCTCTTTGTCATGTGGTTTTTGAGAACTGTGGTATACATAATGGATACGCATTGTGCTTTTCTCTGGGCCAGCTGTAGCCACATATATTTATATCTAACCAGGTTAAGCTAGGGAGTAAGATATATAAAGTTCATATTCTCCTGTCCTCTCCTAAGCATGGTTTTAAAGTGTTCTGGCAGTGGAGCTAGCTATCTGCTATGGAGAAAAGGCTGAGGCAGAGCAGAGTCTCAGGACCAACAAAAAGGGCGAGTTCTACCACAATAATAATCAGTTCCATGGTAGACAGAAAACACTTTGTAAGCCTTAAAGCACGTTAAAAATGTGTAATTTATAGAAGGGAAAATGACAGGGCATTGTCGTGAATTGATTCAGAGCTATCCTTCATCTCTAGGAAGTGGCATGGTCAGCCACAAGGCCAGAGTCCATATGCATGCTAGGAGCCAGGCAGAGAACTGGGACTGCGGAGATGAATTAAAAAGCTGGGGGAGGGGATGAGGACACTGGGTGCAAGCTCTCTTTAAGATACCTCTAAGGTATCCTTTTTCACTCTGGCAAGACTCTTCCTCACCAGAGTATAGTTTGCACAGAACAAGGCCTGGGAATTGGATATATGTTAGTCTTTATAAATTGGTGCTGTTCTCATTATCACCTAAGCCTGGCTTGTCTGGCTTAAAAAGAGCGAGAGCTAAGGGAGGAATGTCTTTATGGATATAGCTTCAGCTGTGTGGTTGGCAGTAACTAGTACGTCAATGTCTTTAAAAAGAGCTCTGTTAGAATGGTTCTCATTTTCCTCCCATAAAGTGTCTCTTTACCAGTCAAAGTGATATTCCTCAAGTTCTGGTCTGACCATGTTATCTCCCCTGATCAATAAACTCTAGTGACTCCCTATCATCTCCAGGATCCAATATAACATTCTCTGTCAGGCATTCAAAGCCCTTTATAACCTGCCCCTCTGCTTTTCCAGTATTCATATACCATACACCCACAGAAATACTCTTTGATACAGAGACGTTGGCCTCCTTGCTATTCCTTGAAGAAGAAACTATATCTCTAGTCATTTTCACTGGCTATCCCCCATGCAGAAATGGTTTCCTTTGACATCTCTTCCTTCTGACTTCCTTCAAGTCCCAGCTAAAATCCCACCTGCTACGGGAAGCCTTTCTCAAACCCTCTTAATTCTAGTGCCCTTTCTCAGTTAATTATTTCCAATGCAGTATATGTATATGTGTGCGTATGTACATACGTGTGTACACATGAGTATACATGTATGTATATATGCAAATATACAGACAACATGCAGATATCTATGTGCAAACAAGCTATATAGATGCACACATATAACTTATATATGTAGCTTGCTTGTATACCATATCTGCATGTTGATATAGGTGCATATTTGACAATAGAGTATATAACTATATAGACTATACTATATAATCATATAGTATGTATCATATATAGCTCATTTGCATATAGCTATTTGCAAATATCTACACACACATATATAGTTTCTTGTACCTAATTATTTGCATGTTGAAATAGGTACGTGCTACACCCCCCCCCCCCACGCCATACCCTCTGCCCTTATATATAGATTGCACATAGTTACTTATGTGTGGGTTGCTTGAGAACAGGGACTGTCTTTTATCTTTCTTAGTATCCCTGGCCCTTAGCACAGTGCCTGGAACATTTGTTGTTCAGTCATTTCAGTTGGATCTTACTTTCCATGACCCCATTTGGGGTTTTCTTGGCAAAGATACTGGTGTGGTTTGTCATTTCCTTCTCCAGCTCATTTTACAGATGAGGAAACTGAGGCAAACAGGGTGAAATGACTTGCCCAGGTCCACACAGAAAGTGTCTGGTGCCAAATTTGAACTCAGGAAGATAAGTCCTTTCTGACTCTAGACATAGCACCCTATCCACTGCATTACCTAGTTGCCCCTGTCTGGAACACAGATGCTTAAATAAATGTTTATTGATGGATGATAAACGATCATAAATCTATGGGGATTTTTTTTTTTTTAAAGCTGACTAATAATGGAGTCGACGTGATACAGATGCGTATTTCACAGAATACTAGAATTTACAGACTGGAGGGGCCCTTAGAGATGAGCCAACACAACCCTGTTGTTTTACAAAGAAATAAGGATCCAGAGAGATTAAGTGACTTGTTCAGTATCACTTAACTAGATAATGGAAGAGCTGGAACTAAAACACTTGTCTCTTGAATAGGTAAACTTTCACTGCACCATCGACTGGTGCCCAACCTAGGGAGTTTTGTGTAATTATTTGTCTGCATAACTTCTGATGGACACTGGCTATTGGTCTAAATGGGCTCTGGTCTTCCTCTGTCTTGCCTTTCTTTTTACATGACTTTGGGATAAATGTGGAATGACTAGAATTAGAGAGCCATCTGGTTTAACTATAGATTCTCCCCACGATCTTTAATAGGCTCTGAGCATGATTAACTTCTCAGACACTGTTACAGATCTCAGTAAAGGAGATGGGAGATTTGATCAACACACAAGTTTAAGATGGAAACTTAAGTGAAGAGACCATCTGGGCTAATGTAAATCTAATGAATCACTGCTAATCCTGAAACAATGCTAAAAGCTAAAAAGATCTGAGTCTTCAAGGGCTTTAATTCTGGAAATTGAGTATGGAAAGCAGGAATAGAAACAAAAGACAGCATATTGGAAGATACTCAGTAGGAAAAGGAATGTTAAAAGTAATGTTCATATCTGGAAGAAATTAACAAATTAAGATAAGACAAAAAAAAGTAACCCTCAGACTCTTAGAGCAAGAGACACAAAGGGTCTGAGAAAAATAAAAGAATTTCCTTTATATTGAAGCTATAGTGCATACATCACAGAATTTCTGAGTTAGAAGGGACCTCAAATCCCTTGTAGCAGAACAGGAATTCCCCTAACTACAATATTCATAGACTCAAAGTCATTGATCTGGAGTTGCAAGGGACTTTATAAAGCCATTGAGGGCAACCACGTCATTTTACAGAGCAGGAAACTGAGGTCCAAAAAACTCAAGTGCCTTGTCCAAGGTCACACAGTAAGTAGTAGAGTTGGGATTTGAACTCAGGCTCTGTGATCAAGCTAAGTCTTCTTTCTACTCTCTACATTCCTGAGAAACATATCTAGTCTTTGCTAGAAGTTCTCTCATTTTGGGGGAACTCACTACCTTATGTGGTGGGTTTTTGTTTTGTTTTGTTTTGTTTTACCTTTTTGGAGGTCAGTTGGGGTTAAGTGACTTGCCCAAGTTCATACGGCTATAAGTGTTAGAGGTCTGAGGCTGAATTTGAACTCAGGTCCTCCTGACTCCAGGGCTGGTGCTCTATTCACTGTGCCACCTAGCCGCCCTTATCTGGTGGATTTTTGAAGAGTTCTGATTCTTAAGAAGTTCTACAACTCTTAATTTACTTCAACTACCACATACTTCTGCCTTCTGAGACCAAGCAAAACAATCCTATCCCCTCTTTGAAATCAAAATACTTGAAGATAATTGCTCCTCACCACAACATTGTGGAAAAGGTGTTATTATTGCCCCCATTTTACAGATGAGGACACTGAGACTCAGAAGGTTTAATTATTTTCCCAGTGTCACAAGACTAATATGTCTGAGGTAGAATTCAAACTCAGGTCTTCCTGACTCCAAGTCCAGCCTTCTATTCATGACTTCACAATGCCAATCAACAGAAAAAGAGAGGAAACAGAATATAGGAACATTTAAGTTGATAAAAGGGGAACAAGAAGAGAATATTAGTCAGGAAAATTTGATAAATAAATGGAAGCATTAGGAGCTTTGCTAAAGTCAAATGAACATGAAAAAGAGAGAAGCGCAGGAAAGAAGGAAACACAGGACAAAGAGACAGTTTATGAATAGGTCCCAAGGGCTGTTAAAGGTAACAGAGAAGGAAGGAGGTCCAAGTGCATTCTACAGGACCCAGAAAAAGGGGAACTTTTGAACAGTATCCTCTGATAGTCATCCGCAAGAAGACTTTTTAAGCAACCTGGAAACCCTCCATTTAGAGCCCTGAGCAACTGGAATGACATATAGAATGCACCAGTGCATAAGATATAAACAAAATTAAGACAAGACCATGAGGCTCAGCACTTGGTATTCCAAATGCTGATGGGGCAGCTGCTCAGGGATCTAGTGATTGATCACAGGGATGCTAAGCTGGCACAAACCTTTCCCAGGCAGACCTCAAAAATCTATGAACCAAGAATTTGTGGAGATTCAATGGGGAGACTGAAACATAAAAGAGAAGTTTGTGTTTGTTATTGTTGTTTTGTTCACTTTTCACTCTTCGTGATCCCATTTGGTATTTTCTTTGCAAAGATTCTGGAGTGGTTTGCCATTTCCTTCTCCAGCTCATTTTAAAGATGAGGAAACTGAGGCAAACAGAGTTCATTCAGTAACTTGCCCAGGATCACACAGCTTGTGTCTGAGGTCACATCTGAACTCAGATCCTCCTGACTCCAGGTCTGGCACTCTATCCACTCCACCACCTAGCTGATTAATTTGTTTTTGAAAATGGCTGTTTCTTTAACAGAAAAGAGTCAGATATAATTTTACCATCCTCAATTCGGGCATAAGATACATGCTTTATACATATATATATATATATATATATATATTTATACACACACACATACACACACACACACACACACACACACACATATATATATAATACCTCTAAAGTGAAATTCATCTGCTTGAGAAGGTCAAACTCTAGACTCAATTGCTTTATTCCTTATACCTTTGCTGAGAAACGTGAAATGCATCCTGACAGTGAATAAACAAGCCCACACAAATAAACAGGGTAAAGCCAGGAGTATCCTAGGGTGGGCAGTGTGCCTGGGCTTGGAGTCCTGCCTGAATTCAGTAGCTCACCTGAGGTTCTAGCCACTAAAGTAGATTTATAGAGCTAAAGAACTACAGAGGGCTGGGTATTAGTAATAGCCATGCTGGCAGACGCAACCACAGGGAACAGGCCAAACATTTTTCTTCCTGGGCAAATTGCAGTACCTTAACGTGGCTAGATGGTTATGGTTGGGGAAATATAAAGTATTACTATAAAGCAATGGAGCAGCTAGGTGGCATAGTGTCAGCCCTGGAGTCAGGAAGACCCATCTTCCTAAGTTCAAATCTGGCCTCAGACACTAGCTGTGTGACCCTGGGCCAGTCACTTAACCCTGTCTACCTCAGTTTCCTCATCTGTAAAATGAGCTGGAGAAGAAAATGGCAAACTACCTTTAACAAGAAAACCCCAAAAGGGGTCATGAAGAGTTGGACACAACTAAACATGTTAAAAACGACTAATGAAAAGCATAATGACATTTTAAAAACTCAGAACATGATTTGTACATGCAACTAAAAGTTATGCCCCTTAGTGAAGTCACCCCTAGAGTGTCATTTTAGACTAGGAGCTTTAGATTAGGAGTTATTTTAGACATTCAGTCATTGTTTGAATAATTTGGAGGTCTGGATAGCTTTGAGCTGTAAAATTCAATGCTTTGTTAGCAGATAAAGACACATTGGGTGCCCAATATTGTGGATGTTTCCTCTGGAATTGGAATGTCTTCCAAGAAGAAATCTAGTCTTGTAGAACAGATTTTTCTCCCAGTTTGAGTTTAGCTTTATAAGTATAAAGAATAGATGCTGCTCACTCGGTGGTAGCTGGCAGCACTTATAGACTACTTTGGACATATTCCCTTTATTTGCCTTCTTCCTTCCCCCTGCCATGTGCCCCAACCCCCCACCCTTACCCCCAGCTTTAGATTCTAAGACTAGGATGGTGCACGGCCTCAGATTAAACAAAAATGGAAGAAGAAAATGCTGTTCTTGTCATTGGCAATGGCTCTGGCATGTGCAAAACTGGCTTTGCTGGGAATGAGGCTCCTCGGGCTGTGTTCCCCTTCACTGTGGGACACCTAAGATACCAGGGTGTCATGGTAGGACAGTTATATTGGTGATGAGACCCAGAGCAAGAGCGATAGACTGACTCTGAAATATCCCACTGATATGGCATTGTTGGGGTGGAGTCAAGATGACAGAGTCAAAGTAGGGACTTGCTTGAGCTAGCTCCCAAACCCTCCAAATACCTGTAAAAAATGACTCTAAACATATTCTAGAGCTGCAGAACCCACAAAATGACAGAGTGAAACATATCTCTGACCCAATCAAACCTGGAAGGCTGACAGGAAGGGTATATAGCACTGAGGTGGGAACACGGCGCAGTCTGGTGTGTGCTGTGTCGGGCACAGATGGGGCTGGAGCAGGCCTCAGGGGACCAAATCACTGGCAACTACAGTGATTTCCAAACTTCTCAATCCATGAGAAGAGTGAGGAAAGTCAGTGGGGGAACTTTGTGGGACCTGGCTGGAAGAGGAGTGCAAGGTCTGGCCCCAGCCCTGGGGCAGCAGAGGTGGCTGCTGGGGCAGCAGCAGGAGGTGCAGTGGCTGCTTCCGGAGCTCTGGGCCCTCCGATGGTGGGGATCCAGTGACTGACACAAAACCTCAGAAGTCTGGGACAGTACTACCCCCATTGGAAGCAGAGTTCTGCCTTGACAGGGAGTTAGAAAATTGGGAAGATGAGTAAACAGCGTAAAAAAAAGTCAGACTATAGAATCTTACTTTGGTGACAAAGAAGATCAAAATATATAACCAAAAGAAGATTGGTTTGTCAAAGTCAAAGCTCCTACATCAAAAACCTCCAAGAATATGGCATTGTTACCAATTGGGATCACATGAAGAAAATCTGGCATTATACCTTCTACAGTGAGCTTTGTGTAGCCCCTGAGGAACACCCTGTTCTTACAAAAGCTCCCTTAAATTCTAAGGCCAACAGAGAGAAGCTGACACAGATCGTGTTTGAGACCTTCAACACCCCCAACGATGTATGTTGCAGTTTAGGCTGTGTTGTCTTCGTATGCCTCTGGTCATACCATTGGTATTGTCATGGACACTGGTGATGGTGTCACCCACACTGTGCTCACTCATCTATGAGGGTTATGCCCTTCCCCATGCCACCCTTCATCTAGATTTGGCTGGCCATGACCTGACAAACTACCTCATGAAGATATTGACAGAAAGAAGTTACAGCTTCATTACCACAGCTGAAAGGGAGAAGTTGTGCTGCCATGGACTTGGAGCTCGAGATGGTCACTGCTACTTCATCCTCTTCCTGGAGAAGAGCTATGAGCTTCTCAATGGCTAGGTGATAAACCATTGGCAAGGAGAGGTTCAGGTGTCCAAAGACCCTCTTCCAGCCATCCTTCTTGGGTATGGAATCCTGTGGCATTCATGAGAACACTTTCAATTCCATCATGAAGTATGATATTGATATCTGAAAGGATCTATATGCCAACACAGTATTGTCTGGTGGTACTACCATGTACCCTGGTATTGCTGAGAGAATGTGGAAGGAAATCAAAGCCCTGGCACCTAGCACAATGAAAATTAAGATCATTGCTCCCCCAGGAGTAAGCATTCCATCTGGAGTGGTGGCTCTGTTCTGGCTTTTCTCTCTACCTCTCAGCAGATGTAGATCAGCAAGCAGGAATATGATGAATCTGGCCCCTCTGTTGTCCATCACAAATGCTTCTGAATGGACTGCTAGGAAATGTGTAGCATTTGCTACACAAGTACTCACAAAGTAAAAATATACACCTCATGCTAGAACTGGAATAAAAGCTTTCTTTGAAAAGAAACTTATCCTTGGGGAAGTTTGTATCTGCTATGAGACAAACACCAGCACTTTGTAGATAGTTGAGCCGTTACTGACTTGACTTCATATTCAATTTCACAGTTGTTCCCTTGGTGAACATTTCAGCACACCTTGTATATATCTTTGATCCAAACCCTGATACAGCTCACTTCATTTTGACAAGTAAGGCTATGAGTTAACTTCTATGAAGAATTGACTTGATAATATGGCAATATAGCACCTGTCTTGGTTGACACTCAACAGCTGTACAGTTTAGTAGTATAGAGCACCAGATCTGTACAGGGTATCTAACGGTCAGATTTCCAGCATCTAAAAGAACAGACAGGCAGAATTTCTCTCCTAAGGCTGGCAAGAGTTTATTAAGTGTGTGGTGCATCATTCCTACCAGGAATACATATTGAATCCAAGCTGTAGGAATCAGGTTTTCTTTTTTTTTTTCTTAAACCCACTGTTTCCCCCTAGTGTTGTGGGGCTAAGTTACTTAACCTTGAGGCACAATAAATTTATTCCTTCTTGCATGCATCCTGATTTCTTTTTCTTTTTTTTAAAGTAGGAAAACAGTTTTAACTGGCACCAGAAACTAGTATAGGTAGAAGTAGGGCCCAGTGACCTCGGGCAGGCCATTTAACTTCCATGGAGCCCAATTTCTCCATCTGTAAAATGACAGGGGACTAAATGGTGTCCACAGTCCATGGCAAATGGCACTCTATGGATGTGATCACTCCCAGTCAGCTTAGGAAAGATGGTCAGAAAGCCACACAAAACTTGGATAGTATTTCTAAGTGGGAAATGGTTTACCAAGTAAAATACTGTTTTATGTTCTAATTGTATGATTACATCTGGGATTTTAAGAATGACCAGTTTGAAATTTTATATTTTAATTTGTATTGCATAATTATATTTATATCATTTCATATCTCACAAAAAGGCACTTTGCTACAGTTGTTGTTTAGTCATTCACTCTTTTCCAACTCTTTGTAACCCCATGGGCCATAGCAGGCCAGTACTGCTTATGAGGTTTTCTTAGCAAAGATACTGGATTGGTTTGCCCTTTTCTTCTTCAGTGGATTAAGGCAAACAGAGGTTAAGTGACTTGCCCAAGGTCACATAGCTAGCATCGGGCAAGATTTGAACTCAAGTCTTTCTGACTCCAGGCCCAGCGCTCTATCCACTGAGTCATCTAGCTGTTTCAACATGCCTATTATTTGCTACAGTTCATTGAAAAAAATTAATTTTTAAAAATAATGGAATAGATAAAAAGGGAAAGGATAGCATTGCATGTTAAGAATATACATTTATGTAAGGAAATTTTAAAATGAAGGTAGGGAATGAGGTAGAGAGCATTTGGGTGAAGTTCAACAAAGGATTAAAAGAGAAGCAATAATATTGTAGATGCATACCATGAGCCCCTTCGAATCACATGGGATGAAGAATTTGGGAAGAAGATCATACACGCAAGCCCTGGTACAGAAGCATAATATGTGGTCATGAAATTATGAATGTGAAGGATTCAGATAAACATAAGATTTACATGAACTGATTTGGGGCAAATAAAACTGAATCCAGAGAATAATATATACAGTGAGTACAATAATGTAAGTATCTGGTTGGGGATGGGGAGGGGGCTTACTCTCCCAATCCTACTGGGTCAAGTCCCCCAAGGGCCTCTACTATATCTCCCGTTAGAGTTATAGGGATTAACCATGAAGGATTGTCGCCTTTTTAATGCAATCGCTTATGAGCTCTCCAAAAGTATACTTCCTTCATTGATCATCTGTTAATACTAAATTAGCCAGGCAGACTTCATTGGCTTTTATAAACAGATATTTACTACTGTGGTAAAGATGGTATAAATCAACTCCCTTCCCCCAAAGTTTGTGAGACTTTTCCATAGTTCTCCCCAGAATATGGGCTCCAACTTAGAAAGCACACGTTATAAGGGGTAACTTTCAGCTCCTAGTTGTTAGAAGTAATTTTCTATCCTTTGTAAGGAACTAATGAAATTTCCTTCCCCATAGGCATGGTGCAGCTTTTCTGTAGGGTTGCTTGTAGAACCTGGACTCCACTTTTCCCCATTGCATCTAATGCATTCATGCCTCCTAATAGAGAATTGTCTGAGAGGGGAAGAGCCTCCTGCAGAAGGTGGGGACAATTCACTCATAGTTTGTATTTCCCATTTCCCCCAAGGCACATAGAGGAGCAGACAGTTTTTCACTCCAGGGACAGTTGGTTTTGCTTTACCTTTCTATTTCCCCCAAAAGCCCTGCTACCTGGCTTTGCCTTTTTATACCCTCTCATCCCTCCCATAGCTGCAAGCTAGACTTTCCAGTCACACTTAGAATCTTAGATCCACCCTTATATATCTTGCTCACTGGTTTAACTCCCTCATTTATAAACAAATAGTCCCAATTTGTCCATATGGGAGCATGACACATGCTCACAATAGATAATCTTGACCAAATGATATCTCTATGCTAGAAACAAGAAATTATTTACTATATTAAATACTTACCCCTGTGGTATGTTGTTTAATTAAGTCCAGCAAGTATATATTGAACTTCCATTATGCTCAAGACACTGTTATCGACGGGGCTGGGAATACAAAGATAAAAATGGCAACACTCTGTCCTCAAGGAACTTACATGATGGGGACTGGGAAGGGGACATGGAGGAGAGTGGACATGATATGTGCAAGTATAATATAGCCTGGAATAATGGGGGAAAGGAGAGATGTAGACAAAGTATTCAACAGTGTTTTAGAAGAAAGATAATTTTTATCTGGGGAAATCAGAAAAGTATACACAGAGGGGGTGATGGCTAGGCCCAGCCTTTGCTCATCATTATAAGTGTCTCTAGTTTCCAAGAAGAAAAGGACAGATATCCATCTCCTCAGCTTCACTAAAATGGCCACCACCCTTGTTGAGGCCCTTTTACCTCTTGCCTAGACTATTTCAATACCCTTCTAATTGGTCCCCTTTCTTCTGGTTCATCTTCCTTCTCTAATTCATTTTCCACAAAGCTTATACTTTACAAGTTTCCCTCCACCTTTCACCAACCCTTGAGCTTTCCATGTTTATACCATGTGATTCAATGACATTGCCCTTCTGGCTGTTCCTCACATAAGACATTCCAACTCTATATTCCTGCCATTTTGATTAGCTCCCTATTGCCCCAAAGATAGAATTAAAACTTCTCAACTTGACATTTAAATGTCATTAATGTAAATATCCAATGAACCTGTACAGACTTTTCACCTCATTCCCCTCATTTATTCCATTGTCTAGCTTAGTTGGCTGGGGAAACCCACCATATCATCTACTTTTATGGTTTTGCAGAATGTCCTGTGTGTGCCTTGGCAAAAAAGAATCGTAGTCTGAGTGAACTGCACTCACCTTCTGCACGAGGTCCTTCCATTCTCAGATTACCTTTCATCCACTGCATATATATCTTACATGTACCAAGTTATTTATGTTGCCTTCCCCATTAGAATGTATGCTCCTTGAGGGCAAGGTTCAGTTCTTACCTTTCAGTGTCCTTGCACATAAAAAGTGATTAATAAATGCTTGTTAATTGATTTGCCTTTTATTTCCCAATGTTTGATTCAACTTTTCCAAGGATGAATAAATATTCACATCTCACAACCAGAATAGATGCATGTTTCTGGAGAACTTTGCCTGCAACTTCTTAGGTATTTGTGGTCTCAGACAATCAAAGCGAAGTGTACATAATTAAATCTACAAGCAAAACATTAAGAGTTAGGCTTGTCCTTTACATTCTTGTCTCAACAAGGGACAGAAACGAATACTAAAATGCTATTCCTGATTCATCTGCTTAGAGCTTGTAGGAGAACAGGGCCCAGGGCTTCCAGTAGTATGGTTTCCAGATTTTTCCATCACAATGGAGGATAAAGGGATAATGGAGCAAAAGTTTTCCAAGTCTCAAAAATAGCTTTCATTCTTTTCACAATAATCTGGGTGCTCAAGCTGAACATATAAATCAGATCCAGGGCTTCTGGAAGATTAATTTTGAATGCTAATAAAAGAAAATAAAGCATGGGGCTAAGGAGAGCCCAAATCCAGGACATCTTGAGCAATACAGTCCTCTTAATAATTTAGAAGTGTAATTCTTCAGTCTAAACTATTTATCTGGAGATGAGATAAGGGAACTTTAACATAATAAACACATTCCACATTAGCAAGGAGCCCTCAGAGAAGTGAGCTGGAACATAGCCTTAAGACATGGAATTTTCTTCATGTTGCTGGTACAGGAAATAGAACTTCTCACACATTTTATTTCATTATATATTGAATTGGGCCTAAAAATTTGGTCAGTTTCCCAGAACACCTTCCAGCAGCAAAAGATACTATCACTTTCTGACCAGTCCCAGTCATGCCATGCCAGCTTGCTGAAACCATCACCTCTAGAAACCAAGACCCCAGCCAAGACCCCTAGATCCTTTGGCTCTGATCAGCTTTTGACTTCAGGGCTGGGGTCCAGGCCTCTACTACACTTCCCACAAAAATACCACCAGCACCATTCTAGCTCACCTTTATTTATCTTTTCTCATAAGAAAGTAAGCTGCTTGGGGGCAGAAACTATCTTGCTTGTTTCAAGATCACTAGATAACTTTATAAATGTTTTACCTATGATCATATCTAGGTTATTACTGGTTGCAATGGCACTAACCTCCTGGGTTTGAGAATCAACTGGATTATTTTCATTTGAACTGAAATAGAGGTCATTTGGTGTTGGTAAACAGTGCCTCCTTCTAAACTTCAGGGACAGAGCTGCTAATTCTAGGGATGTTAGAGATCTGTTGTCAGACTTTAGATAAATCACTTACAGAGGTAGCCTGGGGTTCAAGTCACCCCTCTTTTGCTTGACAACTGTTTCACTTTTGGATAGTCAGTCCTCAATGAACCTCATTCACCTTCCTCATCTGTAAGATAGGAAAGGTAATTCTAATACTGCCTACCTCCTAAGGTTATTGTGAGGAAAATGTCTTGTAAGCTTTAAAATATTACATTTCAGACTCTTCCTGAACCCATTTGGGGTTTTCTTGGAAAAGATATTGGCATGGTTTGCTATTTCCTCCTCCGGCTCACTTTACAGATGAGGCAAAAAGGGTTAAGTGACTTGCCTCGGGTCACATAGCTAGTAAATATCTGAGGTCAAATTTGAACTCAGGAAGATGAATCTTCCTGACATCGGGCCCAGTACTCTGTACACTGTGTTACCTAGCTGCCAAAATCTTATATAAACATGAACTTTTTTTTAATCTCTGAATGGAAAGTGGATGGGACAGGATTCTCTATGTACCCAACTATTTAAATTCTTTAAGGTGAGAGTCCCTATCAAGGTACAAAATAAAGACTTTCTTTCTACACGATCATATCTTCAAGACTATGTGGGAACTAAGGGGAAAATGTATTTTGTTTTCAATTATATGGTTTGGGGGAAGGGAAGAATCATTTATTAGGTTACCTACTATGTGCCAGACACTTGT
The DNA here is from genome assembly GCF_028583685.1 of Petaurus breviceps papuanus. Lineage (NCBI taxonomy): Eukaryota > Metazoa > Chordata > Mammalia > Diprotodontia > Petauridae > Petaurus > Petaurus breviceps. The sequence goes on from NW_027187299.1 coordinate 8,600,554, forward strand.
GCTAAGCACTTTAACAATTTTATTTGCTCCTGACAACAATCTTGTGAGGGATGCTATTATCTCCATTTTACTATTAAAGAAACTGAGGCATTAAGTGTGCCCAGGGTCACACAGCTTGTGTCTGAGGCTTAACCTCTAGTAAGTTTTTATTTACCTTACTGTATGGAATTTTCCCTTCCTCCCATACTACTGCAAGATCAACAGACTTGAATATAAAGTCCCAGTGGTTTTCAAGGGCAAGGTAGAGGAGTTCAGCAGAAACAATCCTGGAAAGCTTTAACAAAGATTCCTCTATAAATTGTCCTTGATTTGCTGGCTTTGACACTTGATAGCCTCAAATACTGCCTTCGGTTTCAACCAGGGGAGGTTAGGTTCTTTAGCCTTTTCTAAGAAATCAGTAACATCTTACCCAACAGAAGACTGATGTATTAGCTTCTATCTCCCTTTTTGAGTCGACTCTTATGTCATCAGTTACTGGATTCCTTTCTGGTCAGCAAAAGCCAGAAATTTAGGAGGATAAATGACCTACTTTAGGTAGATCATCCAATTTTTATTTTACTTTTTTTAGGCTATAGAGTGAGATCTTTCATTCCCACCTTTTCTAATAAATTCTATTACTAAATAAGTATAAGGCAAAGCTTGCTTGACTCAAGTTCAAGGAACCTACAATCAGAATATTGGATGACCTCTTAAAGTCCAGATCATTCCTAGAGAATGCTCTATAATTTAGCTTCATTGCCAAGGTACAGAGCTGGTCCAGTCTACTCCTCATATGTGGAACTTTGAGGGGGAGGGCAGGAAAGACACGTACATATTTTGTTTTCTGAAAAATGGTGGCAAAATCATATTTATTCCTGTTAACTTGTCTTAACAATTTGCCTGCTATTTTATTACAGCCTAAGAATTTATTCTATTTAGAAATTCTCTCCAGAACGAGCAAGATGAATTTGATTCATTAGTAACAGAAATTATTTGTTATTAACCACTTGCAAGTTTTCTCCTCAACAAAGTGTATCCCAGCTCATCCCTCTGGTCATTGTGAAGTCATGGTCACATATACTGTGAAGACTAATTGTGACAAAAGAGGGCTCAGAGTATTTATACCAGGATGCTTTCCCATTTGTTTCAGTCTCCACAACCATCAGTTACAGCTCGCAAACTGGCTCTAGGCAGGGGGTCAAGGGGTCTACCCCTCAGGTGAGTACTTTTACCCTATGATAGAGATCAGTGATTTCCAGACAGGAAACAAACTGTAGCACTATCCTGCTTAATTCATTTTCATATCAAAACAGGAAGGAATTTAGTTCTTAGGCAATTAAATTACTTCACTTAATTTTCAACCCACAAGAGTTATTTGGTATTAATACATTCACATTTGTCAGTTAATTGCCTACTACGCCTGAGGTTCAGAGTATTCCTTGACTTTAGGTTGGGGCTTACCTTATGCTTTCTTTTGCTTCTCATGTGCTACTGGCTTAAATTTTTGTATTATCTGAGTATGCCACATACCTCAATAAGCTAAGCTCAAAGGGGGCAGAGATTTTCATCTCTAGGGTGTTTCATCCCGGGTCTAACACAGAAAGAGCTTAACAAGATTTTGTTGAATTGGTTATCGATAGTTAAGTATAATTAACACAAGTTAAATGGTTAGACTGACAGGTTATGTGGGGTGGTCCAACTAGATCCAGAATCCCAAGACTCCCTAAAGGGCCTTATTATGCCTTTGCAAAAGTAAGAAGGGTAATCAATCAACAAGAACTAATTAAGTACCTCTGCACTAGGTGCTGGGGATACATGTATTTCTTGACTTGATTTCTTGGGTTGTTTCTCTCTAGGCTGTTGCCTGCTCGTCAGAATGACTCTAGAGACCAGACCTGTGAGTGCAGAAAGAGCTGAGGTGAGCAGTTTTTTCTACTCAGAAGCAGGGCAGTAGGATGATCAATAGCTTCTCTTTTTCAATTGAATCTTCAGGGATTGTAATTGATGTTTTCCTACATGCCAACTGTATCAGCTAATCTGCAACAGAGAACCTAGTCAGAATTTAAGGCTTTGATTAGGTTTTTTCCCCTACTAAATTATTTTTCCTTGATAATATTAGATTGTAGGAAGGGCCTAAGGGTTTCCTACTGTTTATTTTGGGTGCCTGATTTTGTTTTGAAACACCCAAGTAAACCAGTGTAAATAGATTGACAGATGAAGATGACACTTAACCTCCCTTTCTGTTCATGAGATTCCTTATTCTTCATTAAATCTTTTCATTTGCAGAAGATGGATTTCCAGGGAAGAAAAGGCTAACAGGAGACCACCCAGAACCAGGCTCATCTAAGATGAAGGAACCATATTCTCCTGTTCTGTTCCATCAGAAAAAACCAAGTGTTGGTGAAGGCTAAGCAAAAAGCTAATTGTCCCCAGTGGGTAATATAGACATAGCCACTATTCTCAACAGGATAATGGTAGAGTCCAGGCAGACTGCTTCCCTTGATCTGGTCTAAGTTCACAGAGCACACCTGTCCCCTACTTTTAACTCTCACCCTTCTCATTCTTGCTTTCCCTGACTCCTTGCCCTAACTGTTCCAATTACCTTTTCTATTGTAGATCCCGACTCTCCTATCCCATAGTTTAGGGCCCACAGGGTTGAGACAGTAGGGAGAATAGGGGGTAAGGGGATGCTTATGGTGGACTGCAAACCTCATGCTTGGGGCAAAAGCTGATTGCCTTCGGGGGTCAGGAAGGAATTTTTCCCACCATCCACACAAAACTGGCCTAATGTGTGATGGAGGTTTTTCGCCTTCCTCCAAAGCATCAGGAACCAGCTTTTGGCTGGAACATTCTGTTTATGCTTGTTGTACAAAACTTTGCCCCCTAAAAAGAATTTACTGGCAACCAGGGGATGTTTGGGGCCTTTATTTAAAAGATCCTATTTGAACATGAGAGTATTCTCCCATTTTTTTTCCTCCAAGTTAAGATTGTTTTGATCTTGGGTGATAAATTTGCCAAATTTGATATGCCAATGGGAACTGTATGACAAACTTTTCCAGGTACATTCCTGCAATTGGGTTGAAATCAGAGCTAGTCCCAAGAACTGAATAGCTAGCATATTTAGAACATGTTCAGAAGGGTCTCTAGAAATGATGTACAACCACTGTGTAAACAGAATGGGGGAATAAATAATATATTTCTATTTTTTAAAAATAGAAAAAAATTAAATTGTTACAAAAACATTTCTGGTATTTGAATTTTTATTTCTTGTTTTGGAATTTGTGGTTTGAAAGGCAGCCAAGGGTACAAATGGTGATCAACAAATCATCTATTTAAATCTATCCCTAGAAGTGTGCCCTTAATGATGTGGTGAACAGTTTTCATGTCACCTCTGTAGATATTTCATGCCAGAAGGGATGATCTTAAATCGATTATACAAGGCAAAACACCAAAGTGAACAAACATGAGAAAGCTTTAGTTGCCTTTAGTTTGGATGATAGTTTTGTTTTTATTTTAAAAAATGAAGACCCAAGTCAGAAGCACCTCCTGCCAGAAACTGTTGAAGGAATTCAGTCTTTCTGTAGCAACCATTCACATTAATGACCCTTACAACTACAACCTTTCTTTTTGCTACACTTGACATCCAAAGACGTCTTTTTTATTTGAGGTTATGAACAAAAGTTTAACTGGGAGAAATGTGGGGCTCAGAAGGGGAAGGGGATGCTATAGAATGGGTGAATTACCATTTAGGGAAGGCACAGTGTGGTACAGGAATAGGTGAGACACAGTCTAGAACACACCTGAATTGACAACTCCCAGAAAAGCAAGGCATCAATGCCATACAACACATTTCCAGGTGGATTGTGTGCCTGAATCTCCTCTCGTCTTCTGGCACGGCATTAGCTATAAGAGCCTACTCATATTCCTTAGTTATGATCAATTAGGATATAAAATTTCTATACTGGGTACCATCCATATTTGGAAGACACATACAAACTTTATTCTCCTAGTGGTAACTATTGTGTTCAGTAACATTCATTTTTTTAGCAAGGCTGAACCAAATATGAAATTCGCTCCTCCATAGCGTAGCCCTGAGACCCCTCCCTTCCTAGACTGGAGAGGGTGGACAAATCCTCCATTTAAGGAGGGGGTCCAAGGAAGCTCCCTCATCATCTGCCATTTGGCCTACAATCCTCAGGTACCATTCCTTTCCCACTCCCCTCTTGTGTAGTCTTCTCCATTATATTGTAAGCACATGAGGACAGGTACTGTGTTTTGACTTTCTTTACATCCCTAGTGCTTATAAGGCACAGCATCTGGCACACAGGAGGTGCTTAATATGATTACTGAACAAAAATTCTTTCATTCCAAGGTTTCCTGAAGAAGTGCTGTAATAGGAATGCTCATAGTTCCTTAGGGTAAAATTAAAAGCCATTCTTCATATGGTAGTTAAAAAACTTTAAATTGTTGGATGCAATCCTACATTTTACAGAAGCACATAATCTAAGAGTTGAAAGGGATCACAATGGCTTACTTCTGGTCTATATATCTAGATCTATAAATATATGAGAGTATATATATATATATATATATATACACACACACATATGTACACATATATTTACACACATACACACACACAAACTTCAGGCCCTTTCTCTAATACAGTAATACAAGTTAGATCTACTTACCTCCTACATATGAAACTTTCTCAATTCTTCAAAAGAATAAAAATTTGCCAGCCACTTGGGAAAATTCTTTACATGTTCAAAATTAAAGCTGCCTTAGTTGCCCTGACCTCCTTTACACTTCTCTGCCTGGCATTCCAAATGATTCCCTCTTCCCTCTCCTCCCCACACAAATCTGTTTCCTATCTCACACAAACTCATTCTTTGCCAGCTTGGTAAAGCCTTTGTGAATGCTGTTTTCCTCATCTGGAATGCTGTCTCCCAGTCTGCCCCACTTATCTTTGATCATCTCCTTACTTTCTTTTGAGAACTCTTTCCAGAGAAAACCTAGCCTACTCTGATCATTCCTTTATCCCATATTCCTTCAGAAAGAATGGCTTCTTTGAAGGATGTTAATTTATATTCACTTGTGTATACAAAAAAGCATACATTCCATTTGTATGAGCATGTTTTAAATTGTTTTCCCCCTAGTTAACAAATTATTCAAATGGAGTAAAAGGTTTAGCCACAGTTCCTTTTTCTATTACATAATGGTCAGTCTCCTGGTTGGCTTTTTATGAAGAAAGATAGTGGGTTTTTTTTTGGTAAACACTTTCATTTGAGTCATCTGTGTGCAGATAATTCTGAACCATACAAATGCAGGTCATTTTTATGTGTGTCTTTTATGTATGTAAGCATTTGAGAAAATAGTCATCGTTCTTAAATATAGTCACAAAAGTCAAAGAAAATGAATTTCAAATGGTAACCTTTTAATTAACCAGAGGTTCATTGTTTTCACATCATTCCTCCCCAACCCCCAAATGGAAACCAGATTTTTATAAAATCAGTGGTTGTTTTAAGTTTTGAATTTTCATACACTGCTACCTGAAATAGCAACCAGTTAATATGACATATAACACACACAATCCAGTGCCATTACAGCAGGTTTTTCAACAAAATTTTTAAAAAATCACAGTTCAGCACTTCAGTGTTCTAGAACACTGACAATTGTATCACCAAAATTTTATGTGTGCTCTGTGGCATCCATCAATGGTCTTATTATAATGCTTTCACTGACTGATAATATTTGAGATCTTGAACATGAAGTAAGATTTTATATTCACTGAAAAGGACAATCTTATCAGAAAGTCCATGAAGGGAAATATTCCTTGGAGGGGAAAAAAAACCCATTGGTATATATGGAATAAAATCAGCAATGGCTAATTTTAGTGACTAATTTTTGGTCTCTAAAAGTAAATGTACATACTGTTTTGCTATAGGGAAGCAGTGTATGGCTATTTATTAATGAAAACCAACAGGCCATTGGCCAATACATTTGTTTCCCTCCCAGACTTTTAGTCCCACCCATAAGTCTTCTCATGATTTGAGTCTGGAAAAGTAAAGAAAATGCTTTCAAGTATTCAGTTCCTATCAAAAACTGGTATCAAAAGTAATAAAGGACCTAATTTCTTCATAATTTCACTTTTCAAAAAAATAACTTAAGAGAAGCAAGAGGTCCCAGCCCTTTACTTTATAATAAATACTATAGAACAACTATAGTTTCTTAAAACACCGTGGAGAAGAGTCTGTGTTTAGCACCTCAATCATGGTTCTTAATGTTGGAAATGTCTCTGATACTGATGGAAGACTCTTGTAAGAAGGAGAAATACTGAAAGAGAAAAAAAAAGACATGAAGACAACACAATTTGCCTAAAAGAACAAGATTTTTATTCCTACTATCATTCATTCATTTCCCATACATATCAATCAACTGGGTAAGGAGAGAAATTAGAGAAAATAACCTTATCCAAAAGATAGAAAAATAACCAGTATTTATTTATTCAGCAGGCATTTATTAAACACCTACTATGTGCTGGGCATTATGTTAAATATTGAAAAGTACAAAGATAAAATCAAAATATTACCTGCCCTCAGAAGAGCTTACATTCTATGGGGTAGGAAGGTGGTGGAGAATAATGTATACATAAAAATTAAATATATGTATATAAAGTAATTTATGGAATAGGGTGAAGGGATCAAGGGAGGCTTCTTGGAGGAGTTGGTACTTGAAATGAGCCTTGCAAATTTCAACTGATTAGTTGGGTTAGGAGTTCTGCCAACAGACAAACAAATGAACCTTTTTTCCCCTTCTTTGTAAAGTGAATAATTCTTCTTTAAAATGTAACTCTGAGGTAAGAGAAGTGATTCAAAATTATGTGATAAAAGGCAATATGATCTCCAAGGCCTATTTTTGAGAAACAGCAAAATTTACAAAAGGTAGAGTCAACTGAGTGAAAATGAAATATGAGAAGGCACCTGACAGGACAAAGCATAATCATTTCCAATACTAAGTGTTGACTGCCGAGTTAAATATAATAAGAGGAATACATATCTGGAAGGTTATCTTGTACAACCCTTTCCTTTTTTAAATGAGGAAAATGAGGTCCATCGAGGTTAAAGACTTGCCAAAGTAATAATAGGTAATGATAACAGGTAAATAACAAGTAACAATAATTCAAAGTGGGATTTGAATCCAGGCTGTCTTGACACCAGAACCAGGGAGCTTTCCAATATTAACAATCTGGGTAAACAGCTCACTTTAGAACTGAACTCACTTTAAAACTAACTTTTAAAAGAGAATACAAATTACTCATCAATTATGAGAGTTGGCTGCTCTGTCAAATGGATCTGAAAGCAAAATGAGTAAATAGATGGAAAAAAGAATAGGGAGTTCAGATAGCATCTGTTTATTTCTCTGAGGTTAAAGCATGTCTTACTTTGAGACCGATTTAACCCTCTTTGATGTTTCTGAAAACAAAAGCCAAGAAACATCACAGAAGGTGTAATTCTCCTCCCCCCACCTGAGTCACTGATTTATTGCTATTTGTAATTCATTATTGAATAATAATTACTGAGACATGTACTTCTGGCTTAAATTACAAGGAAGACTTCTCAAAATTGAAAACCTGGAAAAGAGGAATTTAAGTTATTTCCTGCTTAATGAAAAACCTGAAAACTTATCGTTTTATACTTTCAACACCTTAATAAAGGATAAATGACATCAAGGATTTCAGGTAATGAGTGACTTTTCTAATGATGTAGAAATAAACATCTGATTATTTTGAAAACAGGCTGGAAAAAAAGATTTGTTTTTGTTTTGTAAACAAATTTTGCTTCTAACAGCACCATTTTTTTAATCGATTCTATTTCAATATGCCTACTCTTTTAATGGCCCAGTATAGCTACCAAAAAAACCCAAACCCTAAAATTTAAAACAAGAATGAAGCTCATTGGTCAATAATGACTCACATTATTTAAAAAAATGCTTCTTTAAAGATCTAGGAGTGGTAAATAGATACTTGCTATGCCCAGTCTGCAGCAACTCCCAGCTTTCCCCAAAATATTTATTTACCTTTGTAAGCTCATCCAGCTTTTGGCTATTTTGCTAAAGGCCTCTGATCCAGGAGCTGTCATGGCTTCAAAGTCAACTAACTGGAGTAGAAAAAAAAAATGCAACTTTAGCTTGTGTGGTTTAGTACTAAAGAAAATAGCTTGAAATAAACTTATGTACCTTGAAATAGGAAGATTTTCACAAACTGAAATTTAGTGTACAACTGACCGACTTTCTATTACGAACTCCAACATACCTTTCCTTTGGGAATTTTTCCGGCTACTTCCTTCCCACTTGCCATCAACGCGCCCACAATCACAGAATAAGCTATTACACTATATGGACAAAAAGCAACAATAATCAAATTCTATTCTGCTGATATGACCTCCTGTTCACCAACACAGCTATTGACTTAAAGAGCTAAACTTCCATATCTATTTTCGACAACATTTTGGACCCTAAGAATGAAATTCACAGAGAATTTTAAGAGTGAGACAGGCCCTTAAGAGATCATCTAATCATTACTGTATAATACAATCAGTTTGTTTTAAACTTGAGTAATCAAGATTAATCAAAATCAAACAGATGACACCAATTAAGCTTTAAAAAATAATACTGAATTGTTTCTTTAGTCTTCTTCCTACTCTGACTTTAATTACAATGAAATAAGAAAAGACAAAGTTTCAGTCACTACGTCTAATGTTACTAATATTAATACAATGCTATTAATAGTCAAATAGATATCTGTTATTGATATGGATGTCTCCCCAATAATCCAGATCGAAACCCATCCATGTTTTCCTGTCTTCTGCATTAATGACTCAGATTTATTTGCCCCTTTTAGATTTATGAAAACCATTCATAACCATGCTGTGAGGGAGGTGTAAATATTATTTTTCCTTGGCGATGAGGAAACTTGAAACTCTGAGAGGTTGCTGTCCCCAGTTTTATATCAAAGCTGGCATGTGAATCTAGAACTCCCCATTCCTAGATGGAATAATGGATAGAAAGCCCCTGATGCTGGAGCTAGGTTCAAGTCTTAAATCTGACAGAAACTGGCTGTGTGACCCTGAGTATAAGAGAGCCCCTTAACCTCTAGGCGATTTAGGCAACTCTCTCAGATTACAAATTGTAGAGAAGATGCTAATCTGTTTGGTAGAAGGAATTTCCACCCCAGAGAATCCCAGGTCCTATTGCTATATCTATGTCCTCTACACAGTACTTACTCCAATGCCTCATCATGGAGCAGAGGTGACCCTGGGTTCTTAAAGGTTGTGTGTGCATAGATTTATCTACATATTATGTAAGGGCAAAAAACCCCAAAACTCCAGCTTCAAAACTTTGACTACAACATTTCATGGGAGTTAAAAGCTGAACCCAGTCTCAGTATGTGATAACCAGACCAATGTGAAAACTTACTTGTTATAAAAGTTTCCTTATTATTTTTAAAAGACTGTGTTTCCCTATCTTTTGCCCAGGATGGAAGTTCAGAGGCTACTCCTATTTACAGGCCTGACCCCTCTGCTAATTAATTGGCTCAGGAGCCAAACAACCTGCTTTGTTTCTGACCTGGGCTGATTAGGCAATTTGGTCCACCTTCTCTCTTCAAGTAGCTCACTGAATTAATGCTGAACTTAGTGGAGATGCTAATCAGAATAGCCCAGCTCAGAACTCTCAAGCTCAGGAGATCCGACAGTCCAGCTTAGCTGGGATTAGAGGCATGGGACACTATGCCTAGTAAAAGCTTCCTTCTTGATAAGATACCTGGATGCTTTAAGTCAGTACTATCTCCATACATTGATGAGGTTCATTATATAAACAAGAAACAGTCATTTTTCCAGGCTTTAAGCAAATAAGGTGGCATGTGAAATATGTGCAGCCAGTACAACATTAAAGATATTAATAAATAGATGTGTATGTGCCAGGGCTAAAAATCAAATATCCCTAAGGGTCCAATTACCAAGAAAAGAAGGGAAAATGTCTACTTATATTGCTATGGAAATTAGACTTATTACCTATGAAGGGGTGGGGCCTGCAGCCTCTAGGTCACATGTGGCCCTCTAGGTCCTCAAGTGTGGCCCTTTGACTGAATCCAAACTTCACAGAACAAAATCTGTTAATAAAAGGATCTGTTCTGTAAAACTTAAGCTCCATCAAAAAGCTGCTGCACCCAAGGACCTAGAGGACCTAGAAGGCAACTAGTGGTCACAAGGCACTAATAATTCAAATCTCTCATGAATAATAACAGTTCACAAATTTGCCTTTCAGAGAACTGAAGGTGGGGACCTCATCTTTAGAACTCCTTTGTTTTTTGCAATAGGCTTACTAATCTTCAAGCAATAGTATAAGTCCCATTTCTTTAAAATTGGCATTTTTTGATGATATTGTGTTTTACGGGTACCATTTTGGTTGCGTTTTGTGGGACAGGAAAGGAATACTGTTGGTTAATGTTTTATTTTCTTGATATTTAGTTTTCTACCTGTACTCTAAGGCAGTTTATCCAAAGGGCGCAATTTTTATAATTAAGGAATACCACTGACCTGGATCCTCTGGAGAGTGGCATCAAATTATAGAAGTAGTAAACTAAGGACAAAATTAGGTTGCAGACAGCATCGGCCTCCTGGGGAAGGAAACAGAAACCCATGAATATCAAATACTGGGTTGTACAATAATTATCCATAAGGTGATAAGACACAAATGAATTATTTCCATCAAGAAAAACGTTGGCTTATTCCTCCCTACAAGGAATGAAACTTTCCAACTTTCCATCTTATCATATCCTTATAGTCTATACTGAACTATCTTCTTCCTTCTAGAAAAACTGAATGATTTCCATCTTGAATGCTTTCCATAAAAGACAAGGTACACATGCAAACCTGTGGTTCAAGAAATTTAGTTTACTGTGGAACTCAGATAAGTTTTTAAATCTTTCACTAACATTACCTCATAAATCCTCATGATGACATACACAAACTAATAAATTGAAGTCAGAGAGAAGAAGTGGTTTTCCTGGGGTCACAAAGCCAATCATTAGAATGTAGGGTAGGCAAGCAATCAAGGCTTAATGTTAATTAAAATAGGAAAGATCTGAAAAACACAAAGCACTGATAACTGAAGTGCACTCTCATTACTGTAAGCAAGTCAAAAACAGCTAGTCATAGTTGATTTAAAAAGTGGGATTTTACATAAATAACTATTATGAATCAATTTAAGATAATTATTCATTGAAATCATAATGAGAGAAGAAAAATGACAGGGGAAGAGCTCATGCCATTTTCATTATAGAGCATTCTTAAACAGTTCTAGCCAAACCAAAAGTATATCATACTGTAATACCTTGCTTTAGTTGTATCATTCTGCTCCTAAACATGGAAATCAATCATTTTGTTTTCCTTTAACTAAAGTTGCTAAGTTCTAGATTTTTATAGTTTTGTTGTTGTTGCTATATGTATATTTAAAGAATAGTATCAGAAAAGGAAGGTAGATATTACACAGAATAATTCAAGATGATTACATGGATAGTATGTGTTTTCATAGCAGAAAAAGAATGTTAGCAGAGACATAAAAGAAAAGATTTATATTACAAATCAATTCCTTTTGGGAGAAAGTGGAAATAATAACCTACCCCAAGTTCTGATGAGAGAATTAATACTTTTCCTTTAGTTGTGAGATCTTTATACAGTGCGTCTATTTCGGCATGATATAATTGTGTTCTTTCTTCTGTGGTTTGAGTTTCCACAGAAAATAATATATTGCCAACTCTGAAAGAACAAGAATGAACAGAAATGGTATGGGTTAAACAACTTGTTCAGAGACCCAAATATTGAGGAAAAGGAAAGAAGCAAAACTCAGAAAGTTTTCTTGATGTGGCAGAAAGACAAATATTTGTTAATATTGGCCGAATTTCTCTTTCACTGTATTTAGTTCCTACATATAACTTCCAAGGATGCCACTTTTATAAAATGCAATGTGAAAGCCAACCTACTTTGACCAGTTGTCTCTATGAGCATAGGTTAATAAAGGGGAACACAGCTCTATATATTAAAGGCTAACTTAGAAATGCCAAAGAATATAATTCTAGAACCACTCTTTGCCAGAGACTGTTCTAGCTAAGAGTTCTAGGTTCTGAAAAACCTGCCAATCAATAGTTAACAGGTATAATGGCACTTACCATTTATCTAACAGTGAAACCAAGTATGGTAGGTAACAGTCTCTAGACCTTAGAAGAAATTACAAACTAGAGTTCATACACTTAGATCTTGTTTGTGGTCTTGCACATTTGTAAAATCTGATACAAAACAACAATCTTGATCCCAACATAGGGAAACTAACCCTGGAAATCTCTTATAGCTACCTGTTATTTTAAGCTATATAAGTACTATGTACTAACATCTTCTGAGTACTTTGATAGTAACTTATAAGGTAGTTTTAGATAGGTAGTTTATATATGAGGAATAATTTTATTCAAAGGGGAACAAGCAGACTGACTCAATTATACACTGGTAGGAAATGCTAGAGAGAGTTTATTTGAACCTCAGCAAGGACAAAATTTCTAATGATTAACTTTGTGTACAGGATGGATAGGCAGGGAGTGGATGATAGTAGTTCTACTAAACTGTAACCATATGGATAAAGAGTATCGGTTAAAATAATTATGTAAACCCAGAGAGAGGTTTGGCCTTCACTGTTATGTTCAAAAGACCTCATTCATGCTTATCAAATTCTCGGGATTGACATCTTTTACGTATGTGTCCTAGTTCCCCAACTAGACTCTTAAGAGCTCAAGAAGAGGGTCTCTCTTACTTTTTTATGTGTCCCTGAATCTGCAGCGTCTACCATAACAGATGCTTAATAAATGATGTTGGTGACAATGACATTTGTTTATCCAGATTAGTAAGACTGCTTGAGCTACATGACGCATACCAACACTGCTTCCTTTGTTTTTTTGGACTTCACTATAAAGGAGCTTCACCATTCCCCCAATCACTACCAGCCCTCCCTCCCTCCCCGAAAAAGATGCATTTACAGAGGAATCATTGTATTTATTTACGGTTCTTATGCATGCACATTAAAGCACTTCATAAACTGGCAAATTACCCACATGTTACACTAAAAAAGCAAAGATCTGTGACTAGGTTCAAGATTACATGATTCTTTGTTTCCCTCCTGGCCCTGACTTCTAGACTTCAAAACCATGTCCTCAACAGCTATCTTCTCCTGGAACTTACAGAGCCTGAGGCCTCTTTTCCCTGTCACATCCAATCATCCAACACCAACTTGGAATATCCCTCTATATAAGACCTGTCCTCTTCTCCCAATAGTGAGTTAGTCCTGGAACTTCCCTGATCTGGAGAAGCCCAGGATGGCCTGCCTTCATTCCCTTTCCCATCCCTAATCCTGGCTTTAGGACTTTGAAATCATGACCCATGCCAGGTCTTCATTAACTAGCCTTACTCACTTTTGGATGTCATATTCCCCCCATTAGAATGTAAGCTCTTGGATGGCAGAGGCTGTCTTTCTTTTTACTGGCATTTGTAGCCCCAGCATTTGGCACATAATAAACACTTACTACATGCTTGTTTTCTTTCTTCCCTCATGGAATACAAATTAAAACCAGAATTACCAAATGGGATCAATTGTGCTTGTTGTTTAACTGACAACTGAATGAAACTGGCCTTGGAGTTGCCCAAAACATTATGATTAAATAAAAAATAATAAGTATAGAAATGCTGTACTTGATTTCCCTTGGACTTATCCACTCTTTATTTTACCCTCTCAATTTCCATGTTCCATTCCAAGTCATTTGCCAATTACTTCTTCTCACCCAAACCTAACTGCACTTGATTTTGAACTCTTCAGTTCTTATCAAGTGAGATTTGATTTCACAGTTCTGCCAGTCAACTCCTGAGAAGTTCTCAGCTTAATCTTCTCTCCCTTCCTTACTCACATGCAGACACAATTCTTCCCAACTTTCAAAAGCACTCAAAAGCCTAAAGGCAGTTTTTCAGATAGTTTCCTACAGGATCAATGATCTAATATGGGTTTCCAAAGATACAGAAAAAACAGCGCTCTCTAGAAAGCCTATTAGAATTCTGTACTTAAAACATGGAAAACTGCTGGATTAGGGATCATCAGAAAATTCAAACTGAAGGCATGCAGCTAATGATTATACCAAATTAAACCTTTGTAATGGAAATGGGAATTTGAAGATCTTCCCTGCCCCTTAATAGACCTAGGGGGGAGTTTGAACACCTCCCCTGCTTTGAAAGTAAACTTTGCCCCTTAATAGGCTGAATATAATTACATGAAACCTATGTTGGAGGGAATTTGCTGACCAGTGGAACAGAGCCCACAGGAAGCTTTCCTGCTGTGAAGATTAACTCTATCCCCAATAGCCTGAATGTAGTCATATGGAGCCTGTGGTCAGAGGAGTTTGCTGAAGGAAAGCAGAGCCCACAGGAAGCTGGGAGTCAAAGCAAGCAATAGTGTGGGAGAGAGAGGAGGTTAAGGCAAGGAGAGAGGTTTGTGAGTAAATACTGATCTTGTATTGGTTTGTGGGAAGGCTAAAGGATGCTGTGGCTCTCAGTGTTATTATGGCTTCTTAATATCTTTGGTACTATGATGGAATAGGCTTACTGGTTTTGGGATTGCATTTTCTGGTGTCTAAATAAATGTTTCAGTTCTGTCCTCTATATGGAGAGTTTGGTATATTTTGCAATCAAACATCATGCAATATTTATAGTCACGGTCTTTATCGTGATCATGGGTGCTGTAAATATTGCATTGGCGCTACAACCTTCAGACATCCCAAGTCAGTAGCCCCCAACAAAAGTAAAGGGTTCTGGCTATGTACCCAGTCCTGGTGTCTTTCATTCCAATAGGAAAATGAAAATTAACCAGATTATTTCTGTATACCACCCCTTGGGATATATTTCTACTTAGATATCATGTACGTACACACACACACACACACACACACACACAAGATACATGGCCATATTTTATACTCACACTTTTAAAAGCATACATACTTGTCTCCTGTTATAGTAATTGTGAATCCATCATATTCCTTCCCTTGATCTTTGAGGCTGGGAACTTTTGTATTCACAGTGAACCCATCTCTTGTTTTACTGTTAAACTGCTTTCAGGAAGAAAGGAGAGCAATATCACTAGGCTGTAACCTCATAGCTGGCCCTACCCATTGCTTAGTAATACACATTTTTTGATTTGGCTATTTTAAACATGGTCAACCTGATTCAATAAATGAATTGTCTAGCAATACCAATCAGTTACTGGGGAATGGTATTTCTTGCTCGGTGTAGTGCAAAGGGCTCAGGACTAGGAATCAGGAAAGTGGGCTACAGTTCCTGCTCTAGTATTTAGAAGCTGTGGGATTTGGAAAAACATTTATAACTTCTCTAGGTCTAAGCCTTCTAAGAGCAGCTAAGTGGCACAGTGGACAGACTGCTGGATCTGGAGTCAGAAAGACCTGAATTCAAATCCAGCCTCAGACACTTACTAGCTGAGTGACCCTGGGCAAGTCACTTCTCTGTCTGCCTCAGTTTCCTCAACTGTGAAATGGAGATCATGACAAGCACCTTCCTTGAAGGGTTGCTGTGAGGATCAAATGAGAAAATATTTTTAAAGTCTTTAGCCCAGTACCTGGCATATCATGAGCACTTACTGGATGCTTTCCCCCCCTCCCCCCACCCCATATGTTAAATTAGTAGCCCAGACTAAAGATTCTTTCCAGTTATATCAGATAATTTCAGCTCATTCTAATGATCCTAGATTCTATAAATCTAACTTTTAGCTTATACCTACACATAGCCCAGGGGGGGAAAAAGCTACCCTAATGACCAGAGTAAGTTCTCATTTTTCTCCTATGCATTTGGATTTCTATTTATGGCCACCCACATCCATGTGCCTTGAGGAGCAATAACGGTCATTCCTAAGATAAAGTCAATATTGCACAGCCAAAAAGAATAATGGATTCAGAGTCTGAGGATTCACAGTAAATTCCAAGCTCTGCCACTTATTACTCATGTCACCTTAGGTAAATCATTTAACCTCTCTAGGACTCAGCTTTATCATCTATAAAAATGAGAGAAGTGAAGAAAATGGCTTCTAAAGGCCCTTCTAACTCTGATGACCTTGGCATATAGGAAGTGCTTAATAATGCTTGCAGACTGGTTAACTGGCATGCAATCACCATTTCCAAACTGAAGACAACCTGATGGCTTACACATATACCATGTCTAACCAATGTCCCGCCATCTTTGTATTAATTTGTTTTAATTAATCTATTTTATTTATTTATTAATAAATTATAAATTAATTTAATAAACTTAACTTTATTAATTTGTATTACATTTTTAAAGTAAAAAAATTAAAATGCCATGAAATGAAACTTTCAGTCTTTAGGTTGGGACAAGCACACTATTACTTCATGTTATTTTGTATTCACTGCACAATAGACTGAGAATAAATTTTATTAAGAACTTATTAATTATAATCTGGGCTGTTATGAAAAATAAGCTACCCTAATTTGTGACAAAGAACATGCCACAACTACTTCATACCTGCTGATCAGTGATCAGTGAGAATAACAATGCTGAAGGGATAGAATCATTTAATTTTTTTACTGGTTATACTGCAATTGAAAGCTGAAAATTCTGTTGTTTGTCTACCATGGGTATTCATGCATAAAATGCTGGCCTTCGATTTAAATAAATATATGCCATACTTTCTAAAATCACTCAATTTTTTTGTTAGTTTGGCTATAGCTTTAAATCTTTTATAAAGCACTATAAAATAAAAACCTGTCAAGTTAGTAACCTAGCTTATGATCCCATTAATGCCCCCTGAGGATATAGATGACCT
This sequence comes from Petaurus breviceps papuanus, assembly GCF_028583685.1. NCBI lineage: Eukaryota > Metazoa > Chordata > Mammalia > Diprotodontia > Petauridae > Petaurus > Petaurus breviceps. The sequence goes on from NW_027187299.1 coordinate 8,617,474, forward strand.
CAATTTTATTTTCTTTTATAATGCTTGTTAGCATAAAATGCTAAAAGGCACAGAATTTGCCTGAGAGAGCTCAATAGATGGCAGTAAAAACAATAAATAAATCACCATAAAAATGAAACAAGGAGATTCCACAAAAACAAGGAGATTTCACAGATGTTAAGGCAAATCTTAACAAATTATCAGTGATAAATGAAGATTACTTCAGATGTCAATTAAAAAAAATTAATGTAATGAACATTTACCATTCACAAAAGAATTGAAAACAAATGAAGATACTGCATTTGTCTCTACTCCTCAAAGAGAAGCAGGTCCAACCTTGGTTGTTTCAAATTGCTGGCTTGGTGGGGGAAGGGTAGGTGGCACAGTGAGTACAGCACTGGCCCTAGAGTCAGGAGGACCTGAGTTCAAATCCAGCCTCAGACACTTAACACTTACTAGTCATATGACCTTGGGCAAGTCACTTAACCCCAATTACCCTGCCCTCCCCCCTCCAAAAAGCAACAAAAACAAATTGCTGGCTTTCTAGGGAAGACAGGGCATAAAAAGAATCTAACAGAGCAAATTAAGAAGTTGCTTGCTCCGACCCTCTAGTGGAATTAGACAGAATAAAATGGAAACTCCTGGAGGCACTAGAAGGATAATAGGCAAGATTCTAAGAGTCTTAAGTTGGGCAAGGAAAATAACAAAAGTTAAAAGTCTGGCACTGAGGCAGAGACAAACATCTCACCATGGTTAACCAGCACAAAATGTAAAATGAAATGAAGCAAAAGGAATGGGCTCAAGTGTATCCTTAACTTAGGCTCCCACTGTAACCTCCTTAGTTTAGTTCCTTTATTACCTCTTGCCTGGACTACTGTAGAAGCCTCTTAACTGGTCTTCCAGTCTCCAGTCTAATCCTTCTCTAAATCCATTCTTCACACCGCTGACCAAGTAATCTTCCCAGCAACACTCCTCTGATCACATCAGGTTCTTTTAAAAAAATTATTTAAAACCTTCAGTAGCTCCCCATGACCTTCCCCAGTAAAGTATCACAACCCCTGATCCTTGAATTCAAGGTTCTCTGAACTCTGCCTCCAACCTCTTTCCAGTCTTTGCTCAGCCTATTCCCTTTCACATCCTGTTGGTTACAGTCATGATGTTCTACTTATACTACTCTCCACCTCTCATTCTCACCTGTGCCTCCCCTCATGCTATCTACCATGTCTACAATAGACATCTTTCTATCCCTCTCCCCATCCCTATATATGTCTCCTGAAGCCCCACACCTCCTCCTTCAAAGACAAATTAGGGGCTGTTTCCACCACAGAATTTTCCCTGATACCTTCCATTCTCCAGCTGAACATGATAACTTCCCTCTACAAATTTCCCAGAGCATGATGCTGAGACTTCTTTTTCATGTTTCACCCTCCCTGGCTTCACCCATGTCTCTTTAAATGCCATTTTTGGACCATTCAACTGTGAATGCCTTGAAAGTATGTATTATATCTATCTTTGGTATCACTGATGTCTTACACATATTAGGCACTTTATACCCAATTCTTTTGTTGTACTAAACCTCCTAAAAAAAAGCATATATTTACATTTCCAATGTTCTACTATCTAAACACTTTATTTCACTCTTGAAAATTAAAAAAAAAATTAAAACGTCAAGTTAAGTGCTTTTTAAAACACACATATTCGTGATCCCTTTGTACTGAAGCCAGTCACAAAATGTTGACAACTGTCCCCTTCTCACAGGACACCACCACCCCATGGTCTAATTGGCAACATTAACAAAGAGATATGAACAAAATAAGCAGCTATTGGTATCTAGTCTTGAAAAGTAACCAGATTGGCTTACAGGTTCTATGTTCTTCATCAAATTTCTCTTTTGCTTTTAAAAATAAAGATGTTCACAAAATATCTGCTTCCTTTTAAAGTCTGTTCCTACTTAAAGATGTTCCTTCTTATAATGAAGGTATCTGATATCTCAAAAGCAAAGAATTTGCTGCCATAATTCTATGGCAAGTCTAAGTGACTAAAATATTCCATATGAACTAACTATAAGGACCAAAATTAACAATAAAGAATTCAGAAGCTTTATCACATTAAATAATAACCTGAAAGACTAAATCGTATCTTTTATTCAGAAACTTACACTTTCAAAACAATTTTTACATACATTAATCATCAAATGCACCACAAATCACTTAAGGGAGGAATAATTTAGCAGATAAAGAAAGAAGTTCAGAGATGTTAATATGACTTTTTTCAAAGTTAAGTGGCTTATCAACCAATTAATTAACCAAACTAAGACTAGAACTCTAGTCTCTGGACACTTAATCCAGCAGTTTTTTTTTTTTTTTACTATACTATTCAGCTTAATCATTTAACTAATACTATAAGAGTAACTTATTTATACTTATACAACATAGAATGAATAAAGTTTAGGAAATTCATGTCATATGTTAGAGGAGTGATGATGAAATAATACATTTTGGTCTTAAATTAACACTAATAGCTAGCACTTTTAAGTTTGCAAATTGCTCTATTATTCAGACCCTATTAGAAACTTGTGAGATAGGTTCTATTATTATCCCCATTTTGAAGATTAGGGAACCAAGGCCACGTGATGTAAAGTGACTTGGCTGAAGTCACATAGCTAGTCAGTGTCTGAGGGAGGATTTGAACTCAGGTCTTCCTGATTCCAAGTCCATCACTCTGGCAACTGAACCACCCAGTTCCCTCTAAATTATGACTTAATAGATTAACACACACATAAAACCACCACTCCTACACTGAAAATAAAATAAATTAAGGACATCTTAATCTTATATTCATGGCACATGTCATTTGATTTAAGGAAAAGATCTGGCCATAATTAAATGATTTCACAATTATACTGATTAAAATCATAATCATAACAAAGCAAACTATGCATTTAGCAGTTCCTTCTTTAGTCAGTAGTTTCATTTCCAAAAGCATCAGGTTCATGACAAATTTACCTTCATAATTGGAAGCAGATCTTCTACTTTGTGTACTTTTTCAAGAGCTTCTCGAACTTCTAACAGTCCTTTGGGATTATTAGCACTAAAAATACAGAGAGGTGGCAGTTAAGGTTAATGCAGAAATATAATAATTAACCAAGCTATTTTAGAGTAATTTTCCATTTTCAATTTAAGAAACTTTTTCTTAGTCATGAGTTATTCAGAATATGAAAAGTTAGTGATAAGCTATACAGGAATTTTCTGAAACATGAAATGGACTTGATGTTAATTAATGGGCTTTGAGAAACAGATGTGAACTTAAGTGGATGAATAATGTTGTTGTTGTTTGTCTTTCCTTCTTGAAGAAGACCAATGACATCATGGAGGTGATGCCATGACATGCAAGTGAATTGGATTCAAGTGAGGGAGGGCTGTGCAAAGTCACCAGCCTCACTTTCACCTCTAGAACCATCTGGGTCCAGTGGCAAGATATAGATCAAGATGACTGGAGATGGCCCTGGATGCAGTGGAAGATCTTGGCCTTTAATAAGTATCAGTTTGACTGAGGCAATGCCCATTCAGTGATAAAGCTAGGTAAGAAATGAGGCAGAGAATGGATGAGTTATCCCCACTGAACTGACAGCCTTGAAAGTAACAGTAGTGCGTACAGTGTCTGTTTGTGAACTAACATAAATCTTTGTTTCTGAAAATAAAATCTTTGTTACTGAAAATAAAAACTGGATATAGGTTTTTGTTTCTATTTTTTTCTTTCACAAACTATACTTTAAGTTCAGTTATAGAACAAAAGTGTAATTTTCTTGGGTGCTTCTATGAAATTTCATGTTTGCATAGCAATTTACAATCACTTTTATAGAAGGTCCCTTTTATAATGATATAAAATAATTTTTATTTATAATGAGGTCCCTGAGCAAGTGGAGGAGCGGAAAAAGAGAATTCAGAATTCCTTATTCCTAGTCTTGTGTTTACTCTATATAAGCCATCAGTTCAATTCAGTCACTTTTTTCAGTCCCATGCAACTCTTTGAGATCCCATTCGGGGTTTTCCTGGCAAAGATAGTGGAGTGATTTGCTATTTCCTTCTAGAGCTTATTTTACAGATAAGGAACCAGATGCAAACAGGGTTAAGCAACTTGCCCAGGGATACACAGCTAGTAAGTGTCTGAGGCTGGATTTGAGCTCAGGAAGATGAGTCTTCTTGATCCCAAACCTGGTACTCTATAAACTGTGCCACCTCACTGCCACAGAAGCCATACTGCTTTGCAATTCATCCTCCTCCTCCTCCTCGATACTCTCCTCCCTGGGTTTTGTCACACTGCTCTCTCTTGGTTCTTGTCAGGCCACCTATTTGGGCTCTTCTTTTTCAGGCTCCTGGATTAAATATGTATGTCTCAATTACTTTGTGTGGATATATGTCAGGATTCCATCCTGGGTTATCTTTTTTTTTTCCTCTTTCTACACTCTCTTGATGATTTCATCAGGTAACATGGGGTCAACCATTATCTCTATGCAGATGATTCCCAGATCTACATATCAGAACCCTAATCTCTCCTCTCACCTCTACATTCCACACTAGATGTCCCACAGGCATCTCAATTCAAAACAGAATTCATAATCTTTCCTCCCAAACCCACTCCTTAAACCATAACTTTCCTATTTCTGCTAGCAGTACCACCCTTCTTTTTGTTACCCATGTTCAAAATCTCAGCATCATCTAAACCCCTCATTCCCTATCACCCCTCGCATACACTCAGCCACCAAGTCTTGTCAACTCTACTGCCACAATCACTGTCTCATCTGTCCCCTTCTCACCATCCACACAGCCCCCACCACCCTCATTCAGGACCTCATCATCTCCCACCTGGACTATAGCAATACCCCTCTTTCCAACAGGCTTCCCATCATGTCTCTCCCCTTTTCAATCCATCCAGACAGCTGCCAAGTTGATATTCCTGAAGCCTGGGTCTAATGTTGACATTCCTTTGGCACAAGACTCTCCAGTGGTGCCCTGTTGCCTCTAGGATAATATACAAACTTCTCACCTTGGCTTTTAAAGCCCTTTGCAATCAGGTTCCATGCTTCTTTTATATTACTCACCCCCACACACTCTTATGATTCAGTCTAACTGGCCTATTTATTATTTCCTGCACACAACATTCTACCTTCAATGTCCACTCCTTTGCAAAGACCGTATGTGGCATGTACTCCCTCTGAACTATGGCCACCCAAAATCCTTGATTCCTTCAAAGCTCAGTTCCAATTCTTCCAACACAAGAAGCATTTTCTGATTCTCTTACCGACGCCAGTGTCCTCCTCACCAAAAATTATCCTCTATCAATCTATCTATACATGCATGAGCACATGTGCACACACAGACACACACATACATGTATTTTGTTATTTTTCTGGGTACATGTTATTTCCACCCAATAGGACATAAACTCCTTGAAAGCAGTAACTTACATTTTTGTCTTTGTCTACCCAGAAACGAAGACAATGACTGGCTAACAGCAAGTACTTAATAAATACTTGGAAGGAAGAAAGGGAAGGAAGGAGGGAGGCAGGGAGAGAAGGAGGAAAGAAGGAAATGAGAAGAGAATGAAGGGAGGGAGGCAGAGAGAGAAGGAGAAAAGAAGGAAGGGAAGAAGGAAATCAGGGGAGAAGGAAGGAAGGGAAGGAGGAAGGGAGGGAAGAAGGAAGAAAGAAAAGGAGAAAGGAAGGGAGGAAGGAATAAAAGGAAAGAAGAAGGGAATGAAGGAAGAAAAAAAGGAAGGAAAGGAGGGAGGGAGGGAAGGAATTTAGATACATAGAAGACTATGGCTTAAATCTCCAGGTACAGCACAGATTCAAAGAAAATACTGCTCTTATAGGAAAACAGGGTTAGAGAGGTCACACTGCTTTTTGGAAGTTAATAGAAGACTAGAGCCTAAAGATGAACATTTTGCAGAGTTCCATGAAATAGCAGGGAAATTTTTAGTATATCCTGCAAAGCTGTTGTGAGGGAGGGATAATCAAAAAGACTTTATAAATATGTCATTTTTTTCTCAAGGGAAATCTGACTACCAAATTATAAGATATATTAGAAGCGATTCAGTAACATAGAAGGGGAAAGGAAAGGATTACCCATGATAGACAAGAATCCTGTCTTTGATAAAATGAAGTATTTTCTCAAAATATTCCAGGTATCTCATGTTAATCACTTGACCCCTGTAAGATTCAAATAAAATGTATTAGTTATTTAATGAGAAATACTCAGAAAAACAACAGGGTTCAAAACTGGCACAGATGAAAATGCCATTTAAGAGCTCTAATGAGAACTAACTTAAATAAGTTTGTGGAAATGGACTCATTTCTCAATAAACAAATAGGAGAACCAAGGTAATAAGCAAAGTTCTCAGCAGATCTCATGACTTCTCAAAGGCCTGCCTAAATGTGAACAAGGTGAGCCAAAGTTTGAGGACACAGAAGAGTCAAGAGGACTACTTTCTTGAGATGATACTTAGACATCAAACCCGCTGGCCTTCAATTTTCAAGGTATCAGATGCCTTAACAGGCACAAAATTAAATTCAAACTTCAATATCAATTCTTTTTTGCTTTCAAGCATAATTTAGTTTTTAAACCATAAAAATTCTCTATAAAGGTCACAAATTATTTCATAAAAGAAGAACTCAAGAGATTATGAGGGGGCAAGTAATTTATCTCCTGAGAATGGAAAATATTCAAGCATAAAAAATATCATTTTATTAAATATAAACAACTACAAATGTCAAGTAGTTTTGTAAACAGTCTCATTTCTGGAATTAGAAAACATTTAAGATGCAAAATAATGATGTATTAATTTTTACCAAAAATTTAGGAAATAGGACCTTGCAAAGAATCAGAGGCTGCTTTGTGCAGGCCTAGACAACTACAGAGAAATAAAAAAGTTTATGTTGGAATGGATAAGTGTTATGGAGTGCTTTCTGGAACACAGTTAGGGTTTGAGTTTCCATACCTACACGGAAATGAATAGTGGATCACCCATAATCTACCATAATCAATTCATTAGGGTAAAACTCCTTTTAGGATAGAAGAATGGGCAAAAATTTCATACCTGATTAGATTGATGTGGTTATTAAAGCCCCTACTAAGACTTCGAGCTGGCATTTGATCTAACCATAGTACAGGTTGGTCTGGATCAGCAATCCTACAAAACAGAGCCTATTAAAATCAAAAAATTTATAAGAGCTAGAAATGATCAAAAGTTTTTTTTTTAAAGATATGCAAAGTGTTCAAGATATAATGAATTTAAAAGAAAAGCTGAACGTTTATTTGTACCTCAGAATATGAATGTTGAACTTGGGATACTACAACAGAAATTTAACAAATGGGTCACTATTCTCATAAAAATGAATCTCAGAGGAATTCCCCCAAATTACAGCTGGTTTAATCCGGCACATTTTGAACAGGAGGAACCTATGAACTGAAATTCACTCCCAAGTACTTGTGCAACTAAGAGGTGTTCTTTTTCTAAAGGGGATTCTGATACAACTCAATAAAAGACTTCATTTGCAAATGTTTTCCAAAGACTCGGTCAGAATCACTTCAAGACAATGGCAGAAGCAATCTCTGACATATTTTATTGGTAGATGGGGTTTTTTTCATTTTTTCAATTCAGAACCTATATTAACACAGGATTTGTGATAATTTTGGAGAGCAGGGAGACCAGGTCTGAAGTAGTGTGCACTAAGCCAAACAATATCCAATGCCTTGTTTTGGTCAAGTCAATTCTTCAGTTCATGACAACTAGCATCATTTCAAAATGAGGCTTAGAGCTCTGCCCTGGATCATTACCTTCGCCATTTCACTGCGATATCAAACATATCTCTCCACTGCATAAGTCGAGTTTTTCCATTCATTCGCACTTTTGAGTTGGCCCATGTCCTCTGCACAGCTTGCATGACTTCTAAAGCAGCCAAACCCATTGCTAAAGGGCAAAGAATATTCAAGAAGATACGTATGGTGAGTTCAAGTGAGAAAGAACCAATTTTCAGACTTACTGTAATTTTTCCCAGTAAGAAAAGAGCTTCTAAGATATTTTTAAAAAAGAATTAAAAGACTCAAGAACATCTCATTATGTTAACCCTACTTAAATCCATAAATGGAAATGAGAGTTTTCTCTAAAGTGACCTCCTCCCTTCTATGCTTGTTACTAGAGCTTCAAGAGTGCCAGATTCCTCTTCCTTTCAACAGCAGCCTCAGCACAGATGCCTATGGAGTATTAATTACTTAGATCTATAATCCAAACTAATGGTAGTAGTTACAGACAAAATGTACAAGTATTGTACTCCCCCGACAATTCCCACTCTCAATCTAGTGGCAATATCTATACAAAGTTCTATCCTGATCAAATGCAAAATCTGATAATCTACTTCTGGTATGGGAATTCAATAAAGCTTAACACTCACTGGGCCCTCCACATGCATAAGATAGTATAATATTTCATGCATAAATTATTCATAATTTGGAACAATAAACTGTTAAGCTATTTTTTAAAAAAGATAATGCTCCATTTATCTTGCAATCTAGTAAAGAGTTTCCATTAAATTAAAAATGTCACCCCAACAAAGAACAGGTAAAAATCGTTTCCCTTTGCAGATCCGATTTCCAACATACCTCTATGTATTCTCTTATTTGGCAGGAAACCAGGTGTTTCATATTGCATCAGCGATCCCAAACGATCTGCTACACAAATCAGCTCCTGTACATCAGGTTTGTAGCTCTCAAAATTCTGAGGCAACACATCTCTGGGAGAAACATTACACACACGATAAGGGCTTTTACAACAGCCATTTGGAAATCCGATTCCACCCAAGGAATGATCACTTCCTCCTCTGGGAAAATAACTAAGTCGGGTCTACAGCTGAGTCGATGCTGAAGAAACATATTACAGAACAATCTCTACTTTGATCTCTTTGCACTTAAACATATTCAGTGAAAAATGAATCAATTAAAGAGGGAAGTTATAGAGTCACAGATGTATATAATAGGAAGGGACATCAGACGCCATATTTGTATGAGTTTTTTTTTTTTTTAATGAATGGTGTCCTAAAAGTCTTAGTATAGTTGAAAGCTTTAAAACTGTACTGAGACTTTTGCTACCCTGTGCCCCCCCCACACACGCATGAACACACACACACACACATACACATATACACACACACAGACTGTACTAGGTGCTAAGGAGACAAAGACAAAATAAAATAATCCCTCAACACACAACAGAACCCATTTGTGATAATGGAGCTGAATACATACACATTTACCAATAGGTTTGATAAACTGAACATATAACATAAAACTATGATCCTATGTCACCTGTCTTAGCTACTGTTCCTGTTTGTAAGAGAGATGGTGGAGGACAGTATATATCCTTTCTCTGTGGGAATGAGCTTTGAATTGGTAACATTTTTTAAAAAATTGCTCTGAAGGAATTAAAGTCTCTAAGGGTCTCACACATCCACAAAGGAGTATTTTTAGTTTGGATTTCAGTTTGGAGTTAAAGCAAATGGCATATAGCACAGGAACAAGAGGGAGAAAAGATATCCTTAAGCAAGTTTCAACTAGCTGTGCTAAAAATATTTTCAGTACTATTAACTTCAAGTGAAGTTAACTTGAAGGAACATGTATAGAAAGTGTTGTTGTACATGTACGGGGCAGTGAACTGATGTCCTAAAAAAACATGTTCAGTTCGATCACTTACTTGATATGGGGCTGTAGCCCTGGCTGCTCTTCATAATCCTCTATGAGAAAGGGCAAATTTTTAGCCCAGTGATCTTTGAAGCTTCCAGGCAAATCGACATCAATATTATACTCTGTAAGTGGGGTATCGAGGTGTGCATGAAGATATCGAGAGTACTCTGTAGAAAAGGAGAAATGTTTGACCTACTCAAACACAGTGCCAACAGTAATTTTCCCCATGGCTAAGTGCCATGATATATGATCTTCTCGTCAGCCAACTGTTATTTAATCTATTCAGGAATTTTAAATGGGCACTACTCTAAATTTAGTAAATCACTGTGATTAAATGATAATAAAGCATGAAACAACACTGACTTCAGGTGCTAAGCTAAAAAAAGGTCAAAAGAATCTAGGTCAGCTTAGATTAAATTCACCTAATCTTACATGCCTAATAGCAAAGATAGGATTTTCTCAATTCTAGAGCCAAAAAGGTTTTAGATGACTGCAGAAGGTGCGTATTTGTCCTGAAGAAGATGACATCATGGAACCAGAGTTTTATCATCATCATCTTCATTCATCACAATAGCTACCATTTCCATAGAAATTTGAAGTCTCCAAAGCTCTTGATCTATGTAATCTCACTTGGTCAGCACAACCCTGTGGAGCAGAGATTACTATCATCCCTATATTGACGATAAGAAAATGCAAATTATCAAATAATTTGTCCAGAATCACATAGCTAAATTAGCATCTGAGGCAGGATATGAACTCAGGCTTACTTGACTTCAAGTTGAGTATTCTACTACACCACCTAACTGCCTCATATAAAAAGGTTATAGACGAAAAATGCCAACTCAATCCCTAAGCCAGACAATATGGAAACTAACCTAGGACAGAGGAATAAAAATGAGGTGAAATGGAAGACATGATTTCAACTCTATAGGGAATACTACTGTATGTTAAGAAATGATGAGCTTAATGACTTTTTTTTTCTTAAATGCATACTTATTTTTTAGAATTTTTAAAATTATTTTTAGTTTTCAACATTCACTTCCATAAGATTTTGAGTTCTAAATTTCCTCCCCCTCATTTCTCTCTCCCCTCCCCAAGATGGTGTACAATCTGACTTAGGCTATACATACACATTCATATGAACATATTTTCACATTAGTTATGTGGTAAAGAAGAATTAGAACCAATGGGAGAAACCATAAGAAATTAAAAAAAAAAGAGTGCAAATGATATGCTTCAATCTGCATTCAGACTCCATGGGTCTTTTTCTGGATATGGATAGCATGTTCCATCAAGAGTTTTTTGGAGTTGTCTTAGATCCTTGCATTGCTGAGAAGAGCTAAGTCTATCAAAGTTATTCCTCACACAGTGTTGCTGTTACTGTGTACAATGTTCTCCTGGTTCTGCTCACTTCACTTAGCAGCAATTCATGTAAGTCTTCTCAGGTTTTTCTGAAGTTCACCAGCTCATCATTTCTTATGGAAATGTTCAACCATTCCCCAACTGATAGGCATCCCCTCAGTTTCCAACTCTTGGCCACCACTAAAAGAGCTGCTATAAATATTTTTGTACATGTGGGTCCTTTTCCCATTTTTATGATCTCTTTGGGATACAGACCTAGAAGTGGTATTGCTGGGTCAAAGGGAATGTAGTTTTATAGCCCTTTGGGCATCGTTCCAAATTGTTCTCCAGAATGGATGCATCAGTTCACAACTCCACCAACAATGCATTAGTGTTCCAATTTTCCCACATCTTCTCCAATATTTATCATTTTCCTGCTTTGTCATGTTAACTATTCTGATAGGTATGTGGTACCTCAGGGTTGTTTTGACTTGCATTTCTCTAATCAATTGTGATTTAGAGCATTTTTTCAAATGACTATAGATAGCTAATTTCTTCATCTGAAAACTGCCTGTTCATATCCTTTGACCATTTATCAACTGGGGAATGACTTGTATTCTTATAAATTTGACTCAGTTCTCTATATATTTCAGAAATGAGACCTTTATCAGAGACACTGGTTGTAAAAATTCTTTCCCAGCTTTCTGCTTCCCTTCTAGTCTTGGTAGCATTGGCTTTGTTCGTGCAAAAACTTTTCAATTTAATGAATCAAAATTATCCATTTTGCATTTTATAATGTTCTCTATCTTTTGTTTGGTCATGAATTCTTTCGTTCTCCATAAATCTGACAGGTAAACTATTTCCTGCTTTCCTAATTTGCTTATAGTATCAGTCTTTATATCTAAATCATGTACCTATTTTGACTTTATCTTGGTATATGGTGTAAGATGTTGATCTATGCCTAGTTTCTGCCATATTATTTTCCAGTTTTCCCAGCAATTTTTGCTAAATAGTGAGTTATTTCAGAAACTCAATGACTTTTAGAAAAACATGGAAAGACTTGCACAAAATAATGAAGAACAAAATGAGCAGAACCAAGAGAATATTGTATACAATAATACTGTTCTATACTCAAATTATTTTGTCTACTGTAAGTACTCAAATTAACTATAAAGGACGTATGAAGAAAAATGCTATCTGCATCCAGAGAAAGAACTGATAAATAGAAGTTTGTACAGAATAATTTTACCTATATATGCTTATTTGTATTTAATGGTAGCCATCTCTATAGAGGGCAGCACAAGGGAGAGAGAAAAAGAAAAATAGTGGGGGATAGCTCATTGAATTTTGTTTTCCTCTTTTACCAAAGCAAAATATTCATTACTTATTCTCTTAAAGCCACATGATGCTTTCTCTGAGAAAGACCAATAATTCACAAAATATTGGCCCAATCCTTTACATGCAAAGGATTCCTTTTCTTACCACTCTTATCCAACCTATTTTTAGAAGGTGATACAGATCTCAAAGGAAATGAAGATACGATATGACTGTTACAGTTTTTGCCCAAGTATGTTCCTTAAGGATAGGGATTGTTTCATTTTTGTCTTTATTTCTCCAGTGCCTTGCACATAATGTATGATAAATGACTGGTGAGTTGAATTAATAGAGTTCCAAAGGGGTAAGAGATGGGAAGTAGGTCTGGTTTTGGTCATTTCAGCCTTACCTCGGAGGTATTTCACTTTCAGATACTCTGGGCTAGCCTTCTGGCCTGGGAGAGGGTCATTGAGCATGACTTTAGTTTGTGCTTTTATTCCTTCATAGAAGTGTCCCATTGCCACGTGGCTGAGTCCTTTCATATACTGGCACACTTCATTATATGGCTCTAGTTGTAGGCACCTCTGGGGAATTAAAATAGAATCATATAATCTGTCTGTATTAAAACAACATGCAAACTTTTTATTCAGAAGATACCTTTAACTCAGTTACCAAATATCCATTCTAGGCTAAACCAGATCAAATGCTTTGTAAATTAGCCTCTGTACTATATGCACCATAGGATTTTAGGAGCATAGATTCAAAGCAGGAAGGGACCTTAGAGGATGTGTAGTCCACCCTCTTCATTATATAGATGAGCAAACTGAGGTCCAGAGAGGCTAGATAACTTGCCCCCATCCACATAGGTAGTATGTGACAGAGGCAGGATTCAAACCCTGACCCTGACTCCAAATCCAACATTCTTTTCCATCGAACCATGTGATACTCACTACACTCATTTTACTGGAGGCATAGAAAAAACAACCACCTTACATTCTAAGAATTTCATCCACAGTGCTCACCTTGAAATTCTTTAGGGCTTCCTGTAAGCTGCCATGGTGATAAAGCATCATCCCTCGGAGCTGTAAGGTCTGTACATGATTCTGGTTGAGCAGCAGGGCCCTTTGAAAGCTTTCAGTGGCTGCTTCAAAGTTGCCCAGTTCTCTAGGTGTGTCACACAATAGTTTAAGAACAGGGCATAGATATAATTAGTTGACATGCAAAATCGACTTTAATTTAATTCTAATCAAATTTATTATGTGCTTATTAGTTTCTATTCTAGCCCAGGCTAATGACTACACTGACAACCTGTATGAATTCTGACTTAATTATCTATCACCAAATCCTACCCAAATGTTATAACAAAATAAAAATGTCTGAGGTTGATTGAACTCTAGAGATAAATTTCACCTTACAAATAATGTGAGTAAGGTAATCACCTTGACTCATAAAGTGATTCTGCTCCAAGAAAACAAATTTGCATCTAAATTAGGGAATCTTAATCTTTTTTGTGACATGGAGCCCTTTGACAATCTGAAGAAACCTATGGAACCCTTCTCAGAACAATAAAATATGTAGGATTTCAAGGGAAACCAATCATAGTAGAATATAAATGCAACTATCTACCTATAGATAGCTTCATATATGTGTATAGTTTCATATGTGTATATATGTATATGTGTATGTATGTACATATACATATATATGTATACATACACCCCCCCCCAAATATATTGAAATAGCTACCAAAATACTAAAAAAACAAACATGCAAGTTCACATATCCTAGGCTAAGAACCCCTGATCTGGAAAAGACGGTACTTTCCTTTGTTTAAAAAACATTCTTTGTAGAATTACAGAATTTTAAGATTACTACAATAGGTACAGAGAACTGGAATTACTGATCCTATTTTACAGTCTAGGGACCCAAAATTCAGAGATATAAAGTGACCAAAGCATTCTGGCTAGAAAGTAGTTTGAGCATGGGCATTCTGGCTGCAAATACGGTATTCACTAATATATTCATGCTGCGACTCATTCTATGTATAGTATGTAAAGAGGGGATGAGATGATGGAAAAGAATTGTTTATACTTACTATGTCTACTTCCTTGTCTCACATTCATTTCTCAACCCCCTGCAATCTAGCTTCAGCTCCACCACTCAATTAAAACTGCTCTCTACAAAGTTCTCTGGACTGCTAAATCTACCGGCCTTTTCTCAATTATTATCTTCCTTGACCTCTCTGAAGCTTCTGATGCTGCTGACCACTCTGCTCCTGGGCATTCTCTGCTCCTTTGGCTTTCGTGGCATTTCTCTCTCTTGGTTTTTCTCTTACCTGTCTGAGGCACCCTCAGTGTCCTAGGCTGGAGCCTCCTCTTCCAACTCACTAAAAGTACATATCACTCGAGGCTCCATCCTGGGACCTCTCCTCTCTATATATAATCTCTCCTTTTATGATCTCAACTCTCCTAGTTTCTCTCTCTCTCTCTTTTTAATTTTTTTTGCTTTTTGGAGGGCAATTGGGGTTAAGTGACTTGCCCAAGGTCACATGGCTAGTTTTTGTGTTAAGTGTCTGAGGCTGGATTTGAACTGAGGTCCTCCTGACTCCATGGCCGGTGCTCTATTCACTGTGCCACCTAGCCACCCCTACTCTCAGTTTTAATTATCACCTCTCAGATTTATATAATCCTAATTTCTTTTCAACTCCTGTCTCATATTCCAACTACCTACTCAACATTTAATTCACAGTTGCATAAGCATTTAAACAATGACTACTATGTCTCAGGCACTATGCTAAGTGCCAAGGAAACAGACTGAATAAAACAGTCCCTGACCTCAAGCAGCTTACACTCTGAGGAAGACAACATGTAAAAGTCTAGCTTCAGAGTGGACAGAAAGGTTCAAAGGTCCTTAATGTATATCCACAGGCCATGATAGTAATGCCTGTGGGATATGGTTCAGAAGAAGCCAGGTCTCAGGGGGAGCTAGTATATGGAAAGAGTGTGAGAGAAAGAAGTCCAAGATAAAGGGGAGCTTTGTTCATTATGGAAAAGAAATTTCAGAGAGCACAGTGGAGGGACTGGATGGTGTCAGAGTAGTACTTGAGCAGGGTAGAGTTGAGAAGGGTGAGGATAAAGGAATCGAAATTACAAAATGGAGGGGCAGCCAGGTGGCTCAGCAAGTAAGAGCACTGGCTCCAGTGTCGGGATGATCTGGGTATCAACTCTGGGCTCAGATGCTTAGCACCACACCCAGAAATAACTGGCCATGTAACCTTGAGCAAGTTACTTGACCCCTATTGCTTAAAAAAAAAAAAGAAATTACAAAATGGACATGGTTTCTTCCTATATATACACAGAGCTGACCTATGACCTACCAGCCTTGACCTATGGCTCTTTCTGCTTCCCATCAAGAAGGAGTATAGGAAGTGATGTTCTTCCTGCTGGCAGAGGGTGCTAAATGCTATGAAATTATGATGACCAAGTGTGGCTCCCCAAAAGAGGTATGAGATAATACCTCCTCCAAACTTTTTTGCACAAGTTGGGGACTATGGGTATGGAATACCACAGGTTTTTTTGACATGTTGTTCAGTGCTGTTGAAATTGTTTTCTTTCTTTTCTTCCTACTTGCTTTTAAGGAATAACTCTCTAGGAAAGGTGGAAAGGAAGAACATGGTAGAAAATGCAGGTGATAGAAAATGAAAATATCAATGAAAAATGCTTTGAAGAAAAATAAATAAGAAATGGCCCAGGACAGGGCCCTTGAGCAGAGCATGAGGAAAGGCTGATGACCTAGCAAAGGAAACTGAAAAGAAGCATCCCAGGAAGTAGGAGAAAGACCAGGAGAGAGCAGTGTCAAACAGAGGAAGACAAGAGTTATTTATCAGAAGATGCTAGTCAATGGTGTCAAACGCTGTAGAGGGGTTAAGAAGGCTAAGGACTGTGGGGGGCAGGGGGAAAACCCTATCTGATTAAGCAGTTAATAGAATTTTGGTGACCTTGGAGAAAACAGTTTCAGTTGAGTTATGCTGTCAATAAAATAGTGGGCTGCCTTTATCTTAGGCATTTCGCTATTTCATACAAAACTGCTTGGGGTTTTTCTTTTTTTTTAAAAAGATACTACCAGAATCTAATAAACAGCAGAATCTGTCATGCTAATAATGCATGAAACAGAGAATTTAGTCTAATTAAAAAATGGCTATATGAGAAAAAGATTGGATTGTGTTACCTCCCTTTAACACATTCATACACCTATGTAATTTAGAATGACAGATCTAATTTTTTATATAACAATTTTTTTTATTTAACTAAATATGTTTCATGCATTATCATGACAGATTCCCCCCTCCCATTTATTAAACTCTAGCAATCTAAAAAAACAAAAGAATAAGCAGCTTTGTACAGAACACTTGAAATACCATGGAGAAGGACAGTCTACTATTTTACTATTACTAATGGAGAATAATTTAGAAGAAACTTTGCTACTTTTTTAAGGTTGATTTTAAATTTACAAGGTCACATTCTTTCTGCATATTTTTTCTTTGTTCTAGGAATTTCTGCTATCATAATCATTTGTAATAATGTTTTCTTTTTGTTTGTTTGATTTGACTCTCTGTCCTCTTTTTTTTTTTAATTCTTTTTCTCTTGTTCTTTTACTTCCCCAGATTCCAGAATCTGGTTTAGGTGCATTTTCGACAGCATGGTTTGCTAACTCATCTAAAAATCCTTAACCACTGTTTATATTTAGCAACGTTAGGCATATATTCGCAGTACTAAACAGACTCCACAGTAAAGTATCTAAAATATATATATTTTTTGCAATTAATTTTGCTTTTTAGGCCCCTTTTGCAGGCACTAGACTCAGGAAAGTCTTCGGTTTTCTAATAAATGGAAAAAAAAGGTACATCCCACTAACCAGGGCTTCTTACTCCAATCCAATATTAAAAGCTTCTTTAAAATATTACTGTCGTTTTGGGTGGCATTCAAATCAGCCCCACTCTCAAAAAATATCCAGTTACTTTCACTCACCTGTAGGCCTGACCAAGACTTTTATAGGCATCAATAAAATCA
This sequence comes from Petaurus breviceps papuanus, assembly GCF_028583685.1. Lineage (NCBI taxonomy): Eukaryota > Metazoa > Chordata > Mammalia > Diprotodontia > Petauridae > Petaurus > Petaurus breviceps. The sequence continues at coordinate 8,634,914 of NW_027187299.1, forward strand.
GCTTTCTGTTTCAAGGCTTCTTTGAAAGATTCAATGGCTTCCTATAAAAATTTTTTTAAAAAAATTTTGTATGATTCTGCTTTGTGTTTCACTGATATAAACTTTAAAATATATAGACATATATTATGCATGACTTTTTACAGATCCTCTGGAAAAAAACTACTCAAGAAGGTAGGGGGAGGGTTTGCAACAAATCAACAGGAAGGGCACTAAAGTATATAAATCAAAAGGCAGTTTCCCCACTAACTCAATGGAAAGAATAAAAATTTTTCTAAGTTTCTTACTCCAGTCTTCAAAGTGGGAAAAATATTGCCGCCTAATACTTAATTCACTGGGTTCACAGATGACAGAATTTTAAACTCTGTGATGAATGACAAAATTACTACGGTAATGCTATACTCCTTGAATAAAGATCTAGAAAAGTACAATTAGTGACACAGTATATGGAGATCCGGCCTCAGAATAAGCATCAGTTGCATTCAAATCCATATTCTGATAATATGCTGTGAATACCTGGGGCAACTCTTTAAATGCTCTTTAAAACAATTACCAAGTTCCCATGGTAGAGGAAGTTTCTTAATCCGTGAGTTCCCCACAATGATATCAACAAGTACACACTACAAATGATAAGAGTATAGCAGCTGCCATTTATATAAATCTTTATGGTGTGCAAAGAACTTTATATCCATTATCTCATTTTATCCCAGAAACCACCTTTTAAGGCTTTTTCTACAGATTAGGATACTGAGAATAAGAAAGGCTAATAAGCAAATGGCCCACAGTCACAAACAGAGCCAGCAAACACCTGGGGAAAGATTCAAATCCAGTCTTCTTATCTAGACATTATATTCTATAGATTATGTATACATAAACAGCCATTAAGACAATGGATTAGTTCAACATACTAATAATGGGAAGAATCAGTAATAACAGCAAATAATAATAACAGCTAATATTTATATAGCGCTTACTATATGCCAGCCACTGTGCTAAATCCTTTACAATTACCGTCTTGTTTGATTCTCACAACTCTGGAAGGTAGAGGCAAGCAGAGGTTAAGTGATTTGCATAGGTCACACAGCTACTAAACTATCTGAGGTCAAATTTGAATTCAGGTCTTCCTGAGTCCAGATCTAGCATTCTATCCAATGGATAGCCTAGTTACCCCAATCAACTAAGTTACAAGAGAAAAAAAATTAAGTCTAAATGAAAGACAACTAACCCCAGGCTCTGAATCCCAGAGGCCTTAAATGTGCTAAAAAGGCAAAGGAAGAAAAAATTTAAATGTTAATTCACCTAAGTTTGGAAAAGTTTGCAAAACTGCTATCAGTAAAACAAACTGATCCACTTCTCCTGGAGTGACTTCAGTGCTTCAAAAAGCAGAGGGCATCCATTCTCTGGCATACTATTTTCAGAAGCACACACTGTGCTCTAGTATCATTATGCAAATATTATCTGGCTATATATAACCTATTAGTAATATGTGCCATTATATTTATGGCATATTGTAAAAGTTAATAACAAACAACCTATCCGGTTACATTATTAAATGCTAGATGGAAGAGAGAAAATCAGCTCTCTTAACCCATCCCTCCATTATGCACTGCAATAGAAAATTAATTATGAAGACATTTTACACATATATATACTTTCACCACATCAAAGAAAATTAAGCTTTGACCAGAACACCTGTTCTTGTATTACATAATCTTAAGTACTTTCAATAAAAGGATTTCACTTCAAAAATCCTAAACATGTATAAAATCACACCAAGTGAATATTTTTAAGAGATTACTCAGGATCTTGTCTCTTGTACATAACAGGCACTGTATTTAAACATTTGCCAAGCATTTTTCCCAAACTACCACAATTTCAATTTTTTAAAAGTCCTTTTTTCATGTTTCCTCTTTACTTTCTCATGGGGATCATCTTTATTCGTTAGAGCAAGCAAGAGTTTGTGAAAGAAACACTTTTTAGAAGGCAAATTAATAAGTGAAAAATATGCCTATTTATTTGCCAATACAAATGAATTTAGATTTGTAGTTCAGAAAGGGCATAAAAAGAAAAGTTAAGCAGCCATCTTCTCTTTCACAATTTTTTTTTTTTAAAACCGCCATAATAGATTTCTTTCCTGGATAACAACATGTTCTGCTAATTGCCTTGAAAGATTACCAATTTTTTCAGCCTGAAAGTCATCTATATTGGGCTTTGTTTCATCCATTTCACTCTTTTCTATCTCCCACCCATGCAAGTTGTCATTCTTTAACTTTCTAAAACATTCATGTCAGATTTCCCTTTTGCCTTTAAAAGAGTAGGGGTTTTGCTTTTTTCTTTCAAGTCACTGTTTGACCAAGCTGCATTTTTCTCTACCTCCCTTTGACAAAACATAAGGGGACATAGGAGAGGCAAGATTTGAAATCTAGTAGAAACAAAAAGGCTACTAGAGCTAACCAACAAACGGAGAACATCAAATCCATTCATTATCACAAAAATAAATTATCATCTGACCTACTAAGTGACATGTGAACAGGATCCCCCCATCTCATTCTGAGGCTAACATTACCAACAGGAAACTGAAGTGGATTACAAAATTATAGGCAATTCCAGTTAACTATTGTAAATCTTTCACAGTTTTGGATTGTTCTAAATAAAAGCTAACCCTGGCAGTGTTCAACAGCAATGTTAATTTGTGACCTTTTTCTTAGTACAACCTAGCCATTTTCTGACATTACTTTTGTTCTGTTACTTTCTATATTTGTGAAATTTTTAACCCATCACCTCAATTCTACTTAATGTTATACCCGAAGTTTTGGTGCATTTTTGTTGTACTGTTTTACAAGTCATCCATTTGAATTCATTTTTAATTCAATTTGGACCTGAAGGAACTATCTTGAGAATATTAAGGTAATAAACTCATTGGTCCATGTAATACATAGACTCTAAAATTCACAAGAGAGGCAATATACCCAATTAGATAAAGAATCTGAATTAATTTGTGCAGCTTTTACTTTGCCAATGACTCAGTCTCTCCCATTTCATATTTCACAGGCATGCTAAAAAGATTTTACATAGAGTTATAATCTTCTCTGAAAGAACTTCTGTAAAAACACAATGGCTTATAGTAACACTTTTACGTTGTTTGTTGAGAACCTAAAAATTCCAACAGCCTGCTTCACTTCAGTTTACTTCAATTTTAAGGAAATTATTAAAATGGTATTTCCAGGTCTAGGTCACTTAACTCCAAAACGAACTTAATTAAGCAATCCAGTACTAAAAAAGTTGCACCTTCATTGCAAACTATACCCATCTGCAATACTTGCACTAACTCCCATTTTGTGTCTGCCAGATTTGAGGAGGCAGAGGCAGAAAAGCCCTGGTCTTGGTTCTGCTAATTCCTCATCAGTCACTCTACTATGACAAACAAAAACGAGTAGAATAGTTTTCTTGCTCAAATCGTTTTAAATATTTCCAAGCTTTTAATAAAATCTTAGTATTTGGAATTTTTAAAAAAATCTATCAAGAAGTGGGTGGGGGAGACTGCGTAGGACACTTGCTTCAATAAATTACTTTGAGTGTTTTTCTTAAGGAACAGGGCACAGGCATAGGACACGTTATATAAGCTTACTTCAGAGCTATTAAGAGTATCTAAGGGATTAGGCTCAAATGAGATAATATTTGTAAAGCACTTAACAGTGCCTGGATATACTGGATACTTAACAAATATTTGTTCCCTTCTCTTTGAAAGTTTGAATCCTTACTTAGGAATAACAGTATAATAGTATAACACAAAGAAAGCAAACTAGAATTCAGTGTGTTAAAAATCCAAACAAAATAATTAGATTAAGAATGAAATTAAACTCTTGTATGTTTTCTCTTTGGGAAGAGAAATGCACATATGTCCTATGGGGAAAAGTAAGGACAAGTAAAATTTGATTTCAGAGGATGTTTGTAAATTGATAATTATTGTGGGGGGGTATAGGAAGAGGCAGTTATACATGTAAAAAGTTGAGTTGTATTCTTGAATCTGTTAATATACAAGTTGAATTTTTTTAACTTATGACTAATCTCATACAAACATGGTTAATACCCCCCCCACCACACATGCAAACCCTTCTTTCAAGGCAACAACACAATTACAGAATAGAATAGAAGTAACTAGACAGAAGGAAAGAGTTAAAGGATTTTAGTTGACTACGAGAAGAGTAAACGGAATGACATGGTTGTCACAAAAATTAATGCAATTTTAACTAGTAATAAAGTAGAAGTACTTTATCTCCTAGCTTGCCATGGACAAAAAGAAGTAAACACCAAGTGACCAGCCTACTGGTAACAGGTCTCTCAGTACTTAGCAAGGCTGGTCAACCATTATTACTTCTTAATGAAGTTTATCCAATGGAAAGTCATAAGATAATCAAAAAAGCCTAGAAACCACCTCAGTTTACTTGATCTTGTCAAATGGAAAAATATGGAAGTCACAGGCAACACGAGAGAGAATAAATGCATTTGTAAGATCTCATGGAGGAGGATGGATGATGCACAAATCCACTGCTTCACAAAACAAAGCATGAAGAATAGTCTTAGGAATTAGACCATGGTAATATAACCTAATGGGGGAAAACTAGAATTCAGGGTGCTGAAGGGCAGAAGTTTCCAGATAATTTGATGGAAGACGGGTTAATTAAAATAACCCACAGGACATTTAAAGATGAAACTAGAAGGAGGATCACCAACAATAAACAGAAAAGATCTGTCAAGAGTTCTATGACAAAAGCTTTTCTCCATCAATAACAGGCACATTCAGATTGTAACATCATGGTCCCTGATGTCCCACTAGGCTGGAGAACAGCATAAAATAAACAGATGTGAAGATCAAGTGGAGTAGACTAAGGATTCCCAAAGTATTGGAAGTGACATGATTCTTAATCTGATCTAGCTATCTGATCTAGGAGATAATAAAGGCTCGGAAAAAATCTTGTACCTTGTTATTACCCAAAAAAAGTGACCGAAAGAAGATCAATAATTATTCGGTCACATAACTACTTTCCCATCCCTCAAAAAAAGCAAGTGAATAATGTAGACACAAGAAGCAGCATGACAAAGTGAATATAAAGAAAAACTTACACTTATGCTGTCAATTAGCTGAGATCCAGTCTCAAACATGCTAGCTGTATAACCAAGGACTGTCATTTAACTTCTTAGTGTCCTTAAACAACCCTCTAAGACTATTTATTATAGATTAGTTGCAAATTTGTAAAGGTAAAGGGAGTTTCTATACTAGAATTTCTTTAAACTAACAAAATTTCAGGTGAGAACAAAAGACAAATTATATTTACAAATTATATTCTATGGGAGATCACATATTTTTTTTATTCCTTCGACTGACTTTTAAAAGATATTAAGACAAGATTCCATTGTGCTTATTGTTGGTTGACATTCAATTCAGGAAAACAAAAAGTCAACTTAAAGGGCTCTCTTCCAACAAGGAAATTCCCATGAATATTTTTGATAATATAAAAAGTACTATGTCACCCTTAAAATGTAAATGTCAGCTATTATTTCTACCTCTTAAAGTCAAACAAAATTCCCTGAAAGGTGTAATAGCAATGATAACATTATTTGATGACCCTCTAATTAATAAAAAGCAAGGCAACAGACAGGCAACCATATGCTCTCCACTGGAACATGTCCAAATGCAGAGCCCAAATAGAAGAGGTATTCCCTATAGCTGGTAAGGTTCTCCAGATGCTTTTATTTTCGAGTAACATTGTGCTGATTGTAATAAGAACTAGAACATTTTGCATAGCTTCATAAATTTTATCTGGAGCTTGATACAATTAGTACAATGTCATCTGAAAAAAGGAGTATCTAAATTTAGATGGAATTCTTCTTAAGAACGGACCCTGCATTGAACACCATCCATGACACTGCCAAACACCTTCAGCAAGCACCTATCTCTCTCCCTGTTTATGCCTAATTTTATATTAACAACCAGAAGATCACAGAAGCAAGTGATTTTTTTTTTATCATTTTAGGTTACACAAGGAAGAAACCTTGCTAGAAAAAAGTCTTTCAAGCTATACTTTGTTGTACTGAACCAAAAGCTTTTTAACATATTAACAATCATCACAGTAGTATCTTGCAATCTTACCTTTTAGTCAATTATGAGATAAAAGATCATTTGTGAAAGCCTGGAAGATGAGGAAACTGAGGCCAGATGGAATGCCCTCAATGCATGTTTATTTGTTTTCCAAAAATTTTGCAAGGTAGAAAAAGTAGACATAAGGGTTAGTTGTTAATATTTTTTCAGTTGCCTGCTTATAATAGAAACAACATCTGTAATTTTTCTAAGTTTTTAACATTCTACCTTTCTGCCAGCTATCTTAAAAACTGATACTGTGACACGCTTAAAACTGTATGGTCTCAAGCAGATCTCCTTTGCCTATGTATACCTGCCTTGATTTGGCTGCTCTTCTCATCTCTCTCTTTTTTAAAGTATCATTTCTACATGTTCACAAAACAAATCAAGAACTGTGATGGTAGAGTTCAAATGTGGTGAGCTCCATGAGGAAGGGGAAAAAACTGAGAGATCTTTTCCATTTTTTGTTTGCTTGTTGTCCTAGCTTGACCTTTAAATGTTCTTAGAATAATCTGGTTTAAATGGGTCTCCCACTAAGCTTTCGGTAAAATTATTTTTTCTTCTATTGATTCTGTGCAATAAGTGGACGGTTCAACAAATTTACTGGTATCTTCATAATATTAGGAGAAACTGAGAAAAGTCTCCATAACACTGAAAGGATTCCCTGTGTCTATAGGAAAACAAGAGTCACACAAGTTGGGCAGGCAAGAAGAGACTGCTATTTGCCTCACTACAAGAAACATCCCTATCAAAGAGATCATAGATCCATTTGGATAGAAAAATGCTTCTCAAATTCTTCCACCATTCTTCTCCAAGACTGTTAAAATGAGTGGATATTCCAAATTGGTATTAAGTTTGGCTTCCATTTTTTTCTTTGAAAAGGATATCAAGTGTTTGTCGAGTAATGTACTTTCTATGTATGTTTGGCTCCACAGTTGTCGTTATTACTATACATTGATTAGATTTCCTTAAACAATGTTGAAAGCGTATGTCAATTTCTATTGTTCACATATTTCCCATTTTAAATGTCAATAGTTTTTACTTTATATTATTTATTTTTAGTTTTCAACTTTCACTTTTACAAAATTTTGATTTTTAAAATTTCCCTCCTCCCCAAAATGGCATGCAATATGATACAGGCTACATGTGTATAATCATATTGAATATATTTCCACATTAGTTACATTGTGAAAGAACCAGAACAAAAGGAAAAAATCATGAGAAAGAAAAACAAAAAAGAGAAAATATTATGCTTCAATCTGCATTCAGACTCCATAACTTTTTCTGTGGATGTAGATAGCACTTTCCTAGATGTCAATAGTTTAAAAAGGTTGGGCTGGAGCAATTTTAACTGTAAACCAAAAATTTTAATTTTTATCCTTTTTTCTGATTTGATTTTAAAGGTTTGGACAACTAACTTTGAAATGACTCATATGTCACTGTGCAGTGGAAGAACACTAGATTTGGAATTGGAGAACATAGTTTCAATTCTTGTCATTTATGGCATATGTGAACTTGGGTTCAATTATTTAATGTCTCTGGGCCTTAACATCCTAATTTGTGAAGTAAGGGGGCTAGAAAGATGACATATCTGTGATCCTATGATTTGTAACCACTTGTTTCCTATCCATTAAGACAGAGCCAGTTACGTATTTAATGATGCTATTCAGGACTTGGCAAACAAAAATAAAAAAGTGAGATTTCTTCAAAGTTTATGAGCCTTGGGCTTCTAGTCTCTTACTCCAAGTTTCAAAGATTTTTTTCACTTTCTTTCAAGGTCACTTTTACCCTCAAATCACTGCATGCTAAAGCATATATATTAATTTGGAAGTCTTAGGAGCTACTGATATAATTTGTCCTTGTCTTTTGCAACAGATTTTAGAACCTGAGCTGCAATCTTCTTCATAGTAATCTTTTTGCAAGTGCCTATCATGAGCAATGAAGTATAAGATAATCAAGAGTCTCAAGAAATGTTTCTTGCTACTTTTGGACAAAAAAGAAAACCTAACTCCATTAACTCCTTTAACTGCTATTCCCAGAAGGGCCTATGGAAACATCCTTCCATTTAGCTACAATTATATAAGGTGTAAACCTTCTGATTTTGTTTATAATAATAAGATCAATGAAGATATGATTTAGGTCAACTAGTAATAACAATTTGTTAGTCACTGCACAAATATATTTTGAGAATCAATAATTAATATTATTTTTATACACTGCTCAAAAATTGTGTCACTCTTAGTATCTTCTGCTATTCTTCCTCTCTTGTTTTCCTACTGTGCCAACAAAGTACAAGAATGCACATAGGACTGTGTGATAGTAATGGAATATAAAGATCCCCCTGTATTGGCTTGGTTTTCAAACTGATTGTGTTAAAACCCAGAGCTTTTCAATCCCACCTGTGGGATGGACTTGTTGATGTGAAAAGAAAGTCCTGAACTGGGAGGAGCTGGTGATGTAGATTTGGAAAGACACAAGAGAGAGGCAGAAGAACTTTTTGGAAGCAGCACCCTCGTGGAGGCAGAGAGAGAGACTGAGAGGATTGCTGAGGGCCTCTTTGAATTGCCCTGGACTTTTGAGACCTGCCCCTGGAGCTGCCAAGGACTGAGGAGATATGGCTGTTATGCTGGTACTTTGTCTGTCTGTTTTGATGTTGTTTTGCCAGATTTGTCCACTGGTGAAAGACAGTCCTGTTGTTGAAGAAGTCCTGGAACCTGGCTGTTGGCTAAGAGCTCCTGAGACTGTCCTGCAGACAGAGAGTGAATACTGTCCACTGGTGAAGGGCAGTGCTGTTGTTGCAGGGGTCTGTGGTTCAGAAGCCCTGAAGAAGGATTTTCTTGTTGTATGTTTACAGAAATTCTGGGAGAGGGTTTTGCTAATGTTTTCAGGGGTTCTAGGACTGTTCTGCAGACAGAGGATGAATTAATGAAGAGACTGGCATGTATCTTGTGGCCTTGCTAAGCCTTGTCTCCCCAGGAACAAAGATTGCTGAGAACTTGCCTTGTGTCAAGATGAAGAAAAGACCTCCATTTGGGTATTAAGTGCTGTGCTTAAACTTGATGTAACTCTGGGGTAGATTCAATTGTGATCCAGGGGTGGGGAACTTTTGACCTTTTTGTGTTCTATGGTTGAACAAATGAATGTACTTTACTTATGTTTGGAAACTAATCTCCATTTGAGAAGAGGGTTTTTGTGATGGACTAAATGAAAGTACAGCCTAGGGGTGGAGTAGCATTTAGAACAGGGACTTTGTAATTGATTGAATGAATGTAAGGTCCTAGGGTGGGGTAGTACTTGGAGATTATTTAATCACACTTAGTAAATGCTGTATTTTGAATGATGTCATATTTTGATCTTCTCTGTTCTTGATTTGTCACTGAATAAAATGGAGAGCACCTATGCTGGTATTTTGAACCTTGGGAAACTGCCTTTCCTTGGCATTACATTACAGACTGAGGGCCCTTTTATATTTTCTTATATCATAGGTAGTCATGGTCAAAGAATTCATCACCTATTGGTCAGCCTCCTGGTGAAGCGCTTCTCTATTGTTCACTAGAATGGTCCTCAGGAAATAGACGCAGTCTGCTACCAGGACCAGGCATGAAGTCTTTATAGCAAAGTAAATCAGGCCAGAGCTTAAGCCTTGTTGTCACACTCTTCTAGAACCAAGAATCACCTCTACACCACAATAAGGCATCAGAGTAGGAATTTTTCCCCCCAGGGTTTCATGTACAATGTATAATTATTTTATTTGAAACCAAACTTTCCATATTAAAATTACTTTTAACTTATTAACTGGCTTTAAAGGGTTTTATTGTTATTATTTTTAAATAGTCCAAACATAATATTAATGAGATTCAATGCATTAACTACAGCAGGAGTTAGCAAACTACAGCTTGAAGAATTTGCAGGCCAAATCTGGGCCTCTGCCTCTTTTTGTACTGCCTACAAGCTAAGTAGAGTTTTTATACAGTTTTATGACTACTAAACTAAAGGAAACTTTTCATAACAAATTTTTAAAATTCATTATATCTTAAAAGAAGCCACTGACCTATCTCAATTATTTACACCCACAAAAGAATACAAAGAATCAATGTCCTTCAGAAATAAAGTTTCTAATCATTCCCATAGTCTGTAAACAGAGTAGCAATTTTTCTGGTAGCAAAAATTTGGAAATTAAGGGGTATGCACAGCAGCTGAGGAATGTTGAACAAACTGTAGCATGTAAACCTAATGTACTATTATTTGGTACTAAGAATGATGACTACTAGGAACCCAAAGAAATATAGGAAGATTTATATGAATTGATGCAGAATGAAGTAAGCAGAACCAGGAGAACAATTTATATACAAAGACAAGAATAATAATAAATAAGAACACTTCTGAAGGAAGCTGACTTCTGATATGGCTGAAATAACCAATTTTGGTTCTGTAGAACAGATGATTAAACACATCTCCCTCCTGGCTGCAAAGAAGGAGATTACAAGTGAGAAATGTTCCATACACTGTTATGACATGGTCAGTGTTCATTGGTTTTGCTTAACTGTTTTCCTTTGTTACAAGAGAGGGCTAAATTTGGTGGGGGAGGTGTGAACCCTCCCCATATTGAACTACCACAAAAACCCTCTGTTCTGTTTGCATCTGAAAAGGACTGTTGTAAAAACAAAAGGTATCAATAAAATTTATCTTTCAAATAAAATGAGTGTCTTTTACTCAAAGGTATGTTTTACAATATTTTTACCTTCAAAAGGCCTCTGTGGAAGAAAGTTAAGCCTTTGTACAGCATAGCAATGGGTTGATTTTTGTTCAGTTCTAAAGATTGCTGAAAGTCTTCATGGGCTGTTGCATAGTCCTACAAGAAGAGAAGGGAAATCACTGAGAAATAAAAAGTATTCTTTGTCAAGACAAAAATTCTAATTCATTTTGTTACTAAGTATAGGCTTAGTTTTAGGACTCCAGGGATTATATTTCATTCACCAATATGTTTATGATTTTCTTAAGAAATGTTGGAAAGGAAAAATCCCTCACAAAGGCTCAACTACTCTTTATCTCAATTATAAAACTGAGATTATTCCAAAGTATATTTCATGATGTGGCTAATTCACCAGTCAGCTCTTATCTTCCATTTTTCCCCAAAATGAACACTGTTTTGGCTCCATCAAAAACTACTAAGAGGGAAAATCTTGCTATAAACTCGAAGGAACTGTTCAAATTGTTACTATGTGCCTCACAGAGAAGACACAGTCACACTATAATACTTGGTCCAGACTCGGAATCACAGCTAAGTTAAATACTGATGTTGCTGATATGTATACATAATAATATTTATAAAAGAAGTAAAATACAACTTTTGCACCGAGTTTTCTTCTTCTGCTTATTACTTTTCTTATCCTAATCCAACCAATCAGTTAGTATAGGCCACCAAAGAAAGAAGTAAAATATAGACCCTTAGCATTTTTCCAGAGGATATTATAGCAAAACGAAGTTTTCAAAAATGTTTTTCATTGCAAAGCTGCAAAACAGTCAGACCTATCCTCCTCTTTCCCCTCCTCACCCCAGTCATTATCATCATTGGTCATTATCATCAACAATAGTTTTCTGAGGCAAAGGGAAAGTGAAATCTTTCTTACCATAGTGGTAAATATCCCAAAGCAAAAACAACTCACCTCTGATATGAAATGCAAGGTCCCTCTGTGTCGGTAGAGTCGTGCTGATGGCTGCAGTTGAATAGCTTTAGTGAGATCACTTACTGCTTCACTGATTCGTCCCAGAGGGGATAGTATCTAAAACCAACACATTCCATTAAGCCAGAAGGAGAACTAGGTCACCTTAAAACTGACAAACTTTTAATCTTTCAATACTAATTTCATCTTTGTTTTAAAAATCAATTGTATGGGGCAGCTAAGGTGCATAGAGCCAGCGAATAGAGCACTGGGCCTGGAGAACCTGAGTTACAATATGGCCTCAAACACTTGACACACTTACTGCTGTGTGACCTTGGGCAAGACACTTAACTTTAATTGCCTTGCCTTCCCCCCTCCAAAAAAAAAATCAATTTTACTTAGCATAAGAACATAGTTGAACTCTTTGTACTTGGCTCAAATAGACATAGAAATAAAAGTGAGATACTTCTTTGTTCAATGAATTCAACACTGGTGAATTGACTACATGGCAATTTCTTCCATATTTTTTCACATTCTGAGGCATAGATGCTACTTTTCTTAATATGTATACATTGTTCTTCTCTTGTTATTTATCTTCCAAACTCTACAAAATCAGAATTTGATATGCATTGTTTAAAATATAGCTAAGAGGATTTCATCTGGAGTGACATTTCTGAATCATAAAACTAAGTCACATTTCTGGACACATTTCATCGCTTACCACAATCTTTAAATACACACTCCATGGTAGCAAGTTCTATATATAGCTAGGGTTGAATGACAGCTTGCAAATTTCCAGCCCTTCATTTGTGTCTAACTTGGTAGATATGATTTTCACTGGTTAACTTTCTAAAGAACCCTCATTCTTTCAGGATATACTTTTATATTTGGTCTTCACTTGGAGGTTAAGTTATGATCTTGAAAGTTAAAGGAAAAAGACATGCTGATGACCATATGGCATGTAGTAACACTTCAATTATCCATATGCCACTTTTGCGGCAACAGCAACTCTCCAGAACATAGCTAGGAACTTATGTGCATGTGCGTTATCCTATAGGTAAGCAAAAAAAAAAAGGGGTGGGGGCAGCTCTGGGGAGCCAAAATAGGTTTTACAAAATCCAAGCACTTTACTCAGAGTAAGAGTTCTTAGGTCTCAATCAGCAATTTATTCTCAGAAATAATCCTAAAAATTATGATGTAGAGGAAAGAGTGCTAGACCTAGAGCCAAGAGAACTAGATCCGAGTTCTGCCTTAGACATTTACTAGATATATGAATGTAAGACACAATTTCTCCAACCTCTGTTTTAGGAAATGTGCTTTGTAAACTCTAAAGCACTAGATGAATGTGAGTTTTTATTATTGGGTTTCTCACTCCACTGCAAATCTGAGATGGGTGAAGTTGAGAGAGTCAGGAATAGTGCCAGCAAGCAGTAAGAAAACTGACAGAAATGCAATTAAAAAAACAGACATTAAGAACTCAGATCACAGCAGTCTGGGGACCATTTGGTATATGGACATACCGCCCTATGTACCTCAGCATCTCCTTAGAGTATCATTAATTATCAGCATAAAATGGATATTCAAAATGATGGGCCTCAGTCATCAAACAAAGGTTAAGTTTTAAATATATGCTGCTTAAGAAAGCAATTAAGAACTGTAATAAAATTGGAAAGATTTCCATTTGAATGGTTAAATTTTTTAAAAATACTAATTTACAGGATCATAGATTTAGACTTGGAAGTTTCCTTATAGGTTATCTAGTTCCATCCCTTTATTTTAAAGATGGGGAAACTGAGGCCTAGAAAGATGAAGTTGTTTGCCCAAAGTCACACAGGTAGTAAGTGGCACAAACAGGATCTGAAACCATAGCTTCTGACTCCATATTCAAAGTTCTTTCCCACTACCTCTACTTGAAAAGGTAAGCACCATAATATCTGGAAAATTTATTTATAAATGTTTATTACTCAGTGGTATTAAATGAAGTGTAAGTATTTTTCCTTTTTATTGAAATATACCCAAAAGATGTTTTTCTGATTACTAAAATCTATTTTGTATACAAATGAATTTCAATTAGGATCACAATCAAAATAAAAAAGTGGACAAGATAAGTTTTTTACCAAAACCCTTGCTGTGCAATTAAGTCTCATTTTTGGAAATGCTCCATCTGCATTTTAGCAGAGTCAAAGGTAGTCATGTCCTTACATCACTTTACTAAGGGCAAAATGATATACACATGCACATACTTTGTACCCGGGACCCAAGAGTACCAATCAATCATAGAGTATTATATATCAAGTACCCACTTGCACATGGTCCTTTTTTGAGCCGATGTAAACAGGAAAATCAGCACAATCCTTCTAATACCAATTTATAATAACACAAATAAACACGGGATTCGATTTTTGTTTCAGATTCTTATCCAAAACAAAAACAGAAAAAACTTGAATAATCAGATAGTTTACTTTAAGAAAGATTTAATTGCCAGCTGATTTTCAGCTTTGGTGGTTTTTACTTTTAACTAGGACATAGTTTATAAAATAATTACATTCCTAAAATCAACATGTCACCTTATATTTTACTTTAAAATTTCACAATAACAACCAAAACGTGATATCATACCCTCAAAATAACAGGGCAAAAATTACTCTTTTGTTTACATTTATTGTTATCCTTATATATGAGTTCAGAAATATGAAAAATTTTCTCATTAGAACAAGAACTTTTAAAGACTTTAGTTACCAATAAAAGAACACACAATATAGGAAGAAAAAAATTTAAGAAATTAGGATAAAGAAAGTAGAGAAAATCAGAGACACTGAAATCCGACCAATGTACCAATGACTAGAGAGGTTAAAGAGAACATCAAGGGAACTCACCTCAGCTCGCTGTTCAAATACTTCTGGACGATCTGGTTCCAAGGTAATTACTCGACTCAGTTCAAACAAAGCAAGTTCAGCATTCTTAATGTCCTTAAAAAGTAATCAGAGTTTTACACAAAATATATCATTGCTCAAAAATAATTCCAAATGATTTCCTGATAAAAACATTATTTAGTAATGCCACAAATGGTAGGGCAGAAACCAATGTATAATGACATTTATACTCAGTACCCTTTACCAAAATACACTTTTTAATTAACAGGTGTTTAGATTCCTCAGTTTCCTACATATTAACTAATGACTCCTTTCTACCATATCACCAATACCATTCTAAATTAATGGGGCCTTAATTAAGTCCACCTTAATCTAACTCATTGCAATTACAAAAACCCCAAAATTAATACATGTAAGTATTTACTGGACTCAAGCATTTATCTAATATCCTAATAGCTTTTTTCCCCAAACTCCCATTTTAAAAAAATCAACAAAATAGATCTCTAGTAGAGTTTATCTCAATTTCTATGATTATTAAAAATAAATGCTCTAAATATGCCTTCACTGAGTCAGTGACCTTCAAGGGCATCAGCTTTTCTGTGGCAAAGGTAGAAAAATAGACTATATCATAGACATTCTCAAAAACCATAAACATATAGCTATAATTTACCTACTCCTTAAAAAGCATGTAAATTTTGGAATTAATCTTGAGCCAGGCTATGAAGTTCACTTGAGGAGACAAGGGAGAGGCAGCTTATTTCTGCATTCCTAGAATACACCTATTTCTGATACTATCAATTCCTTACTCTCTGGGTAAAAACATGCTCCTCCATATACCCAATCATACACTATATATTTTCTTTGTATTACAACAGGACCAAGAAAAAGGAAATGTAAGCTTCCTTGAGAACAGGGACTATATCTCATCTTGTTGTTTTATCTCCAAGACGTAGCATAGTACCATATATTATTGGCTCGTGTAGTAGCAACCACATTGCCATACCCAGGATGGCTGCTAGCACAGGTTCTTAGATCTACTTTACTAAGAAAGATAGCTGTTTAAGGGATCAACAATCTTTTTTAAATGCATTCACTAGTTTAGGGCAAAAGTCAGCACCCTGAACTTCAGAAAAAACACAAGCAGAGAAATAAAGACCAACAGACAGGGCTCTGACAGTCTAAATCAACTATACACTTTACATACATCCCTGGATCAAGAAAGCCTTTACACCTGAGGAGTCAGGGAACTCGGGAACTCTGAACATATGGCCACTCAGAATCTCAACCAAGGAATCACAAGATCCTTCTCAAGAGAGCCCCCAAAGCAAAATACCAACTCAGGGTATATATAGACTTCTCAGAGCCAGAAGGCATCACAACCCTGGTGACTCAGTGCCTAATTAGAAATTAGCAAAAGGTGTGCAAGCCAGCCTACAAGCAAGCCTCCTCTAAGCAAGCTTCCCTTAATGGGCTCCACTTGAGACCTATTTAACGGGTGGATAAGATCCTATATCCCATTAACATTACAGCTGGTTTGCTTGTTTTTATTTGGATATGTGATTTTATTGGAAATACCAGTCTACTTACTAGTATTTATTAAGTACCAGGTACTGTGCTAAGACCCAAGGATATTAAAATAAAAAAAAAAGCAACAGATAGTCCTGCTCACAAGGAGTTTATGGTCTAGTGGAGAAGGCAACAGGCATTATGTCCAAACAATGCAAATCAGCAACTGTTCAGCAATTCATAGTCTTAAAGAGTTGCCTAGAGCACCAACAGATTAAGTGATCTGTCCAGGGTCACACAGTCAGCTTTCCTGGGAGGCAGGATTTCTGATTTTTGGCTAGCCAGTGATCTCTTATCATGCACACAGGAGGTAAGTGCCTGTAGGACAGTTTGGGATTTTTACAAACACTTAGCAGTTTCTAAACAGCAAGAACTTTTAAAAGTTAGATTCCCTTCCCCCAAAAGTATACCTTAAAGTTTTAGCAATTTACAATATAGCATTCATGGCACAAGCAAGTTTTTATGCATCAAGTTTTTGACTAAGTGTTTCAAAATGTGCCTCCTGGACAAGCCCAGCTCTGCTTCTCATTTTATGCCTTTGTTTCATAGACACCACTTAGGGCTCCCTTCCTAGCCTCTCAGAGGGATGGAGGGAGGCAATGAAATAACATCTGAATATTAGTTTGAGCTCAGAAGAGTATTAATAATATCCAAGATAATATTTATGGAATATAAGAACATTCCCCCCGCCTCCCCCATAATTCAAGAAAGCCTAAGGAAACCACAGGAAAATTAAAAGCAGTTTCTCATTGAAGTTAATGGCGACCATTCCCCAACATGTTTTCAATCCTCATCATTTGCCTCTGGAGCTTTTAATTGAGTTCCCACAGAATCATGGATTTGTAACTCAGAGGAACTTTAGGAGTCACTTAATCCAACTGCCATCATTTTATGATGGAGAAACTGAGGCCTAGAGAAGTGAATTCTAGTAGACTGGAAGCTCCTGAAAAGGCAGATTTTTTTCATCTTGTCTTTATACCCCTGGCCTCAAACAAGGCTTCACAGGCACACAACCAGGTTTTCTCACTCAATTCAGCGTTCTTCCATCTTCATCGGTGGTGTCAAACTCAAACAGAAATGAGGGCCACCAATTCCTACATAAGAATCCTTGAGGCTCCATAATGACTTAATTTTAAGATGCTATTTATGTTTAATTGTATTTTCATTTATTTTGTAAAATATTTCTCAATTACATGTAATCTTGTTATGCTGTCCTAGAGAGTGTGTTACAGGCTGCAGGGCTGGCAGCATTATGTTTAACCACTCCCTGGTCTACATCTTGCTGATCTTCCATCAGCCCTGGAGATGTACCACAGTTCAGGTCTTATTCAACCCTTCTTTGCCCAAACCCCATTTCAGCAGGAGCTATAGGCAAGATATAGCATAATTTCATCCACCTCAGTTAACTGCCTAAATCGAATATGTAAAATATAATTTAGCCTTTCTTTAATGATCCAAGGGTAAAAAATGATTATCAGTTCCTTTTCTATGCCTTAATATAGGATGCCCTCAAAGACTACTGAAGTGTATAGAGCTGTTTACCTTTATATCAAATGGCTCTAGACCACTATTTTTTAATTTCCATTTTTCATAGCTTTTCTGTTTCTTCTCTTATATAATACTTTTAGAAAGGTTTTCAAGAAAAATTATTCAAATAAAATAAATGAAAGCATTTAGAAGGCTGAATTTCAAATATCTGAGGAGAATCTAATTATATTCCTTGACGGTACAAATCAACACAGTATTCTTACTGAAGCCTCCATTATCAAATACTCACCTGCAGTCCCTTCTTTCCATAGGCTATCCCTCGGCCATAAATTGCACTAACAAGCTCTGGCTCCTCCTAAACAGGAAAACATATATGGCACAGCATTAACAAATTAAAGAAATACTAGTTACTAATTAGGGCAGGCATATGCCTCAGGTAAATGTTTTTCTTCAATAGGTCAATACTACCTATAAGTTAGTTCAAGCAGAAGATTCCAAATAGCTTCTGTTTGGGGAGTATTAGATAGAAGGGATTCAGAGGAATCAGTACTTGTTTCCGTTGGGACCAGCAGGCAAGGGCTGCAAGGGCTTCTGCAAAGGCATCTGGGAATGACAGTGGCAGGGCCTGTGGTAATAATGGCTCCCAGGGAGCTGCTGCAGAAGTAGGTCCTTTGATAGACTATCGGATGGGGGTGAAAAGCAAACGTATCAGGGCCAATTCTGACAACAAGGAGGTAAAAGAGGATGAAGGCAGTTGGAAATGATCCAGTGGTAGGACAGGTTGAATGCTAAGGTGGAAAGACGGTAAGACTGCTATGGAGGTAAAGGTAGTAATACTGAGCCAGCTCTAATAAGGGAGGGTGGAGAGGAAGCCCTAGGTCAGATGAGGGCAGGTCCAACAGCAGAGAAGGTGACAGGAGATCTACTCTAGAAACAGTGTGGAAGAAGGAATCAGAATCTTTCCTCTAAGTGGGGTGACAGAGCTAAGCCAGTATCAAGGGAGTAGAGTTTAGGAGTATAGTGAGAAGGGCAAACCCCTAATGGCATCAAAGAGGAAAGGGGTATTTCTAGAGCTATATGAGCCAGAGAATTGAGTCTGCAAGATCGACTAATGTTGTTGTTGATGTTCATCCTTTGTTTTTGAAGACAACCAATGACATCACAGGGTGATGTTTTGACTTACATGTGAATTGGATTTAAGGCAAAGTTGCACAAAGTCATCAGCCTCACCCTCTCTTCCTGACTCATCCAATCTAGTGACAAGACTAACGTCAAGGCAACCAGCGATGGCCCAGGATGCAGTGGATGTCCACGCTATATAGACTCCATAGAATCTGCTTCAGCCACCTTCATGGACACTGGAACAAGCATTTTCATCCTCCTATTCCACTGCGGGGATGTCTTCACGTGCTTAGGGTAGATAACTCACCAATGGGGCTGAGGACTGTCAATTACACTTAACCTAGTGTAGCCCTTCTGCTGAGATAGTTTTACCCAGCTGTGGCCACTGCACATACATGTAGCTTCTTGGAGTCATAAGCAAGAATTGGGGGGCAGGTGGAGCATCCCTGAAAAGGGATTGGCAAGCCCTCACCCCAGAGATGCTAGTCCTTCTGAACACTCCATAACACCCCAGTGAATTCTTATGGACTTTGTTGAGGCAATCAGATCAGCATTGATGGCAGGAATCCCAATAAAATCACAGAATTCTTGAAACAATTTGCATTTTGAGGGGCAAATACCAGCTAGCTGGAAAAGTCCCACTCATCAGACTCATTCCCTGTTACTACCTCTGCAAAATAAACAAGGTATCACTACAGAATACTCACACACACAAAATTCTAATCACTTTTCTATTAACTTGTAAGTACTATACTTTTTTTGCTTCCCAAGCAGGACATTCACAACTCAGGGATTACTTTAGGAAACTTTCTACTGAAGTTAGGATAGTTTTCTAGGCTCTACCACAGTTTGAACAAAATAGCCAACAAAACTATACAACTCCCTTGGTTCTTATCCCATGCTTAGCAACAAATCACTTTTCATTACTAATTAAGTTTCCTAGGTATCTTGAAACTCAGAAGGAGATGACTTTAATAGTGAAATAGTGAACTAAGAATGTATACAGTTGACAAAGATGTAGACAACCCACTGCAGATTAATAAAATTGTATTTTTGTTTACTTTAGTTTCCTGTGAACTTGGCTAGCATGAATCAGTCCCCTTGAGGCTAATCATCCCTCACTGACCTAATGAAATTGAATTTGGTTTGGACGTCCAAGGCTCAGGACAAAGATGACAACACAAAGGGACATAAGGCTTTTCCTGAGACCCTGCCAGTCTCTTTCTAACCAACTTGATTATAACACAGCTCATGACTAGAACACTGTGTCTTATTTCTAGTCAGCATTTTCCACTTCACGAAAACAAAGATTTCTGTGAAGAAATGCTGATAAAAAAGATTATAAATCACTTTGCAAATATAAAGTTAAATTTGAAGAATGCTGCAGTAACAGCTTCAGTGAATAAAAGGTAGAGATAATATTTTTATGGACCTCTGGAACTTCTCTGCAAGGAAGAAATTAAGTGAAAAGCATCTTCCATTCATAGAATGTCAACTTGCACAGCATATGTATTTTAAACAATCATATAACTTTTCCTTTTGTGAATCAGTTACAGGTTTTAAATTATCTGTTATTTCTATCATTGCTTGATTATTTCCAGGAGTATTCAGTGTAACGGAGTGACAATACACAAAGCAGTAGAACATATTTCCAAAGGAAAACTGTATACAGCAATATGTCTCATTACAAATTGGTTATAATCCTACTCAATGCCTTATTTTCTCAAGTTTGTTCTACTAATAAATAAGGTAGGTTACATTTGAAAAATTATAAGTGGTTTTTCTGCTTGTCAAATAGTAACAACAGACTGTTCTCCTTAAACACAAGTACTGGGAAGGTTGCCAAGAGAAAGAGTTCTTGAATAATGAGTAAATTAGACAGTTATTGATTTCTGTAATTGCTTGTTTTAAATAGTTGTCACGAATAAACTAGTGTTTGCTCTTGTAATTGTCCCAATGTAAGCGAGCTCTTCCTCCTTCAACACAGGTAGATTCCCCTGATGTGATGGGCTTCAATTATATTTTCAATGGCAAGCAACCAGGACATTGAAAAAATCATTCATAAAGCAATCCAACTCTGCACCAAAATCCAATGAATGAATGATGACAATCCATAACAACTTTGTTCTAGGATCCTCAAATGAAATAAACCAAATCAGAAGGATGATGGTTATGCTCTAATTAACTAAAAAAAAAAAATAAAATTTGTGCTTTTAAAATTAATGCTCCAAACTAGAGTATAAAAATCTGTTATATCAATTACTTTTTGTTTAATAAACCCTTAAATTGGTTATACCTTTGATATACATGCATAACAATCATAGGTACAGAAACAAAATCTCTGAGCACTGCTTGAGGCAGATAATGAAGAATGTTTAAGAGAGGATATTAATGAACAAAATGTTAATGAGTACCTATGGTGAACATAACTAAACAATGGTAAAAGAAGAAAATCAAAGAACCTGAATTACAAGTTATTTTCAGTATCCTTATATTTTTTAATGTAAATAATCTCTTAATGTATGCTTTAATTCACTCAGTAATCTATATATTGGTTTATGTATTTCCAACAGAAGAAATCATGTCATTGCACAGAAACAAAGCCATAAATGGATCTGAACTTATCCATTTCTGTGTACAAAGTCAAGCCAATCATCACTAGATCTTAATTCAATGATTCTCTACCTGTAAACTAGATATTATTATCACAAATGATTGTTTGGGTTTGGCAAATATATCTTCTATAGACTAATATGTTTTGCACATAAATGCACTACTATTTTTCAAATGTATGTAGATGCTATTGTGATTAACAAGGCACAAATTAATTTCACAGCAAAAAAGGGAAGAAAAACAATAACTACTCCAAATTACATCTAAATCTGAAAGAGCCTTGAACATTATTCAAGAGAAAACATTTTGCCCTGCATGGAAAAATTTTTAACTTGGTTAAGACCATAAACTTTAAAGTTATATTACATAGAAGATGAAAAATTACCTGGAGCATGGATGAAAAATGTCTTATTGCTTCATCATACAGACCACTGCCAATCAACACATAAGCAATAGCTACAAAACAAAATGGAAATAAGATATAAAATTAAAGTATAAGATAATTAAGGGCAGCTATGTGGCACAGTGTGGATAGACTGCCAGGCCTAGAGTCAGGAAGACTCATCTTCCTAAGTTCAAATCCGGCCTCAGACTCTTACTAGCTATGTGACCCTGGGCAAGTCACTGTAATGTTAATGGAAATTTGAAGATCTTTACTGCCCCTTAATAAGCCTAAATTGAACCTGAGGACCTTTCCTGATTTGAAAATAAATCCTGCCCCATCATAGGCTGAATGTAATCACATGAAGCCTGTGGTGGGAAGAGTTTTTCAGGAAGGAGCAACTTTTGTTACTTTGTAGTCAAGTGGGTCATGAGGGTTGTGATGTTATCTGACCCTGGAGAAGGCTACATATACTTCTGAGGAGAGGTTTTGCTTTGGGACTCACTTTGGGAAGAGTTGTGTGATTAAGCCAGATGAGACTCTGGGCAGCTGTTCAGCCCCCCAGCTTTGAAAACCCAGATGTTGGTGCTTCTCTCTCTGGTGACTAACTAGGTATGGATGTAATGGTCAGACACCTAGAAGCCCTGTCTGTTGGTGAATTGTGTTATTTTCTCTGTGTGTATTTTTATCTGCTTGTAACTTCTGTTTGTATTCTATGAAGTTCAGGGTGCTGACTTTTCCTCCTGAACTAGGTAAATGATACATGTTTGATTGATGTAAGTATGATTATTAACCCTTTTTAGCACTGCTTTCCTTTAGAAAAGCAGAAAAAAGAACTGGTGCTAGCAGCCATCCTGGGTATGCTAGGGTGCTTGCTACTACAGTCACTTAAACTTGTTTGCCTCGGTTTCCTCATCTGTAAAATGAGCAGGAGAAGGAAACTACTCCAGTATTTTTACCAAGAAAACTCCAAATGGGGTCATGAAAACTCAGATGTGACTGAAAACGACTTAACAATAACAATAAAATAATTACACAGAGTATAAAGTGAGCTGCCCCCTTCTATGCCAGTCCATCGATACAGGAATTGGAGAAGTAGTCCTTCTATGAGTACTAGAGTCAAATGCAGCTTTTCAGAATGAACTGGATATTTTCAGTATATACACCTTAGATCACATCTAAACCAAAGGTGTCCAACATGCAGCCAAATGGGCAGGAAAACCAGATTAAAATGCAATTGGAAAATATTTAACAGAATAAATAAAATAGTATGATAAAAGTAATAATATCAGTAATAGCTAATAAATAGCTAGCGTTTATATAGTGCTTACTCTGTGTCAGGCACTATGCGAAGCATTTTATAATTATCATCTCATTTGATCCTCACAATAACCCTGGGAGGCAGATGCTATTATTATCCTCATTATACAGTTAAGAAAGCTGAGGCAAAGAGGGGTTAAGTGACTTGTCTTGGGTCACAAGACTAATAAATGTCTGAGGGTGGATTTGAACTCAGGTCTTCTAGACTCCAGGCTCACTGCTCAATCTACCTGGCCACCTGCCATAATAAAACACATATAACACTGTACATAAAAACTAAGTCAATATACATCCCACAAGGCTCTTTATGTACAGAATAGTGGCCCCCTTTTCTATTTGGGTCTGACACCACTCATCTAGATCATTTAATTTCCATTCAAGTAACTATCTTAGTCCAAATCTTTCACTAACAAAACAAACTACAGTGATACCTAATTTTATTATGTTAGTCTAAAAACAAATAGAAGTGAAGCTAGTTTTATCCAACTACAGAAATCGCTATTAAATGGCAACCCCATGTTTCATTTGTACAACATTCATAATAATACTTCTAATTCACTTCAAAGTGTGGTATGAAACCAAGAAAGATAAGTTACATCCAGCCTAGTTTTAATGTTGGGCATACTTTCTATAGTATGCTTCTCTGAAAAGTCTTTCTGGCAAGGTAATAGAGTTAGAGCTAGCAGAAACCAGCTACTCAATCTTCCCCCTGAAGAGATAAAAATGCCTTTAAATAAAATTTTATTTTATTTATTAACAAATAAAAAGGAGGGAAAAGGGAATTAACTGAAGAGCCTCAAAGGAAAATGGCCCATTGGGTAAGGAAAAGATGAGGAAATGAACAACTGGCAGAAAAAAGCTTCCCAGACAATAAGCAAATACAGTAGATTAAAAGATCCTGAAGAGAAATCAACAGAAGGAAAAAATAAAAATTAACTTCAATATTGGACTAAAAAAAGGAGACAGTCCTGGTACAATGACATATATCTACCAACAAATAAACATTAAAGGAAATGACGGGAAGTCTAACATCAGTAAGATTAGTTTGAAAACTGGTTTAAAAAATAATAGCAAAAGTAAAAATTCCAAAAATGTGTCTAAAAAATTTGAAGGCATGGAATAAATTTTCTTGCTAGAAGGCCAATTTAGTTAGAAGTAGGAGATATGGGAAAACAATTTTTAAAAGACTCAACTGGAGAAAAGAGTTTGAAACTTTATAAGCAAAGACAACAGAACTGGAAGACAGAGATCAAAAAAATAATTAAGAATGACAAGATCAGGGATAGCTAGGTAGCACAGTGAATATAAAGCACCGGCCCCAGAGTCAGGAGGACCTGAGTTCAAATGCGACTTCAGACACTTAACACTTATTAGCTGTGTGACCTTGGGCAAGTCATTTAACCCCAATTGCCCTACCTTCCCCCTCCCAAAAAAAGAAAAAAAAAGATTTGAAATTTCTTAATTAAAAAAAAAAGAATGACAAGATCATTAAAAAATGCAAAGAAAATTAAATTCTAACCACACATTTTCAGGAAATTTCTAAAAAAAATTTTCCCAAATCACTAAGATCAAGTAACAGATACCAGGTTTCTTTCTTTTTTTTTTTTTTTAGGAGTCAAGAGAGGAAAAAAAAATCACATTTCTATTTAATTCAACTAGCATTTATTAATTAGCTGCCTCCTGGGTGCTAGTAACTATGCTAGACACAAGGATACAAAGTCAAATAAGGTGCTCATATTCTACCAAGGGGAAACAATATATATAGTCATCCCTCAACTTTCATAGTTTCAGATTTACAGCTTTGGTAATTTGCAAGTTGGCCATCAATAACTAAATGGGAATTTGGGGAGATTTGCAGCATATTGCAGGAAATCATGGACAATGCACAAATGAAAAGAAAACTAAAAAAATTTAATGTCATAAGTTTATAAATACTATATGTTATTAATCTATTTTATCATTTATTACTTTAAGTATACACACATAAATTTATTCTAAACAGTTAAATTTTGTTAAAAGTTTCAGTGCGCTAAAAAACTATGGTTTATATACTCTCTTTGGGAACCCCTCTTCTGTCTCACTACCATCCAGACACAATCACATGATTCTCTTCTACCCCAGTGAGGGTTGTATCTTGTGCTTTTCTTAGGAGAAAGAAATTTGTGAAGCAGTTGTTGCAACTATACCAGCTGCAGATTCAAAGGCTCTGCATAGCACACGAAATATTAATCTGTCACATACAACCTACAATTTTTTTTATAGTACAGTGTTTTGTTTTATTTGTTTCATGTGTTAAACAAGTATCATCAGAATCATTAAAAATGAAGATTTGGGCTGCAGTCTAAAGTTGTTTGTGGTTTCTGACATTTGCGGCAGTCCTGACCCCCAATCCTTCCTGAATGTCAAGGGACGACTGTCCACAAATACACAAACTAAATGCAAAATAATTGAAGAGGGATTAACATCTAGGGGGATCCAAAAAGATTTGTTGAAGGTGACATTTGAGCTGAGCTTCTGAAAGGTCTTAGCGGCTTCCAAGAGGAACGTTGGAGGGAAAGAGGAAGAATATTAGAAACAAGGGGCAGTGACCATTAAAAGGCATGAAGACAGAAGAAAAAATGTCAACATATGAAGACAAAGTCAACGAGTTTTTCTGGAACGGAGCATGGGTAAAGAATAGAACAGGTGAGCACCTCAACACTTACTGTGTGCTAAGTGGCAGGGATACAAATAAAAAATCAAGACAGTCTCTACTCTTAAGGAGCTCATAGTCTAGGTGGGAGAGGCAATACAAAAAGGAGGTTTCAGGTTTATGTTTAATTCATGGCAGATGGACAAGTGAGACAAGACCTGGGAAAGGAAAGCAGTAGAACAGGTGGCAAGGTCCAAAGGATCTTAAGCTGTACGTCTCAAAGGCAGATGGTTAGTCTCCTACCAAAAATATGGTGGATTGAAGGGTCAGAGTGGAGTGGAGGTCTGCAGGGTATCTGTGACAGAGGTAGGGATGTATAATCAATCTGGAAAGACAGCCTCAAAAAAGATTATGAAGAGTTGTAAATATCAAAGGAAGCTATCTTTTATCTTAAAGGCAATAAGGAATCATGGAAACTTCTTGAGAAGGAGAGTGATTTAAGCATGTGCCTCAAAAATAGTAATGTGGCAACTCAGTGCTAAATTTATTGGTATGGGAAGAAGCTACATGCAGGTACACCAGTTAGAAGTCTTTTTAATAGTGTAAGGTCAGAAGTGATGAGAGTCTCATTCAAGGTGGTTTTAGCACATGTGAGTGGGAAAAAAGGGTGGACAAGACATGGTAAGAAGGTAAAAGGGGGTAGTAATAAGAGTAAAGAGTTGATGATGACACAATCTTCAACCCAGCTCCACTAGAAACAACACAGAAAGATGTATAGAGAGGTGGCAGCTCCTCCTCCAAGGCCCAACTCTCCCAACATCTCTAAGTGGAAGATAAGGAGCTAATAGAGAAGGAAAGAACGAAAATACAAACAAATACCCATTACCATAACAATAAATTTTCTTAGAATCATGACACTAAGCATATATAACCTTACAGATTACATATAGGGTCCAGTCCTTTTTACAATAGTGAAACTGAGGCTCAGAGAAGCTGGCTGACCTGTGGAGCTGACACAACTACATTAGAACCCAAATCCCAAGCCTGTATTTGCAATATACACCACCATACTGTTTTGAATCTGTTTATAAGAGCAGCATAGATAAAGCACTGATACTTTCAGAATATCTTACCTAATTCTTCATTTGTGTTGTCATTATCAGTAGCAAAGGGTAATCGCTTTTGTTCTGCAAGGGACTTTGCCTGGTTCTGTAAAACATCAAATAATCACTTTCAGTAATTGCAGGGATGTAGGAAAGGTCCATTTTTAAAAGGTACATTTAACATAAAACTAGAAAAATCTAACAGAAAAGCTATTAAAAGCAATTACAAAATTGTAGTAAACACTATAAAGCATTTGTCTGTGAAGGGGGCAATGATGGGATTGGAAGTAAATCAGTTCTATAAATTTTTAAATTGGAAATAGTACTGGCTAGCTGCACAAAAGCTGATGCCATGATTTTAAAGGTTTCTGGCAGCAATAACGCAATTATTCTGTAAAGAGGATACATCAGGAATTACTCCTTAAAATATGAGTAATAACAGAGTATGGCATTATAAATGTGAACTCCGATGCTTTAGAAAAAATTGTTACGGCATATATGGGTACAGAGGTGTAGAAAAAAGAATCAAATCCTGACCAAGAGTCCAAGCATACTGTCATCACATACAAATAAATACACAAATGGGGCTTTATTTGTATAATCACTCCCACTTAGATTTGTGGAAACCTCTTTCAATCTGACTCTTGCCCCACCACTCAACTGAAATTGTTCTCAAAGATCACTAACAACCTACTTATTGAATCTAATTACCTTTTCTCAGTCCTTCTTCACCTTGACCTCTCTATAGGACAACAGAGGGCTACCCATTCCATCTTCCTTAGCTTGGTGATGTAATCTTCTTCTACCTTCCTGAATTTCTTCTGTTCTTTTCTATACCTTTTTTCCTCTTCCACTTTCTAAATGTAGGTGTTTTATCTTTAGCTCCTCTGGTTTCAAGTCTTACCTCTATGTAAACAATCTTTACATTTCTATCTCTAGTTCAGACCCCCATCACAACTCCTCCGTTAGACATGTCTACCTGAATGTCCCACACCAAAGCCTGACATTCAACATGTTCAAACCAAAATTTATCTTTGCCCTATCCCTCATCCTAACTTCTCCATTTCTGTTAAGCATACTGACAATCTCACAGTATTTTAAACTCATAACCTTTCAGTAGTCTTTTTAATTGTTCTCTCCCTCACCCGTCACATATAACTAGTTGTCAAATCCTGCCAATTCTACCTCCACAAAATTTCTTGGATACACCCCTTCCTTTCTATTCTCATCCCCTTCCAGGGTTCTTAACAAGGAGTCTGTTGTGTGGGTAAATTTTAGGAGATCAGCGAATTTGGATGGGGGAAAAAATGA
Organism: Petaurus breviceps papuanus; assembly: GCF_028583685.1. NCBI lineage: Eukaryota > Metazoa > Chordata > Mammalia > Diprotodontia > Petauridae > Petaurus > Petaurus breviceps. The sequence continues at coordinate 8,663,123 of NW_027187299.1, forward strand.
CATCTTTATTTTCACCAATCTTTGGTTTACTTTGTAACCTTGAACATTTTGTTTTATGCACTTAAAAATCATTATTCTGAGAAAGGGTCCATAGGCTTCAACAGACTACCATAGGGGTCTATATCAGAGAAAAAGTTAAGAACCCATATCCTAGACTTTTGCTACCTCTCAACTGGACTATAACAAATCTTTTAATTGCCTCTCATAGTCATCTCTCTGCTCCCATCTAGTCTCCATACTGCCAGGGTAATTTTTCTAATGTACAACTTTGATTATGCTATTCCCCTGCTTAAAGATAAATGATATATTCTCCCCATACTGCAAACCTCAAAAAATTCCAAACTCTTTAGACTAGCATTGGAAGCCCTCCCCTCCAGACTCCAACACATAACTTTCCAGCCTTATTTCATTTATTCTACGTTCTTCCACTGAGCTTTAATGACAAACCCAATAAATCACAGTATCCCAAACTCATTCTACCCTTCTTCCTTTGTGCCTTTCTTTGTTCACCCTGTCACCAATCCTCTCACTCCAACCTAATCTCTATTTAATCATGTTTGGCCATGAAGGTTTCTCCAATCACCCCAAGAAAGGGAAACGAAATTTTTTTCCCTCTTTGATCTCTAACAGCACTTTGAGACCCCTATGTATTTACATGCAAATTTGTATTTTATTTGTCTTATTTACTCCACCCATTTATTGAACTGTAAACTTGACAAAAGCTTTAATTTAATTATTTTTGCAATTATTTTTGCCTTTATCTAGTAACTAATATAATAGCTCTTTCAGTTCAATTCACATTTATTAGGCATCATAAAAAATTATTCAGAAGAAAACAAACAGAACAAAATAAATGCAATTATCTGTAGCTAAGATAGTTTTACCTGTAATAGTTCAACATTTTATACAACTATGACTCTATAATGTTTTAACAGCTCAAGAAGGCATCACTTTTTTTTTCTTCTGGTTTCTTTTTGTCTTTTTATTTTTTTCCCACTTAATAGTATTTTATTTTTTTCCAATTCCATGTAAAGATAGTTTTCAACATTTACTTTTACAAGATTTTGAGTTTTGGTTTTTTCTCTCCCTTCCTATCACCAAGACAGCAATCTGATATAGGCTATACACGTACAATCATATTAAACATGTTTCCACATTAGTCATGTTGTGAAAGAAGAATCAGAACAAAAGGGAAAACCCACAAGAAAAAACAAAAACAATAGAAACAGAGAAAATAGTATGCTTCTATCTGTACCCAGACTCCATAATTCTTTCTCTGGATGTAGACAGTATTACCATGAGTAAAAAGGCATCACTTTTATACACTTTCCAAACCAAGAGGAGATTTTTATCCCAATATGCAACTGCAATGTGCTCGATCACCTGAATCCATAATAAAATTATTAATTCATACCAGATTCACCTAAGGCATATAACATTGAAATATATAATATAGGTGAGGAAAACTAAGGCATGTGAAGGTAAGAAGTTCTGACCCCAACTATGAGAAGGATTTAGTGACACTCCCAAATTTTAAGAATGAGATTTAGCAATTTTCTTTAAAATTATTTTGTCTGTATCACTGCTAGCATTTCTCTTATAAATATGTTATCAATTTAATAAAAATGTGCCTATTTTGTATAGGATATTATTTTGGACAACCGTATTATTTCATTTTTTACAAGTAAGTTGTGAGGCTAGACAGATCACTAATATGTTCTCTACAGTTCTTCTGACATTATTTATATGCAATTCTTTTAGTTGCCAAAATTTAAGTACTTAGCACATCTGAATTATTTATTGCTCTAACTCATGATCATGGAAACCAAGTTACCCTTATCCATATTATTCCTATTAAGAATAAGAATTTCTAATTGGGACTTTATGATCATTTTAAGAGACATTTTTCATGTTCTTCTTGTGAGAAAGTCAAGATGATTTGACAAAGTCACATATCAAAGTTCACCAGAAAGCTAGTCTTAGAATTTATAGACTTTGATAATAGCAGTGATGATGATGATAATTAACATTTATAAAACACTTTGTAAGGTAGGTGCTATTACTATCCTTATTTACAGATGAGAAACCTGAAGCAAACATAGTGACTATTCATGGTTATATACAGCAAGTATCTGAGGCTGCATTCAAACTCAGATCTTCCTAATGCCAGGCCTAGCATTCTTTCCACTGGGTCACCTATCTTAAATATTTGTGACTCTTCTAATAGATTTTTGTGCTTTTAAGATAATGGCTGATGTACAACAGCTACAGAGAACCTGTGAATCATCAAGTTCTATTAAATTATTGGGAAAGGTGATTTCCATTAGCAATCTTATGACTGATGCCCCAAATCCTTGTTGATGTTTGGATTATACAGTGACAGTCTAACAGGTAAAGAAAAAAGTGGCTTGTTAAAATATAAGTCACTGTTTAGAATCAGTCTGATGCAACCTATAAGGATACTTGTCAGAAAAGCTCCACTGATTCACGATTACTAGTCTGAGAACTCCGGGCAAAAGTCAGCTTTGGAAATACAGCTATAACCCACAGTCCAACGTCTCTCTAAGACTCTAGGTTCACATGGACCCAGTCCAATCTTGGGGGCTGTTCCATGAAGGTTAGTTTTTCACTTTGGTACACTGCCCTCACCTTGAATTACTCTAGGTAATCTCTCAAGACAAAGCTCAAGTATAGTTCATAACCAGATTCCACCAATAAAAGGTATCCCCAGCTCCCAAACACTCACAGAAACCCATGCAAATTGTGTATATCTCAGTCTTTATTTTACCCAAAATGCAGAAGACCTAAAGGACTCCCAGGAATACATAAACAGATTTAGAAACACATAAAACACTTGAATAGGCCATCAATTCTCCCTAATGCTGAAAGGAAGTGAATTTGGAGTTGCTATTAGGGTAATCCTTTGACATTCTAGGGAATCCCTCTTTCCCAGAGTTCTATATAGTTCCCACAAGATTCATAGGACTACCCTGGGGGTTTAGACTCCTACTAGATAAATACACTTTGGGAACAGCCAAACAAGCAATCTACTTCACATCAGACCTTCAAGGTCTAATTTACACACTGGACCTGCTTTCCAAGTAGGATATAGCTTAGGAACTACAGAGCTAATCTCTTTTGTCTTCAAGGATTATGCTGCATCAGGAAGTCCTATTCTTCCGCTAAAAAATTCAATCCCTGAGTCTTTACCTTTGCAATGTCTAAAACTTGGGAACACCTGAACTTAGATCAAATGAGGCCTCAACTGTCTGATTCTGTTATATACAGGAAGTCTCTCAGTGCTCTGGCTGTTACCAACTTTGGGATTCTTAAGTTCCGATCTCAAGAACTGAGATATACTCATGTAATTCTCATGTGCTATTACCTCAAGACAGGGAAGAGGGAGAAGGTTGGCATAGAGAAATCTGGTTCCTTCTCCTTTGTTGCACTCCAGAAGAAAGGATCAAGGGAAAAGACAGAAATGGGAAAGTATGGAAGAAAGAATAAACTGATCTGTCAGCTTTTTTTTTTCTTCTGGATTCCTTCACCTTCTACATGGTTCTTGAATAGCATCCTATTGGGAGAACAAATTTAGTGAGTTACTCAGGCAGCGTAGATCCAGTGGAAAGGAGACTGCCCAAGCATGACCTACGCCTAAGATTTATTTTGAGAAATTTCCTTGAGCAACAACAGGTGGGGGCAATGAGTCAAAGAAAGAAACTGACCCTTATGAATGAGCTCCCATGATAAGATCTAAACCAGGGCTTCTTAAATTTTTTCCACACGTGACTCTTTCACAACCCACAGTTTAAGAAATGCTGATCTAAACCACGAGAGTCCAGACTCTTGAGGGATAGGGCAGGGGTGGGGAACCTTGGCCTACATGTTCCTAAGGGTTTGATTTCCAATAGACCCTAAATATATAATTTTGGGAAGTCTCACACATGGGGGGGTGGGGGGAGGGGCTCATACAAGTAGCTAGTTTACTCGCATGAGGTACATTAGAAAAACTTTGCAGGAACCTCATGCCTTTATACTGCAGGAATCCATGGGAGAAATTTTCATATGGCCCTTGCATTTTAGATTGTCCTATGAAATTACAGAGATCCTTTGGATGAGGAACTCAAGTTGGTCAAGGACTCTCTCTATCTCTCTCTCTGCATCTACTCTCACTGTCCTCTATCAGTAAAACATTCATGCATTGCTTCTTCAAGAGAGACTTTGGCAATTTAAGAGAGAAGTGACCTCATTTCCATTCTATTTCTGCCTTAGAGATGGGGCACTTCTGAAACTCAAGGCGCCTCCTACTGCCTCTATGGTAAAACGAAAATTCTACTGTTCAGCTTTTAAAGTCCTTCATAAACTGGCCCCAGCACATCTCTCCAGTCCTGATGGACATTAATTACTCTCTCTTCTAAACTCTGGGTTTCAGAAAAACTGAACTTCTCCCTAATTTTCACACATAGCACTCTATCTGTTGTCTCTCTGCCTCTGCACTGGCCATTCCCCATACATGGAATGCATTCTCTCCTCACCTGTGCCTCTCAGAATCCCTCTCTTCTACAGCTCAAGGACCTTCTACATGAAGCTTTTCCTAGTCCCCCAAGTGATAGTGTCCTCCTTCCCAAACAATATTGTATTTAACTACTCTGAATTTATTTGTATATATTCTCTTCATATTTATTCTGTATATACTTAATATACATACTCTCCCCCCCATTAGAAAGTAAACTCTTTATGAAAAGGGATTACTTTATTCCTCATATTTTTATCCCCAGAACAATGCCTGGAACATAGTAGGTCCTTAATAAATGTTTGTTGATTGACTGCAATCTAAGTATACTTAAAAACTTAACAGATTTAAGAAAATCTAAGGGATGTGTCACGTCCTGTGTGGCTGGGTGTGACCAGAATACTTTTCCTTCCTCTTTGTGGAGCAATTACAAACACAGAACCTGAAATGTTCATGCCAAGCAGGTTACTGATATGCCTAAACACAGCCACTGGCCTTTTTTTGCTGCTCTCTGGATGTCAGAGATAGAGGTTACCACCAAAATCTTAAGTCTAAATCCATTAGTCTTTTCCTTGTACCATGATACAGAAGAGAAAAGGAGGCTGTGGCTGTTTGTTGCTGTCTCCTCTGTAGGCCCAGGCTCTCTACAATGAGGAGTGCCTGGCACATGGCAAATACTTAGTAAAGGCTTGCTGAGTAGCTAGGAAGTAGCTGAAGCTAGAGTCTTGAGTCCAAGCTGTTCCAATAGCAATGGGTAAAGTGTAAAGTTTACACTTTACAAATACAATATAGAACATATTCCTGCTTAAGAAGTAAATGTAATTCTGGGTAAACTTACAAATGTATGTGTGAAAAATAAACAATATATAACAAGGAGAACTGCCAAGTGACATCAAAAATGACTAAACAGGCTATTTGGATAGTTGAAATCAGCTGTGTTAGGAAAAACAAAAGCAAGCAGTGAGATAATATAGGTCCAAAGTCAAGAACAAACAAATTAATGGAGAACACATTAATTATACGAAGCCAGAGGAACGGATGTTCAAATCCCAGTTCTGTGACTTACTAACTGAAAAACCTCCTGCAAGTCACTTAACATCCCTGTGCCTCAGTTTCTGTATCTGCAAAACGAAAGGGTTGCCCTAGATGACCTAGGTCCCTTCTAGTTCTAAATAGATGACTTTAGGGAGAAATCATGATACAGAAGACTACCTTCCTGTCTCTTACACTAAGACTATAGTATCTTCTGAATACAGAGATAAGAAATGATGATGGAAATATGCCACGAACATACCCATCAGTATTAATCAATATAGAAAGTGCTTAAATGTTTCAACAATGTTGCCTTCTTATTAAGCAAACTGATATTAACTAACAATTTAAGAGAACACATGAACTGATTTATGATATGTTTTAAATAACCAAGTTCTCTTAAGGGTATAGATATAAAACAACTGTCTATCTTGGTTTCTACTATCATCATATAACTTTAAAAAACTATATTGCATTACTCAAAATCTATAAGATCATGGTGACAGAAATAGCAGTGGATTTGGAGTTAGAGAACCTGAACTCCATTGATTGGGGAATGGCTAAACAAATTGTGGTACATGGATGTATGGGAATATTATTGTACTGTGAGAAATGATGAATGTGCTGTTTACAGAGAAGCATAGGAAGATCCACATGATCTGATGCAGACTGAAGTAAGCAGAACCAAGAAAAGAATACACACAGTGACTATGTCAAGGTAAATGAATGAACCACACACACACACACACACACACACACACACACACACACACAAATGAATGTTGAAGAATTACAAACAAGTATGATTCAAAAAGAGACATGAGAAGGCACTCCCACCCCAACCCTTTGTAGAGGTGGGAGGTCAACAAGTGTTATTCATTGCACATATTTTCAATCTTTTTCAATGTACTGATCAATTATACTGATTTTTTTCCTCTTTTCATTTCTTTCTCTTTTTTTGTCTTTAAAAATACTGTGTTATGTGGAATGGCCCTCTAGGAGGGAAGTGCAGGGAAATATACTGCAGGAAATTATGATAATGTTAAAAAAGAAAGGGGGAGAAAGAGAGAGAGAGAAATTTTTTTTTAAATAGAACTTAGGCTCAAATCCCAGCTATTTTTTTTTTTACCACTTGTGTAATCTTGAACAAACCTCTACCTCTCTAAATCTGTTTCCCCTTCTGTAAAATGAGGCAATTTAACTACATAATCTCTTAAGGTTCCCTCCATGAATTTTGGGTACATGTCTTACACCATCAGAATCCTCATAGGCCACAAGGAACATTTTTATTGCCACAAAATCACTTTGGCTTCCTCATTTTAAATTGTTACATCCATCCATTCAGGTTCTGATTGCCATTCATCTACTAACATGGCCTAACTTTGGAACAGCCATATTGAATTTGTTTTCTTTGAACTCCAATAATTCCCAATTTAAATCATCATAACTTCATTGGAGGATATCATAGAAAATCTGGTTAAAGTATTCCTAAGGGACTTTGAAAATTATGGCAAAGGCTGCTACCATTGCCACCTCTGGGAACAACTTCTCCCTCTCCCTTCCCAGCTCCAGCCCACTGATGTATCATGGATCTCATGGCTCTGTGGTATTCATGGCAATGAATTCTTCTATGTGGTGGATGAAGACACCGGAACAAGTCCAATCTCACAAGGCTCAATGAATAGGAGACCCACTATAGGCAGTCACTAGACACGATCCTTGATTTGGAAACTGTTGAGGGGATGGAGGACAACTCCAACCAGTGACCTAATTTAGCAGACAGGTAAGATCCTGTATGGACTGATCCATGCCCCCTACATGCTCATAAAGTAGGGCATCACCCAGATATTGGAGGAATATCAGCAGGGAGACAGTCCCGTGTATATTGTGAAAAGCATCCCTTGTTCCCCACTGGACTGTCAGAAATACTGGTGAGGCAATGGTAAAGTTTTACTGTCCCAAGTGCATGGATATTTACCCACCCAAGTTGTCCAGGCACTGGCACACAGATGCTGCTTACTTTGGCACTGACTTTTTTCCACATGTTCTTCATGATGCAGCCTGAATACAAGTGACCTGACAAATGGGTGCCCAGGCTGTATGCCTTCAAGATCTACCCCATTGCCTTATCAACTATATTGTCAAGCAGTCAGCAACTTCAAGTGCCCTATCAAGACTATCCACTGGCATGTCTCCTCCTCATCCCCCCAACATCTCAGGCTGTGACACCTTCCCTATCTCCTTCCCTATCCCCAAAGATATATACCCTTTCAAAACCCCCACAGTTTTCAGTTTAAATTAGGAAGTCATCATTGTAGTGATGTGATGGGAGTATGAAATAAAATAGATGACAAGAAAAGAGGAAGAGGAAGGAAAGGAAAGGAAAGGAAAGGAAAGGAAAGGAAAGGAAAGGAAA
>NW_027187299.1:8671093-8671264 GCF_028583685.1 Petaurus breviceps papuanus
AAAGGAAAGGAAAGGAAAGGAAAGGAAAGGAAAGGAAAGGAAAGGAAGGGAAGGGAAGGGAAGGGAAGGGAAGGGAAGGGAAGGGAAGGGAAGGGAAGGAAAGGAAAGAGGGAAGGAAAGGAAAGAAGGAAGGAAGGAAGGAAGGAAGGAAGGAAGGAAGGAAGGAAGGAA
>NW_027187299.1:8671274-8710748 GCF_028583685.1 Petaurus breviceps papuanus
GAAGGAAGGAAGGAAGGAAGGAAGGAAGGAAGGAAGGAAGGAAGGAAGGAAGGAAGGAAGGAAGGAAGGAAGGAAGGAAGGAAGGAAGGAAAATTATGGCAAACAAGAACATTTACTATTACAATTTCAATAGTAAATGTGCACAAAAACATCCCTGATTGTAAGCTATATGTGAACTTATCCTTGTTCACCCAGCATTATGTTGACGTGTACTCCATGATAACTGAAGGGCACTGGACCTCAGCCTGAATAACAGCTGTGACACTTAAGACTTTGCATGACTCCAAGCAACTAACTTATCCTCTTCAAGCCACATTTTCCTGATATGTAAAATGGAGATTAAAAACTTATATTAGTTATATTATTGGGGGGACACTAAGGACTTTTTAAATATCAAGGCAACATATAAATGTCAACTATGATGATGACTGGTAGAACAATCAAACTTCTAACTTACAGAAAATGAATGACAGAGAAAAATGAGATCGATACTCTCTCCTGAAGATTATTATCTTGAATCCACTGAAATGGGTTAGTGTTCATAGCTGTTCTATGAAAACTATACAGCGGGTCAGGATAGTTGATCACTTTCTAGCTTGTCAAGTCCAATTATTTTCATTGATACCAATATTGAGATAGAACTTTTTTAAAAGTCAAAAGAATGACAATCTTAATATACTAGGCATATTTTATCTTAAAGGAATCACATCAAACCCATATAGGTTTAAGTGTGCCCAGTTGGAAAAGTGAATTGTGAATAAGAATATTCTGGATATATAATTATCTGGAAAGCTGTTTCAGTACCTTTTCCCTGTAAAGGATACATTTCAATATGTGAGCTGAACCTTATGAAGCTGCTATTCAACCTTGGAGTAGAAGAGTGAGCCCTCTTGCACAAATGAGTCTACATACAGTCAAGAGATCTAAGTAAACCAGGGCTGAAAAAAAATTAGATTATGCTTTCCCTCTAAATTATAAGGTCTTCCCTCCTAAGAATCATGGACGTTCAGCCTCCCACCTATGGTACTCAATGAAAAGTCATATGACCTAAGTGGATCAACTTATCTAATTCACATACAATGATTCAATCTAGATCCAATTTCAGATGACTCCTGATTATGATACGTAGATTCTATCCATACAGATAATTAGAACCAAATTCTGGTCAAAACACACAATTAACTTAGAGTACCTAGAATTTCACCCTTTAATTGGGCCACAGGAAACAGAAAGCATGAATAGTAGAGACATACCAGAATCTTTTCAGCATTAAGGGAAAGCAAGGAGTCACAGGGTGGTGATCCTTTTGGCTCACAGTCCGAAGAATCATGGAAGTTCAAAAAAGATGCCTCTGCAAAATATAAATTTTTCTGATTATTTCCCTCCCACTGAATTCATGGCATTTAATCAAGTATTTAAGCCTGTCAGAGTTATAAAAAATTCAGAGCTGTCTCACATACAACTCACTTAGTGTAATCAGCAATCTCATTGGGGAGAATTATGTAAGTACAGATGCTATGGTAGCATCTTTTACCTCATTATCAAGAGGGCATATTCCCTCTTGATTCCACCTGCACAGATAAGTACATTCAAGAAGTAAAAATGAGAGAACAATAGAAAAATAAGCTACAAGAGAGAAATTCAATATCATGAGAAAAAGTTTGCTGAGGGACTAGTGAAAACTCCATATTAACCAACCAGCCAATATTTGCTAAGCAACTCCTTTGTACCAGGCACTGTGTTAGGTAGGTACTGTCAGGGATACAAAGCAGTGTAAATTCGGTCTGTGCTGTCAAAGACTTGACATTTTGTCTGGGAAAGAATAACTTTCCAGTCATGTATGTCTTATTTAACAACTTAAGAGTTCAGAGAAGAGAGAGCTCCTTATGGGCTAGAGGTGAGGGAAAGCTTCGTAAAAGAGGAAGGATCTGAACTGGATCTTGAAGGATGGGTAGGACTCAGATCGGCAGAAAGAATAGCACAGATGAAGGCATGGAGGAAACAAAGTACATGACAAGGTTTGTATGGAGCCTGAAGGTAAAGTCTTTTGTCAGGGAGAGAAGGAGGGCTCAAAATATACAGCAGCTGGAACCAGATTATGGAAGTCCTTGAAAGTCAGGGGTTAGGATTTTTATCTTTTCTGAAATGAGGAGACATTTAAGGTTTTTAAGCAGGGAAGTGACAGAATCAAAGCAATATTTTAGAGAAGCTAATTGGGGAGCAGTGTTTGTGATGGACTGGAATATGACAAGACCGATTTGGTAGGAAGACTAATTAAGAGGCTATGGTAGCAATACAAGCAAAAGACTAATAGGGGCTTGAACCAGAGTGATAGCAGGAAGAATGAAAAAGGAAATTTATTTCAATGGATATGGGATCAATCAATGGAGAAACTTTTACTAAGCAGCTAGTATGTGCTAGCCACTGATCTTGTAAGATATCCTTAGATGTGAAGACTCATTTCAAAAATGCAAATCACTACTTACACATTTTCTTTCTTTTTTTTTTCATGAGTTACAATGGTCAAATAATTTTATCACTGCATGGCCAGGCTACTGAAAATGAGCTTTTCTGAAGCTGATGAGCTTTTCCATAATTAGTTATACTGGCCCTCAAAGTGTAGCTTCAATCTGTTTCAGGGACTATACCTAAAGTGTTTCCAAAATGACAAAACCCACCAAAGCTTGTACCCTGTTGGCATATCTTTTGACAAGTTAAGGTCACCTGTGGACTACAATGAAGCATCCATAATAGGGCTTAGTGGAATGGGGAAAAATGATAACATATTAAAATGAAAAATCAATAGAATTTTATTCCTGACCAGCAAAGGGGTTAGAGGGGTAGTAAGAAAAGGCAGGGAAATGGGAATGAAGAGCCAAGGATAAAAAGGGCTCACGCTCGCATGTGTGCGTGCATGTGACTACAACTGCTATACCATTGGTAAAAAAACAGGAATTCAGAAAGAAGATACCTTTTTTTTTTTAAGAAAATTAGTTTGATCCTAAATATGTGAGTTTGAATTAATGGTAGAACAGCTAAGTGTAGATCAAGGACTCAGAGCTAATCAAGGGCCTTAAGAGATCATTTACTTTAACTTCCCCCTAAATGCTGGGGTCTCCTGTAAACCAGTGTTATCAAACTCAACAAGAAAAACAAGGCAGTGGAAGACAATTCTATACATAAAGATCCCTGCAGGCTGCATACCAACTAGTTTTAAAATGTAAATGTTATCTATGTTTTGGTATATTTTTATTTATGTTGTAAATATTTCCCAAATACATTTTAATCTGATTCTGGCAACACTAGCTACCTTTTTGACAGGCAGTTTTAAACCATTCAAAACAGATTTTAAAGGTCTGGCTTGAAAAATTACAATGATATGGAATTTATTCCTATAAGCTATTAGAAAGTCCTTCCTTATGCCATCAAAATTTGTGTCTTTGTAACTTTCACTCATTGATCAAAGTTCTCCCCTTTGAAGCAAAAAATAAAATAAAAGGCTTACTTTCTGTTGCTTATGACAGCTCCTTAAATCTCTAAAGACAGCCATCATGTGGCACCTAAGTCTTTCATATCCTTCAACTATTTCAAATACAACATGGATTCCAAGTAGTTTCTCTAGATTAAGAGACTCTTTGGGACTGCTGAAAGTCAACTTTTCTTACTCTATCTATAACAGCTGCTGCTTTAATTTTTAGATTTCAGATGTTGTTCCTCAAGTGGCACAGGATCATAGATATAGGGCTCAGAAGAGGGCTTAGAGGTCACAAATACAACCCCTTCATATTACAGATGAGGTAACAAGGCCCAAAGAGGTTAAGTGACTTGATTAGAAGGTCACAGAGCTAGCAGAATCTAGTAATGCCCCTCAAGGTATGGTGCCAAAAATGGGCACACCACTTCAGATGTGGGAACATCACTACTTCACATACAATCTGACTACTGTAGAGGACAACTGAAGTATTAGCTCCCTGGATCTGGACACTATAAACATATTCACTTAGACTAACAATATATTAACTTACCTCACAGTGAACTAAAAATCCAACAGTTTTTGCTCATTAAGCTGTCAAAACTGGTTCCCTATCTTATGATTACGTAAACATCATCTTCTGGGTTTTGGCTTATTATTCTAGCACTGAGGATAATTTGGAATCCTGATTCTGTCATGCAAACTAATAACTTTTGATAAGCTGGTACTCGTCCAAGGTATGCTCATAGAGTGTTTTAAGGTTCACAAGACTTTATGGTTTAAAGATGTTATCTCATCTGATCCTCACAACAACTATGTTTGGGAGCTGCTACAATTATCCCCATTTTCCAGATGAATTAACTGAGACTCCAAAAGATGACCTAACTTGCCCAGGCTCGTAGTTAAGTATGGGTTGGAATAGATGGTTGCTGAAGTTGCGTCCAACTTCAGAATACTGTAATCCACATGATATGCTCATATTGGTAGCTATCCAGCATCAGGTTACCCGTATTTTATTTATTTTTGAATCTATCACCTCTTTCTTTTTTTCAGTGCCTTTTCCCCATCAACCATCAAAGAGAAAAAGGACCCTGATAAGTGACCACACTTTTTGCTTAAGCTAAAATAATAACTACTCCAATACCCAGGAGCTATCTACGTATTATTTTATTACTCATACTCTTGAGTGAAAGAAAAGATTTAATAATTCTACTTTACCTACCTGTGTGAGAGATATATGGCACGAGGGTTGATACCTTTTAGGCAATTTAGGATGTGTAGAACACCCTGGATTACTTGGAGGAAAACAGTTCTGTTATACATTCCAAATCATAATGATAAAAATCTGAAAAGGCCTTGAAACTCTCCTTATCACTTTTCATATTTTGCTCTCCTGTGAGAGATCAGATGTTTTCGACTTCTAGCCAACCACAAACAGTTTCTTTTTCTGGGTCTTTTGCAATCTGGGATCAAAATAGGAAACAGTATGACTCAGTGGATCTAGCAACAAGGGAAACACTCAACACATCTGAGTTCTGATCCCAGATCTGTCACCATCACCCTGAGTAAGTTGCTCCCTGGCAAGGGCACTAATGCCCTTTGTACTTCACAGGGATGGACTTACCTCACAGGTCAATGTAGGAAATAGCAAAAGATTATAAAAACCAACTCCCCAAAATGAAAATCAAACACATCAATAACAAGATGTGCAAAGTACACAAAGGTGAAAATACCCAGCTTCCTTGCAAACTGCATTTACCATTCCAAAACATTTTATGAATTTACAAGATTATCTGGGATAGAAGTTCTAACCTGGGGTCCATGGATAGATTTCAAAGAGACCATGAATTTGGATGGGAAAAAAATTACATTTTTATTTTCACTAACCTCTAACTAAAATTTAGCATTTCCTTCAATAATTTAAAAACATTATTCTGAGAAGGGGTCCATAGGTTTCACCAGGCCACTAAAGGGGTCTATGACACTAAAAAGATTAAGAATTCAAGATCTAGATGGATCCACAAAGAAACAGATCTATTGAAAGTTATTTATCATGAAGGGAAAAAGCTTTTAAGTAAGCCAATAAAATTTTGTGCTTTGATGGATATATTTATTTTTAAAATGACCTTAAATTTTTTTGGGGAATAATTGTTTTGCTAAATTTATAAGACTATGAGGCATGCTCCAATTGATTAGTGATAAAAGGATATGAACAGGCAGTTTTCAAAAGAAAAAAAATCAAACCTATAGTCATACGAAAAATTCTCTAAATCACTATTTATTAGAGAAATTAAAACAATTCTGAGGTACCACCTCACAACTATCAGATTACCTAATCGACAGAAAAGGGAAATGACAAATGTTGAAGGGGATGAGGAAAATAAGGACACCAATCATTGCTGGTGCTCTCCATTCTGAGAGCAATTTGGAACTATGCCCAAAGGGCTATAAAACTGTTCATATCCTTTGACCCAGCAACACCACCACTAGGTCTGTACCCCAAAGAGATAAAAGAAAAAGGAAAAGGTCCTATATGTACAAAAATATCTGTAGCAGTTCTTTTTGTGGTGGACAAGAGATGGAAATTGAGGGGATGCCCATCAATTGGAGAATATCTATATACAAACCGTGGTATAAAATTGTGATGGAATACTCTTTTGCTATAAGACAAGCAGGATGGTTTTAGAAAAACCTGGGAAGACTTCTATGAATTAATGCAAAGTGAGAAAAAGAAACTGTACACAGTAATAGCAAGATGATCAACTGTGAATGATTTAGTTAACTGATCAATACAATGATCAGGACTTAAAATGAAAAAATTCTGCTCACCTCCAGAGAAAGAACTGATGGTGCAGACTGAAGCACTTTTTTTTAAACTTTCATTATTATTCTTGGGGCTTTCTAGTCTGCATTTTCTTTTGCAACATAGCTAATACAGAAATGTTTTACATGACTGCACATGCATAATCTATATCAAACTGTTTGCCTTCTCAAGGGGAAGGGGGAAGATGAGGGAGGGAGAGAATGTGAAACTCAAAATTTTTAAAAAGCAAATGTTAAAAATTTTTATTTACAAGTAATTGAGAAAAAATAAAAAGTAAATGTAAGACAACAATAATAACTGTTTAGTCAGTGTATCATTCTTACTCTTTAGAACAGCCATGCCTGTTTTTCTTTTCTTTTAAAAAATTATCTTGGGCCTATAGCATAATGGGAAAATTAGAAAGTTAGGCCTGGGGAGTTCATCCAGAATTGTTCCTTAAAAAACAAAACTCACTAAATGAATATGTGCAAATTAACCTCTCTGGTCCTCAGCTTCCTCATCTGTAAAACTGAACTAGGTGATCGCCAGCTAGCATGTCAGCTGTCCTAATGGTTTCAAAGTTCAAAAACTTGACTCATTAGCCTTTCAAAGAAAAAGTAATGTTTAACAGAAGATATAAAAACAACAGTTTTGCTTGAAAAGACAAAGATAATCCTCTTAAGACCAGGAATTTGTAAGGGGCACAGAAGAGTTAATCAGAACGCAAACACCACAGGCCATGGGATCCATCATCTTCATATTAATCATGTTACAGAATGATCTTTCTAAAACCACCTGGAGAGCTGACAAATCTTTCTTTCCAAAGTGTACTATGGCATACCTCCAACAGAAGGGCAAAGTCACAATACACAGCTGTGCTTCCAACTATTCAGACTTCAATACCATTACCACTCTTACCCCTCTTTTACAGCTCCATTTTATGTTCTGTCTTCCCTGATTAGAACATAACCTCATTGAGGGCAGGGACTGTCTTTTTGCTTTTATTTGTATCCCTAGAATTTAGCACAAATCCTGGTACATTCTGTTATTGCTCAGTCATGTCTGACTCTGTGACCCCCATTTGGGGTTTTCTTGGCAAAGATAGCGGAGTGGTTTACCATTCTTCCTCCAGCTCATTTTACAGATGAAGAAACTGAGACAAACTGGGTGCAGTAACTTGCCCAGTTTCACACAGCTAGTTAATGTCTGAAGGCCAAATGTGAACTCAGGTCTTTCTGACTCCGGGCCCAGTGCTCTATGCACTGCACCACTTACCTGTCCCATCCTGGCACATAGTAAACACTTAATAAATGCCTGTTGCCTTGTCTTGCCTACAAAGAGAACCTGATTAATTTTATTTAAGCATTATGAAGATCTGATATTTAGTTGCTCTGAACAGTGTGAAAGAAAACATTTAGGACTATAAATCTACTAACACTGTGTAATCTTTTCCAAAAGCGTTCTACTGATGCTCCATCAATTTAGATGACTGGTTTTTGAATGCATGCATGAGAATAGCCATCAAGCCCTAGTCTTAAGTAGTCAGTAGGTTAAAAGACATTTGAAATCAAACTGCTACCTATTATATCAGGGAAAAAAACTTAAGTACCTAATAAGAAATGGGAGGAGGAAATGATTTCCTGAGTCACTCATGTTAATGATTATTAATGCTGTACTTGAAATAGTAAATTGGTTAGTGTACATAATTAATAAGTTAAACAAGGTGTGATTAAAATTTACACAACCAGAATGAGGCTAATGTTAGCAATCAGATAAGAAAAAAGCCCAGAATGCATTAAGAAGCAGGGATTTCACTAGAAGCCAGGAAAAAGTGTCTGAGGTGACAGAAATGAAGTTCACAGGGACTTAACTTTATGTAAAAATCACACTACGATGGCAAGACAAGAAGGAAAAGAAAAGCAGTAAACAAAAATATAGATAGAAAATATTTTAAAATTGTTTCGTTCAGATAAATGGTCAAAATATATGAACAGGTAGTTCTCAAAGGGAGAAATTCAATTTTTCAATCATGTGAAAAAATCATCCAAAGCACCAATAAGAGAAATGCAAGGTAAAAGACCATTTTAAGCTATTTTAAAGCGCCACCTTACACTCATAAGATTAACAAATATGGCTATTGTTGGACGGGACATGGGAAAACATGTACATTAATATATTACTAGTGGAGGTGTTAATTAGGCTAGCCATTTCAGAAAGTAACTAGGAACTAACTATACTAAAAAAAAAAAAATCATTAAACGGGGCGGCTAGGTGGCACAGTAAATAGAGCACCCGCCCTGGAGTTAGGAGGACCTGAGTTCAAATCCATCCTTCAACACTTAACACAAAAAAACTATCCCTGTGACCTTGGGCAAGTCACTTAATCCCAATTGCCCTACCTTCCCCCCTCCAAAAAGCGAAAAAGGGAAAAAAAATCTAAAAAAAAAAGGTCATTAAACTATGTAATAGTTTAGCCTTTGACCTAGCCAAACTACTACTGGGGCCATACCCTAAAGATTTCCAAAAAAGAAGAGGACACATATAAACAAAAACATTGATACCAGTTCTTTCTATCTATAGTGTCAAAGGGAAAAAAGAGGGGAGTTAGGGAATGGCTGAACAGACTATGGTACCTGAATGGAATATATGTGATAAGAAATGGATGGTTTCAGAGAAACCTGGAAAGTCTTGTATGAACTGATGCTGAGTGAATTGAGAACACAGAGAATATTTTATAATTATAACAATACTATAAAGTAAAACAATTTTGAAAGATTTAATAAAGCTGATCCACAAAACAACCATTCAAATTCCAAAGGACCAGTGCTGAAGTATTTTTTACCAACCTCCTGCCAGAGGTGAGGACCTAAAGGTTCAGAACGAGACATACATTTGTGGACGTGGCCAACATGGGGAATCATTTAGCTTGATAACACATAGCTGATACTGAGGGTTCTATTTGTCTTTCACAGGGGTGGGGAGAAAGGAGGCTAGCAACAGGTTTTACCAATTTTTTTAAAGTCTGAAAAAGGTCACAAGCATTTTTTAAAACACAGAGAAGACAATAGAGTGAAGGTCAGTGGAAAACAAAGACAAGTAAGACAGCTTTGGAAAATGTTTTATGTTTCAAGTGAATAGCAAAGCTATTCACAACACAGATTCACCACTGTATGTACACTCTTCTTTTTCGGGTTTATACATGCAAATGCTCATCTTGCTTGATGTTAAGTTCAAAATGAAAAGAAAAGAAAGTGGTTTCATCCTAAGGGTTTTCTCCCAAAGAACATGCAAAATTATTAAATGGTTCATAGCAAACAGAAGTCACTGATCCAAAGGAGCCCCAGTGTGCAGTGAAGTAGAGTAGAAAGAGCAAAAGACCAAGACGCAGGAGAGCTGGGTTCCAGTCCTGGCTTTGTCGCCGTTAAACAGTGGGCAAATTGCCTGACCCTTTTAGGGTTCAGTAGCCTCATCTATTAAAAGAGAACTTGATAATCTCACTTTCAGTTTCATAATTCTTTGATTTGAAGGAATACTTTTGAAAAATAAAGTATTTCTGACTATAAAAGTATGGTTAGGAATAGGGATTCCAGTTGAATTTGAGATTAAAGTTTTTAATCAATAAAAATAGGGCCCTTAGAGATCATCTAGTTTAGGCGGTTCTAAACCTGAGGTCCATAAACTTATTTTTTTTAACAATTATTTTAATAAAATTAGTATCCTCTGTAATCCTATGTGTTTTCTTTTAAGCATTCAAAAATATTTTCCTGAGGATTCCATAGTCTTCACCAGACTACCAAAGAAGTCCATAAGGCAAAAGTCACTTCACCTCTATCTGCTTGTTTCCCATCAGTAAAATGGGGATAATAATACCACCTACCTCCCAGTGTGTCTGTGAAGATCAAATGTGGGTAAGAGCCAAGATGGTGATGTATGGCAGTAACTCAGCTGAACTCCCCTAACATTCCCCTCCAGACAACTTAAAACATTGCTTCAAATCAAATTTTGGAGCAGCAAAGTCAACAAAAGTCAGGATGAGACATTTTTCCAGCCTAAGACAACTGAGGAGGTTGGCAGGAGAGGTCTGTGACACCAGAGTGGAGGCCTGTCCAGAGTACAACAGCACCAGTACCAGGCCTTCAAAACAGCAGCAAAAACAGCTTTCAGAGCTATCATCCCAGAGGGTGAGGGCAGCATATAACTTGTCAGAAAGAGATTACAGGGGACCTTTTGCCAGCACTGGGTGCAACTGAAGTTGATTGGCAACTCTATTGCCCACATATAGTTCTAGGTCACAGTTCTAAAGTGGAGAGAACTTGTGGTCGGCCACAAGAGAGCAGGGGCCCTGGCAATTCTAAGGCAGAGAGATGCCCTCGCACTTTTGGCTGCATGACAGCTGGGTCCCTTCCCGGGTAAAGACTAGATAGGAGAGCAGCAACCACACCTCTCCCCATATATCATACCACCTTGGAATCACCAGAGACTTGCAGACCCCCAGAACTAGATCTGAAAACAGCAGCACAAAAAACCTGAAGCTCTCAACAGTGCCTCTCCACCCAAAGATGAACAGAGACCAACTTTAACATAAAGTTCAAAGTCAAGAAATAAACTGGAAAAATTCTAAACAATGCCTCTTTCCCCCCAACCTCTCCTCAAAAACTTTGGCCACAAAAAATTATTCTAGTGCGGGGAAGACCAATATACAAACTCAGAAGACAGCATCAGGAAGACAGCAACAACCAAAGGATCAAAGAAAAATATTAATTAGACAAAATAGACCTAATTAAAAGAGATAATCAGGGAAATCATATTTTGCTAAAAGGTACCACAGACAATTAAGTAATATCAAATTTTTTTACAGCAAGTTTCTCTGATAGAAGCCTCATTTCTCAAATATATACTTAGCATAGAACTGTGTCAAATTTATAAAACTAAAAGCCATTCCCCAGTTGGTAAATAGTCAAAAGATATGAACAGGCAGTTTTCAGAAGAAGGATAAAAACTATCTGTAATCATATGAAAAAATGTTCTAAATCACTATTGATTAGAGAAATGAAAATTAAAACAACTCTGGGATACCACCTTACACCTATCAGAAATGACAAATTCTGGAGGGGTTGAAGGAAATAGGTTCACTAAACTGTTGGTGGAGTGCATGAACTAGTCCAGTCATTCTGAAGAACAATTTGGAAGCATGCCCAAAGGGCTACAAAATTGTGCATATACCCTTTGACCCAACAAAACCAATCCTAGGTCTGTATCCCAAAGAGATCAAAGAAAAAGGAAAAGTACGTATATGTACAAAAATATTTATAGCAGCACTTTTTGAGGTGGTAAAGAATTGGAAATTTAGGGAATGCTCATCAGTTGGAGACTGGATGAATGAGATGTGTTGTATGATTGTACTATGAAAAAATGATAAGTAGGGTGATTTCACCAAAAATAAATAACTAAATAATGGAAATACTTAAATGAACTGATGCAAAATGAAGTGAGAAGAATCTATCCATCACTGTAAACAGCAAGAGCAATATTGTAATGATGATCAACTGTGAGAGACTTGACTGCTCTGATCCAAGACAATTCCAAAGGTCTCATTATGAAAAAATGCAATCTACCTCCAGAGAGAGATAACAGATAAACTCTGAATGCAAATTAAAGTATAACTTTCTCATTTTTTCTTTTTTTCCTGCAATTTGGCTAATATGGAAATGTTCTGCATGATTTCACATGTATAATTGATATCATTTTGCTTGCCCTCTTAGTGGGTGGAAGACAGGGAGAGAATTTGGAACTCAAAATTTTAAAAGAAAAGAATGTTTAAAATAAAATTTTTTAAAAAGAAAAAAAATAGGAAAATCTTTGTAATGTGGTAGCTGTTATTATTCCTTTCTTTTACAAATAAGAAACTGACTCAGAGGGATTAAATACCTTGCCTCACATCTTACATCTAATTAGGAGTATAGCAGGAACTAGAATCCAGAGTTCCTAACTCCAACTCAATGTTCTTTCATTTTTTTATTTGTAGATCTCAAAATATGTCACAAAAATTATCTGCCAGGGCATAAAACATCAGTATACCTAGGCATTTTAAATAATGGGATTGCACCAGGCAACACAGAGACGAAAAAGGAGAGTTAAAAAGAAAGCTTAACTCCCAACTTCCGGGCAATCCCTTATTTCCTTGGGACACTATCCCTTCTTTCATATCTTTTTGAGCACTGCATAACAGTTAAAAGAGTTAAGTGTCCAGAAGAGGC
Organism: Petaurus breviceps papuanus; assembly: GCF_028583685.1. NCBI lineage: Eukaryota > Metazoa > Chordata > Mammalia > Diprotodontia > Petauridae > Petaurus > Petaurus breviceps. The sequence continues at coordinate 8,683,807 of NW_027187299.1, forward strand.
AGCCTGAACTGGAGTACCCTCCAGTCCAGGTTACTGTACTGAAAGTAAAATCTAGTTCAAATCCTACTGGGGACACTTCCCAACAGTGAGACCCTGGGCACTAAAGTCTCTTTATGTTTCTGTGACCCAGATTCCTCATCTGAAAAATGCAAATGTTAGATCCAGGGGCTTCTGAAACTTCTTCCAGCTCTAAATTTTTGATTCTAAGATCCCAAAAATTCAAAGAAATTAGGGGAAGACTAAAATCAGGAGATTAACCTAATTTTTTAAAAAGGCATCATCCATAAAAGTATTTTATACCACCTCTTTCTAATTTCCTCTTTCTTTGATCTCCCAGAAAAAGTCTGAAGGTCAATCTGAATTAATTTGATTCAATTCAACAAGCATTAAAAGGCACTGTGATAGGCACTGGGAATAAAGATAAAAGCAAAACTTAATGCCTACAAGGAGTTTATATCCTATTGGGAAACGTAAAACATCACACAGAGAAGTAAATACAGAATTTATACAAAGTAAATACAAAGTAATTTAAAGGAGAGGATCAGGAAATGTCTTATGTAAGAAGTGACAAGTAGGTTGGGCTTGCAAGGAGCTAGGGATTCTAGGGAACCAGAGCTACTGGTAAAGATAGAGAGCATAGGAGAGCACAATAGGCATCAGTGAAGCTTGCATAAAAGCAGTGAGTTGCCAGATGCCTTGTCACATACATAGAACAGCAAACAGACAAGTAAGGCTGGAAGGCAGCATATGGGAGGGTTAGAAATGTGAAAATCCGGAAAGATAGGTCATAGCTACACTGTGAATAACTTTAAATGTCAAACAGATGAGTTTATATTTTTATCTTAGAAGCCAACTGGGAGCCTATTAGCCTCCTTGAGCAGGGGAGTGACATGATCAGACCTATGTTTTAGAAATAATTTAGCAGCTGTGTGGAGGATAGACTGGAAGGAAGAGAAGCAGGGACAACATTTAAGAGACTACTATAGTAGTCTAGATGAAAGATGATGAGGGGCTGAATTAGGGTGATGGCTTCCTGAGTAGAAAAAACAAATGTGAGTGATACAATGAAATTATGAATGAAAAAATATCTTATTAACAGCTTACTTTAAGCCAGACACTGAACTAAGTGCTGTGGAGGAAGAATCAAGATTTGTCCACTTGATTCTACCATCTATCTCTCCTCAAGGGCTGAGAAAGGAGGGGAGGGGGAAAGAAAAGTCAAGAGTTAAGTATGACTCTGAGGTTGTGAAATTGCAAAACTGAAAGGATGGTCATGCTTTTGATAGAAAAAAGAGAAGTAAGGAGTAAGGGTATGTTCATGGGAAAATAAGAGTAAATTTTCTTTTGGATATATCGAGTTTGAAGTACCCATGGAACATCTACCAGGGGTAGGGAACCTGGCCCCAAGGTCACATGTAGGAGAAATCGATTTGTTTTGTGAAGTATGGATTCAGTCAAAGAGCCACACTTGAGGACCTACAGGGCCACATGTGGTATTGGGGCCATAGGTTCCCCATCCTGAATTCTAGACAGATGCCTAGCACAAAGTTCCAAGGGTCACAGATTCAGTTAGAAGGAACCTAGAGGGCATCTCATCTCATAAATAAAGAATCTGAGGCTCAGAGAGGTTTAGGTGACTTACTTAGAGAGACACAGCCGTTAAATGTTTGAGACAACAGGATGAAGGGGGTAAGGATTTAAGAGCTAAGGATAGTGAAAATTTGATCAAGAGCAGAGGATGATGGAGGGATAGAGTAGAAAGAGGAAAGGGAAGGAAGAAAGATGAAAGGGAGGAATTTATGGTCTTCCAAGCAAGACAGCTCTGGAACTAATACACTGAATAAAATATATACTTTTTAAAAGACCCAGCTGCACATAATGAGATTCATGGCCTAATATACAATTCTTTTTTTCTTTTTTCTATTCTTATCCCCATATGGGAATGTTTGTATCTGATGATATTTGTCAAGTTCAGAAGAAAAAAAAAACACAAAAAATGTAAATCATGGTGAGATAAGAATTTTAGTTTTGAATAAGGGAAGGCAAGTTATCATTATAGCTAATTGGGAGATCAAGGATATGATTTATCTCCATGAGGCAGAGTACAAGTAGAGATCATAGAAGTAAGGAGATTGATGAACTAGAAGGTCAGGGTGTTGGAGAGGCAGAGCAAATAAGAGTGCTGGATTCAGTCAGGAAGACCTTAGTTTCAATCTTATGTCAAAGGCTTATTAGTTTTGTGACCCTCATAGAATCACTTCAGCATCAGTTTCATTATGTGTAAAAGGGACACAAAAATAACACCTAGTGAGCAAGTTTCTTGTGAGGATCAAATGAAATAATATGTAAACTGTTTTTGAAAACTTTAAAGTACTACATAAATGTTAGATATTATTATTATTTTTTACCACTCCATCATCATCATCATCATCATATTATTATGTCCCTAAGTATGAGGATAAAGGTTGAAGCAGTAAGCCATATTCTAAAACCCTTCTGAAAGAATGGCAAATAACAGCAACTAGGATCTAGATAGGATGATATAGGTGGAAAGAATGAATTTTAAGAGAAAAAGTTACCCAGTGATCCAAACTGTAGGAGGGTTTAGAAGTAGCAATGAAGAACAAGGAATACGGTTACTCCTCCTGGTCTAGTGTGTTGGGAAACATGAAAGAAGCAGTTGGTAACTAGAGAAAGTAGTTAGGAATGTAGGGAGCCACATTTGTGAATGAGTGCAAAAAGACATAAAGAAGTTAAGCTTAAGATGTATAAGGGGAAGGGTTTTTGTTTTTTTTGCTTTTAAATAGAAGATGGGATACATGAAAATACTGGTACTCTCTCAGGCTAAAGTCAAAGCAGTAAGGAGATAAAGAAGTATAGGAAGGTGAGAGACCATCAAAATAAGAACTGAGAAGGTCAAACGAATTCTGAGTTTGAGGATTTTTTGTAAAGTATCTACAAAGCTGAATTAAAGAATGCCATCACAACAGATTCTCAAAGAATAAGTGTATAAAATAAGAAAAATTTTAATTCCATTCCCTTTGATTTCTATCATTTAACATACATGGACATTTCACTGATTTTAATATTTCAGGGACCTATGATTTAATTGATGTGGGTACTCCCCTACTTACACATATCCCATGAACTGCCAGGATAAAAAAAAAAGTCACCAAGTGGCCAATCCTCTGGTGATCAGTATTGATGAATTTAAGTAAAGGAGTCCTCAGATAACTGCCTGCGACAGGGTGGGGAACCTGCAGCCTTGAGGCCACATGCAGCCCTTTGACTGAATCCAAACTTCACAGAACAAATCCCCTTAATAAAAGGATTTGTTCTGTAAAACTTGGACTCAGTCAACAGGCCTCACCCAAGGACCTAGAAGGTAACAAGTTCCCACCCCTGGCCTACGACCTAGGTTCAACATCCAGAAGGGGCCAAGCAGAGCTTGAAGCCCACTGACAGCCTTCAAGAATCCAGGGTCATCTCCATGCCATGACTAAGTAGCAGAACAGGACTTTAATAAAAGAAAATGTATCGAAAGTTGGGGCAAGTGTTGTACAGGTCATCAAGTGAGCTTAAATGACTGTTCAGAGGCCTTGATGTTATATAGAATGACAAGGAGTTCCCCTGTGTAATTTCTCATTTCCCTTTTTTTACTTCCCGACCACCTACATTGTCCATAGCCAAGAAGCCTTTAAGTTTCTAGTGCAAGTGGACCTGCTACTTCTGTAGTATGCTCCTTGCAACAAGTCGTTCTACCTCCCAAAAAAGGACTATTAATAGAATAAAGAAGTGACATAACTCTTCAGATTTTGTCTACTTCATGCAAATTAGGCTGTGCTAATTCTAGCCTAATCTGTCCCTTACAAATCTTAATTTTACTCACCAATTACAGGCAATGCAAAATAATACTGCTGCCAGGTACCTAAACCCTAGCTAACTGCAATCCCTGCAAATTCATTTCACTTCACTAAGACAAACCTAGGAAAAGAAGGGGGGGGTGGGGGGGAGGGGGGAGAAGTATAAGTGTGTGTATGAAATCCCTTCACTTTCCTCCCCAATAATGCCTTTGAAAAGGAACTTCTGAATAACAACTAACTACCAGAAAGTTTCTCTCTCACACACACACATACACACACACACACACACACAATTATCACCTGATCCACTGGCAATATTTGCTTTGTCTGTGAAACATCTCCCATCCCTTATTAAACTGAAGCCAGTAGTGTTCAGGTTTAATGAATGAGTTGGCCCATCTCCAATATACACATAACTTCTGATACACACAATCCAAAGCCTGCAGAGTTCTTTTTTTACCCTCTCTGAAGCTCCAAGAAGATCACAGGTCAGTCTTAATGACTGAAACTAAAGAACAAGAAAAAAAGTTTCTCCTTGCCCCCCTCCCCTTTTTTTTTCTTTCCCGCTCTGAGGAAATGAACATCAGAGATTATGTTTGATACAGCGGATGAAGACAGGGGTCTAGGGAAGCCTCCTTTCCACTGCCCTTACAGAGGGTGCATTCCCCTTCTCCGGTTTCTGCGTGGAAAAGGACATAGCTGGCGTCCTTCTAGGAGCACAATGAAGCAAGGAGGGATGGGTGTCTCGTGGGCTTCGCTCACCGCGCTCCTCAGCCTAGATCTGCAGCAAGGCAGGTGTCACTCATACCTCCCTCCGCCCCGGCCCCAGGACGCCCCAGGCTGCCCAGTCCTCCTCCCCAGGACGCACCCTACCCTGGTCCGCCCCGCCTCGCCGCACTGCACTGCACCCCGGGTGGCCCAGCTCGGGAAAGGTCGCGGAGGGGAGCCTTGAATTTGAGCACGCTTCCCTCGCTTTTCTTGGGTGCCTTCCCTCCTGCCCATGTGAAGGATGGGGAGCTGCAGCAGAGAAGAGCTGGAGCAAGTCCGGGGAGGGTGGCAGAGGCGGGAAAGCGGCACCGGGCGCGATTTCCCGCGGGGGGCCCATGGCTATGTTCCCCGCGAAAAGACGGTGGAGGCTGGGGCACCTCTGGGACCCGCGGCCGCCGTCCAGGGGGCACTGGCCCGCGTCACTCCCCCGGGATCCTCGGTCCGATCTTGTTCTCCTCTTCCCGCTGCCGACCTTCGGCAGCTCCCCCTGCCCCAGCTCGGGCCAGACACCGCGCCTCGGACTCGGGCAGGGCCCCCAGCGCTGCTCGCTGCAGCCTACTCACCGCTGCACTCCGCTGAAGGCTGGTCCCCCCAGTCCCCAGAATGCGAGTCGCAGCCTCCGCCTCCGCCGGCCCCGGGCGCCGCCTGCTGCCGGTGCTGCAGCTCCTGCTTGAGCAGGGACAGCGGCGAGTAGTACTCGGTGCCCAGGGCTCCCGGGTGCAGCTCGGCGGACAGGGCCCCCAGGAGCAGCAGCGCCAGGAGGCGCCCGGCAGCGCCGGCTGCGGACACAGCGCCGCCCCAGCCGCAGCAACAGCAGCCGGCAGGTGCCATCTTCCTTCAAGGCGCATGTGCGACCGGCTCCTCTCCTCGCCGCTCGAGCTTCCCCGCCTTTAGCCCGCTGCCCGGGCAGGTGGGAGGCGTGAGGAGGCGGGACTAGAGAAAAGGGAACGAGCGCTGATTCCTGGGAGTTGTAGTCCATGGCTCAGCCTGAATGAGCGCTCGGAGCGGGGAGACGGAACTACAACTCCCAGGAGGCATTGGGCTACGTAGCCGTTCTCTCTCTACAAATTCTCCCGCCCCCTTCGTCCCTAAACCAGGAAGTCAGGGGCTAAGCTGGGCTGCTGTGAAGAAGGCTGTGTTACGGGAGGTGGAGATGGGGACCGGCGGGCGAAGCGGGCCACGGTCAGTGAAGGGAAGCGCGGAAAAAGCGGCAGCGAACAACGCCCCCTCGGCCTCATGCCGCTACAGGTGCATCGAGTGTAACCAGGAGGCGACGGAACTGTACCGGGACTATAACCACGGGGTGCTAAAGATAACTATCTGCGTGAGTGCCCGGCTCTGCGGGGTGCTGGAGATGGGGACCGGGAGGACAGCTGAGGGGGGCGGGACGCGCAAGGAATTTCTTGGGAGGTAAGGCGCTGATTTGGGGAGAGAGAAGAAGACAACACTAGCGTGTAGCTGAAATAAAGGGGAGCCTTGTGGCCCAGGTAAAAGTATGGCAAGAGGGGCACCGTTTGTGTATTCTCATTTGGTGGGTGGTAGGACCGGGGATGCAGACCTCTCCACCGCCACCCCAAGCGTAATGAACCGTTCACAATCATGTCGAAAAACTACGTATTTTTATTCTGGTTTTTCTTTTTTCCTTTTTCTTGGGGGTGGGAGGGTGGGGGGAATCACTGCACAGTGTCTAAAATACCATTAAGACCTGAATTAGAATACTGCTTTTGACATTTAGTAGCTCAGTGACCCTGGGCAACTCCTTTCACCTTTTTTGCACCTCGGTTTCCCCAGCTGTACTCCTTGGGTTATCGTGGAGTTCTGGTGTGATTATACCCCAGAGAAATAAATTGCCCCTCCCTTTTTTCTCCTTTAATCAATCATTCAATCAATCAATAAACATTTATGAAACCGCCTGCTATGTGCCAGGCACTTTGCTAATCGCTGAGGATATAAAAAGAGACAGAGGACGGTCCCTGCATTCAAGGAGTTTACAGTCTAATGAGGGATCGTTGAAATCTTCAAATACATGTGTGTGTATATATGAATATGTGTTTTTGTATCTATGTGTGCATATGTATATGTGTGCGTTTGTTGGTTTTATAACGTTTAAAAGCCTTTACTCTTTGAGATCTTAACCAGAGGAAAAAAAAACTTTCAGCTTTCCATCCTTTTATGCCCAAATTTTACCCTACATAGTCTCCACAAGGCCATCACTATCTCCCAGTAGAAAGATTGAAATGCTGCTGAAGTCATACAGGGTGTCCCAAAAGCCATAGTACAGTTTTAAGCTTTACTTAAAAGATTGTAGAGAGAGAAGAAAAAAAATCCTAGTGCTTTTCAATTTTTAGTTGCAATTAGGCTTTACCTAAAACTCTACTATGACTTTTGGGACACCCTGTATAAACTATGACCTGATAATGAAGTATTCTTTGAAATTTTGAGGTACCTTTTGTGACATTTCTGCCCCCTCCATCAAGCAGGCATATAATACCCTTGTTATGCAAAACACTCTTAGTTCTTGGGGAAACAATGTTACATCCTTGCTCTCAAAAAACTTAATAGAGTTTTGTTTGTTTATGGTCTGGGCCTGTGATTTTATTGGTTTAGTGGGCTCCCAGTGAGGAAACTCTTCACCAAGGCAGATCAGTTATCAGGCAGCTTACAGGCTTGGAGAGTAGCCTGGTTAAGTGACTTGCCAAGGGTGTGACACATAAAGCCAGTATGTGTCACTGGGGCAGTTTGAGCTTCAGTGATTCTTACTCCCAGACTGGGCCCCTGTATCCAATATACTATGTTATATACAAGTTAGGCTATAATAAGTGCATAATTGAGTGTTAAGGGTGGAGGGATTAGAGCTAGCTGGGACAAATTAAGGAAGGTGTCTGAATTGAGTCTACAGTTGTACTCACACAACTCACCCTGTATAAACTATGACCTGATAATGGTCACAACCCAGACACAATCTCTCTCTTCATTTAAGAGGGAAAATTGAAGTGGAAGTATCCTCTTATAATTCATATAAGCAGGTTTTTACCTACCAATTTTTTTGCCGTTCTGATCTTTTAGAGTAGGGATTATTTCATTTTATATATCCTTAATTCCTAATGGAGTGCCTAACACACAATGAGCATTTAGTAAATGCTTGTTGGTTGATTGATTGGGGAAGAAATACTGTAAATAAATTCTGTTCTTAACAAAATGAGTTCAGCTGGCTTAATTAGTTTGTCTGAAAAATGAGTACAGGCAGAAATGACTTTGTGGGGGGGAAATCCTAGTGCATTGCATTTGTTATTTGCATTTAATTACTGATAATATTAGTATCTGTACTTATAGATCTTTGGCATTAACTTGTGGCAGAAATCTTTTTACATCCTTCAAAAACTGTCTTCTGCTAACTTTTTAAGCTATGCAGATAGCATACTTTTTAAGCAGTTTGTAATGTAACGAATCCTATCACAGTATATTATGAGTCTAATTTATGTATAGGGTTATTCCCCCATGAGGTAGAGCATATAATGAACTTATCTTAGCCCGCTAATGCAAAGAATATGACAAAAATTAAGGCATTTTAGAGATGTTCCACTATCTATTAACCTATATTTCTCCTCCCCTTCTTCATTGATTAAACTCCTTGAGAAAGCCACCAATAACTAATGCTTCCACTTCCCTATCCTAAACCCTAGGCAGTCTGACTTCCTACCTCATTTAGCTGAAACTGCTTCCTACCTTATCACTTAGCTGAAACGGCTGTCTTTGAAGTTACCAATAACCTCTTAATTGCTAAATGTAATAGTCTTTTCTTAATCCTCATTCTTCTTGATTTCTCTGTATCCTTTGACATTAGCAATCACCCTTGTTTCCTGCATGTTCTCTTCTCTGGTTTTTGTGACACTTCCTTCATATTTCTTCTCCTACTTGTCTGACCATTCTTTCACTGGACTTTGATCTAGGACACAACCATTACCCAGGGTTATTTCCTTAGGGTCTTTCTTGGGTGCTCTCTCTCTATACCAAGAGTTCTCAGAGTATAGTCCAAGGACCTTGGGGGGCCCTAAGACCTTTCAGAGGGTTTGTGAGGTCAAAACTATATTCATGGTAATATTAAGACATTTAAATGTATAATGTGTAGGGGCGGCCAAGTAGCACAGCGAGTAAGAGCACCAGCCCCAGTGTCTGGATGACCTGGGGATCAAATCCTGGGCTCAGATACTTAGCACCACACCCAGAAATAACTGGCCATGTAACCTTGAGCAAGTTACTTAATCCCAATTGCTTTAAAAAAAAATGTATAATGTGTAGATATGCATATATACATACATATGTGTGTATGTATGTATGTGTAGATCAGCTTTTGAGAGAGTTGCAATAATTTTTAAGAGTGTAAAGGGCTCCTAAGACCAAAATATTTGAGAACTGCTGTTCTATACTATCTCAGGTAATCAACTGAAATAGCATATATACAGCACTTTGCAAAAGTTAAAGCATCATATAATACTAGTTATTATCTCACTTGGTGATGTCATCAGCTCCCATGGATTCAGTAATCATCTTAATGCAGATGATTCCCATATTTATCCTGACCTAGTCTCTCCTTAGCTCATTCACCCCTCACCAACTGCCTCTTGGGCCTCTCAAACTGGATGTCCCGTTGACATCTCACATTCAGTGTGTTCAAAACAAAACTTACTATCTTTCCTGCAAAGTGCTTTGCTCTTTTGAGGTCTACATTACTGTCAAAGACATCACCATCCTTCCAGTTTCCCAGGCTCACAATCTCAGTATCATCTTCAACTCCACACCTGCTCTCTCATCCTATCTCATCCATTGCCAAGTCTTTCACAGCATCTCTCCTGTATGCCCCCTTCCCTCCACTCATAAGACCACCACCCTGACACAGGCTGTTATCATTTCTTTCCTGGACTAATACAGTGGCCTTCTGGTTGGTCTCTCTTCCTCAAGTGTTATCACCACATTAATCCACCCTCCATTCGGTTGTCAAAGTGATTTCTTTACTCAGTAAATTCTAGTGGCTCCCTATTAACTCCAGGAAAAAAATGAAAAATTCCATTTGGCTTTTAAAGCCCTTTGCAGTCTGGCCCCTTCCTACTTTTCCAATCTTCTTACCCTTTACCCTCCTCCACATAATTTTTGGTCCCCTGGCTTTGCTGCTTTTTGGTCCCCTTTTTGGTGCTTCTCAGACATGCCATTCCATGCCATTTCACTGACTGGCCCCATGCCTGAAATGTTCTCTCTCTTTGTCTCTGCCTCCTAGCTTCCCTACCTTCCTTGAAGATTCAGTTCAAATCCTAAACCACCACTGGAAGATCGGTCTCCTTCCTCCTTTCCCCCACTCCCCAAGTGTCTTCCCTGAGATTATCTTACATTTCCACTGTATATATCAAGTATGTCAAATTTTCGAATGTTGAGTGTGAGTTCCTTGAGGGCAGAGACCATGTTTTTGCCTTTGTTTCCTCATTATTTAGCACAGTGCTTGGCACATAACAAGCATTAATGCTTCTTGACTCAATGTTGACTAATATTTACTATCCAGTGGAAATACTGTTACTTAGGAAACACATTTAGTTACATCAGATTGGTATATAAAGAGTACCCAACCAATTAGATTTATTTAAATTCTATCTTGGAAGACTGAAATGCTTTTCATTATCTTGCTTCCCACAAAGTGCTCATTAAATTGGAGTAGGCAGAAGTGAGGGAGTCAGTGGAACTTATGCTTCAGAATGAAGTTGGTCTAAATAGAATGGGGTCAGAAGCAGCCTAGTAATTATAGCAAATAAGTGGTACCACCTTTTGCTCCACCTTTTGGCTTCTTTCCCACAATCTTTCTACCAGCCTTATTTCATTCCTTCTACATCACCTTTTGCTCCTCCACATCACCTCTAGGTATACTCATCTTGTCTCTCTTGACTAGAGAGTCTGGCTGCTGCTGCTCCAACTTGTCTTTTTACATGTTTTCCTGATTTCCTTCCCTAGCAATATGTAGTCTCACTTGTATATTTAGAAGAAAGTCTCTGACAGTTTCATCAATTTGATGAATAAGGTGAGATTTGGCTTCTTATAGAACTAAAGTTAAAGATTTAGGATGATGAGACCAAGGAAGCTGGAATTAATGGAACGAGGAGAGTGGCTCGAAGGATATCAAAGGATTTGAACACTTGAACCCTATGTATCCTCCTGACTCCCAGTGTAGTGTTTTGTTTATTATACCATGCTACCTTTATAGCTTGGTTACTACAGAGGTGAAATTAAAGTGAAAATACATCTGCCTTCATTTATTCAACTGGGATCTTTAACTTCTTGTTACTTTTCTTTTTTTTCTCCAGTAAAACAACTTTTTGTTAGAGTCTGTTCTGGTGGTTTTTAGAATTAGAGGGTCAGATATTAAATGCTTCAATTAATTTTACCCTTCTAGCTCTATTATTTTAATTAAAAATTCCATTAAATTACTCATAGTTCCAATCTGTTTGCAAATTCATCACCTTTTCACTTGTCAATACATTTTTCCAAAGCTTCAGTTGCATTCTCTTGAAATTTTCAAGTTGTTGCTTCAACTGTATAGGAGTTGTTCATTAACTGTGTGATTTCATTACTATTGAAATGAGCAAAATAAAAATTTTCCAGTAAAACTGATCACTTCAGTAAACTAGGATTCTCTCTAAACTCCTGTTCCAAATTCTGTCTCCCTTTTATAGGAGTCCCCCAAAGCCACTCATTTAGCACTGGAAGCCTGGAATCTGTCCTGAAGAAACCAAGTTCTCTCTTCTGTTACACATAATTCCTCAAATCCTTCTAGAGCAGCCAAGAATCCCCACCCTGGCCCCACACTCATAGGCATCTTTCCAAAGTTCCATATTGCTAGAGAGAGAACACAGCTTTCCCTTCCTCTCCCCCTACCTTGACAGGCCCATGACTTTTGGATCTATACCAGGGACTTCTTTGCCCTTCCAACTGTAGGTAGTCCTCTTAACACAGGACTGGGATTCAGAAATCCCTAAATCAAGTAACAACTACTTTAAATGGATTCCTAGTGACTTCCAGGAAACACTTTGTTGATGAAACCAATAAATCACAAGATCTTCACTTTATTTGCTACAAAAATAATCCGTTGACAGTGGCTTTGCCCCAAACTACTGCCCAGTATTTGAGTTTTTCAGTGGATCTGTAATCTCACTGACATAGGTACTCCCTTCAAGTATGTAGTTCATCCCATCGAGTCTTCCTCAACCTGTTCACCTCCCATCCCATTGGCCCTCCCCAGGGGGTCCACCCAACTTGCTGAGGACCTATCTTTAGGTGTGTTGACATTGCATAGATAACTAACTCCTTTGTTATCTCATTCTCATACAAAAATGACCCACCTTTTACCATCTTGCTTGTCATGTGAAGTTCTTCGTTGTTAATATGTTGAAATCTTCCCATTCTCCATTGTTCTTTGGATGACCTGCAGTTTTAGTGCGTCGGAGACAAGCATTCTTAGCCATATAACCACATAGTGTCACCAGAAGAATATCATTGTTAAAAAGATTGACATTTGTTTCAAGAAGAAATTTGAGGTTATTAAAAGCATTGCAATATTTCCCAAAGGAAATGCTGCCCATTTTCTTTATGTGCAATTCAGGACCCCCATTTATTGGCCACATTGTCTAAGATATGTGTACTGATGTTCTAAAATTTGTTCATCTGAAATAGACGTGGATAATAGGTCTTCATTCATTTGGCTTTTCCTATGCGATGGATAATGGAGCCAGAATATTAAGTAATTATGAATCTCATTAGGAAGCTCTGAAATGTTCTAGGACTTGATACAGTCAAGACAGTGTCATCCACAAACAGCAAATAAAAGACTTTAGAATCTATAGAAGTTCTATTTAACCTTTACCCTGCCTGCTCTGTAGTTCCCGCAGGATAGAGACAAATCCTTCAAAACATGTACCTGTTTTATGCCTGACTTGATATTATTAATCAGAGGGTTGTCCCAAAAAAGTTTGTTTGTTAGACTTTCAAGAAATCCTATATAATTTTAAAATATGCACAACAGACACAGGGAAGTCTTTAAGGCAACTTTTACTCTCCCAAATCAAGTGTTTTCTTAACACCAACAAAAAGTGCAATGTTACTTTGTATCTCTACACTTTAAGTCAATTGAGTGATATAGATGTGGTCTGCTATAGAATATCATCTGTGAAAGTTGGCTCCCTTCTCTCTCCTCTTCTCTTTCTGTGCTCTGTCTTTATGACTTCATCAGCTTCCGTGGGTTTAATTATCATTTTTTTGTAGAAGACTCCCAGATCTTTATAATTAGCCCTAATCCCTCCTGAGCTATGATTCAACATCACCAGATGTCTGTTGGACATTATAAACTGGATGTTTTCTCACAGGCACCTCAAACTTCAAAACAGAACTCATTGTCTTTCCACTAAAACCCACTCCTTTCTAGAACTTCCCTATTTCTGTTGAGGGTACCACCATCATTCCAGTCACCTCAACTACTCAATCAATTGCTAAATCTTGTCAGTTTTTCCTCAACAACTTCTCTCATAACTCTCCCTCCCAGCTCAGAATAGTTTAGGCCCTCATAATTTCTCACCTGGAAAATTATTGCAATAGTATTTTAATGTGTGTCTGTGCCTCTCTGCTCTCCAATTCATTGTGCACATAGCTGCTAAAGGGATAGGCCTAAATCACAAGGCTGATATATCACTACTCTATTCTGTAAACTCAGTGGTCTCTATGACCTCTAGGATCACATACAAGCCCTCTATTTGGCATTTAATGCCATCTACAGCCTGGGTCCACCCTGCCTCCAGGTTTATCAGCCATTACTACCTACTTCATGCACTCTCTGGTCTAATCATTCTGACCTCCTCTGTGCCTTTACTTGTCATCCATGCCAGGAATTAATTTCCTCTTTACTGTCCATAGAATCCCTAATTTCCTTCAAAGCTCAGCTCAAGTACCACCTTCTACCCCAAAACTTGATCTCCTCTGCCTGTTAGTGATCCCTTCACCCCAAAAACTACCTTGTATTTATTTTGTATATACATAAATTTGTATGTGCTCTTCAATATAGTGTAAGCTTTTTGAAGTCAGAAACCACTTGATTTTTGTCTCTCTATCCCCAGTACCTAGCACAGTGCCTGACACGAGATAAATGCTTATTTATTATTTTTCCTATCTTCCTTAAGGATGCCCTTGATGTTTATCTAAATTATTCTTATAAAGATTTTGTAGATGGTAAATGGTATATGGGCTAGTGGTTATTAATATTTTCTTAGTTACCTTTTTTTTAGTGGTAATAAATTCCATCTTTTTGTCCCCAGACTTTTGGTATCCTCCTTTTTTTCATCTTGTCTTGAGAGTCCACCCTTAAAATTGTTTTACCTCCAGCTCACACCAACTCTGTGTATACTTGATCTAGTCCCACTTCTTTTCCTGTATTTGTTTTCTTCAGTACCATCCTACCTCCTCATGTTGATGGGGAAAAAAAGTTTTTGTCATAGAAATCTCAACATATCTTTTCCCTTCTTTGTCTTTTTATTGTCATTCTTCCACTTCTGTTTTTAAAACAACCTAGGAATGATGTGGCTTAGTTGTGTCTATCCCTAAACAGCCTATATGGACTTATTTTCCCTCCATTTTTCTTTCTTTTTTTTTTCAAAGCAAAACCCAAAAAACTCTGCTTTATTACAGCATAGTAATGTTAGTCAAATGGTCCCCTACAAAGTGTAGTAGGGAAGTATTTAGGAAGGAGGCAAAATGTCACCCCCTTAGGTATTTTTTTTCCCAAATGCTTTATTAACTTCTGATTTACATCATTCATTTCCACCAGATTTTGAGTTACAAATTTTCTCCCCGTTTTTCCCCTACCCACTGCCCCAAAATAGCAGTCCCACAGGATATCCCCTCCTCTAATCTGCTCTCTCTCCCATATTTTCTCCCATACCCCTTTCAACTTTTCCAGTGGATCTCTTTGCCCCAGTGCCTGTATATCTTATTTCCCAATTACATGTAAAATAGTATTAATAATAGTATATATATATATATATATATGTATTTGAATATTTGATTTTAAAACTTTGAATTGCAGATTCATTCCCTTTCTCCCTTGTCACCCACCCTTACTGGGAAGATAAGCAGTTCAGTATAGGTTGTACATGTGTGGCTAATGCAAAACAATAACATAGTAGATATATAGTAGAAGACTGACTATATTTCCCTCCCTCCTATCCCACCTCCCACTTGTTCTATTCTCTGCTTTGATCCCATCCCTTTTCAAAAGTGGGTGCTTCCAACTTCCCTCCCCCCCAGCCTGCCCTCCCTTCCATCATCCCTCCTCTCATCCGCTTTCCCCCCTACTCTCCTGGAGGGTGAGATACCCTATTTAGTGTGTATTTCGATTCCCTCCTCAAGCCAAATTCAACGGGAATAAGGTTGACCCATTCCCTTTTGCCTTCCTATTCTTCCCCTCCATTGTAACCATTTTCCCTTGCCTCTTCTATAGGAGATAGTTTACCCCATTTTGTCTCTCCCTATCTCCTCTCATTATATTCCTCTCTCACCTCTTAATCTCACCTTTTAAGTATCATCCCTTCCTGTTACATTGGCCCTGTGCCCTCTTTGTATACCTGTAAATATATATATATATATATGTATTCATATGCCCATATACCCTCACATATAAACATATATATATATGTATATATATATTTCTATTCCCTTCAACTACTGAGAAAAGTTTCATAAGTTACAATTATTGTTTTTCCATGTAGGAATATTAATAGTTCAACTTGATAAGTTCCTTATGATTTCTTTTCCCTGTTTACCTTCTCATGCTTCTCTTGCTTCTTGTATCTCAATGTCAAATTTTCTATTCAATTCTGGTTTTTTCAGCAAGAATGCTGAAAGTCCTCTATTTCACTGAATGACCATATTTTCCCCTGGAACATGATACTTAGTTTTGCTGGGTAAGTGACTCTTGGTTTTAATGCCAGCTCCTTTGACCTCCAGAATATCATATTCCAAGCCCTTCGATCCCTCAGTGTAGAAGCTGTCAGATCCTGGGTTATCTTGATTGTATTTCCACAATATTCAAATTGTTTATTCCTGGCTGCTTGTAATATTCCCTCCTTAATCTGGGAATTCCAGAACCTGGCTATAATATTCCTAGGAGTTTTCTTTTTGGGATCTTTTTCAGCAGGTGATCGGTGGATTCTTTCAACCTCTATTTTGCCCTCTGGTTCTAAAACATCAGGGCAGTTTTCTTTGAGAACTTCCTGGAGGATGATTTCTAGGTTCTTACTTTGATCATGGTTTTCAGGTAGTCCAGTAATTTTTAAATTATCTCTCCTGGATCTATCTTCCAGGTCAGTAGTTTTTCCCATGAGATATTTCACATTGCCTTCTATTCTTTCATTTGTTTGGATCTGTTTAACAGCATCTTGATTTCTCATAAAGTCATTAGCTTCCATTTGCTCCAATCTAATTCTGAAGCAATGATTCTCCTCATTGAGCTTTTGAGATTCTTTTTCCATCTGGCAAATTCGGATTTTTAAGGCATTCTTCTCCTCATTGCCTTTTTGAGCCTCCTTTGCCATTTGAGTTACTATATTTTTAAGGTAGTATTTTCCTCAGTCAGGCTGTTGACTCTCATTTCATAATTTTCTTGCATTGTTCTCATTTCTCTTCCCAATTTTTCCTCTGCTTCTTAAGGTCCTCTATGGCCTGTAACCAACCAGCTTGTATTTTCCTTTGAAGCTTTTGGTGCAGGAGTTCTGATTTCACTGTCTTCCTCCTGTTCCATGCTTTGCTCCTTTTTTTCCCCAAAATAGGAGTATAATGTTGGAATCTTCTGTCTGCTTTATTTCCTTTGCCTGGTCATGTCGCCCCTCAGTCACTTGACCCCTGAGCTTTTTGCCACAGTAGTACTCTGCCACCAGACAGGGGAGTTTTCGTCCCAAATGCTGGGGTTTTCTCAGCTGCTGGAGGTATTAGATGGGTGCCCTCTCTGAGGTCTCCACACGCTCTGGCAAGCTGGACACACACCCTAGGACCTCCACCCTAGACTGCAATCCAGATCCAAGAAGGTTAAAGCAAGAGCGATCACCCCTCAGACTGGGTGCATGGTCCCCCTACACTCTGCAGGCCAGGAGCTGAAGCTGGCACGTGGCGCTGGCTGGCACACACTCCTACTTACTGGTCCCAAAGTCCAGACTGCACTGACCTCTCACTTTGTCCTTCATATCTATGTGTTGATAAATCTGGAAAGGGCCACAGCTGCTGCTGATCTGGCGTCCCTCCAGTCAGGCTGGTCAGGCCTTCCCTGGGGCTAAAGCGTCAACTTGGGGCTGGGCTCAGCTCCCAGAGTGCTGTGCTGGCCGATTCCGCCAGGCTGTCCTCAGTGGGAGGTTAGCTTCTCAGTGTCATTTTGTGGGTTCTGCAGCTCCAAAGTTTGTTTAGAGTCCCCCTTTTACGTGGATTGGGGAAGGTGGAAGCTGGAGCCTCGGCGAGGTCCTGCTTCTACTCCGCCATCTTGACTCCACCCCCCCCCTCCATTTTTCTTACATTATGAAGTGCTAATCCTCAATCTCCCGTCATGTTTCTCTGCAGGATTCTGCAAATGCTCTGTGTTATCTTTCTCCTTGGCATGAGTGATAATCATTTGATCTGAGCATTGGAATGATCTCAAGCGCCATCTATGCCAAGCATACCTGAACAAGAGTTCTCTCTTCAGCATCCCTGAAAAGTGATCTTTTGACTTTTACTTGAAGATTTCTACCTCCTGGGTGATCCATTCCACTTCTGAATGGATGTAATTGTTAGGAAAATATTTCTTGCATCATATCTAAATTTAACTCTTTTCAGATTTTACCCATCACTCCTAGAGTTCTGCCTTGAAAGGATAAACAAATATTATCCTTCTTCCAAAGAACAGCCCTTCAGATACTTGAAGATTGCCATCCTGTTTTCCTATTTGCATGTCTTGTTCAAGTTTTATTTCCCCAGTTCTTTTGACCAGTCTTTGTATAGCATGAACTTGAGACCCTTTACCAGCATGGCTATTCTTCTCTGGATACTTAGCCTATTAGTGTCCTTCCTCAAATGTGCCACCCAGAACTAAACACAGTATTACAGATGTTTTCTGACTAGTGGAGAGGACAATAGGACTGCAGCCTACTGAGAGTTCATTGCTTCTCTTAATGAAGCATAATTTTAAATGACTGAGAATTTCTTCTCTCAGAAGAAAGAATCTTCTTTTCATTCTGTGGGTGTTGATTTACTTCCTTAGGAGATCGTAATAATCTGTCTCCCAGTCTGTTCTTTTATCCATTTCCCATTTAACAACC
The DNA here is from genome assembly GCF_028583685.1 of Petaurus breviceps papuanus. Classification (NCBI taxonomy): domain Eukaryota; kingdom Metazoa; phylum Chordata; class Mammalia; order Diprotodontia; family Petauridae; genus Petaurus; species Petaurus breviceps. Next base: position 8,701,802 of record NW_027187299.1, read on the forward strand.
TTACTTGTTCATTTGGACAGGTTGGGCTTGCCTCAGTTGAAAACCATACTTTCTCATATGGTATTAATATTGTTCTTTCCTCCACTGACTCATTGGTGTCATACATAGGTAGCTAATTCCCACTTATTAACCAGGCTGTTCTTATCTGTTGAAAAACAGTATATTTTAGGTTTTATGATATTTCTTGGTGTTCTAACACCTACCAGCTCTTTCCTTGAAGAAAATCATGATGCATTAGTGAAGTTTATGTACATTCTGCAAAGGTTTAGCCTCTTTTCATTTCTTATTCTTGAACCATGTTTTCCAAAACATTTTTTTGCCATCTTCCCCTAAATCCATGGAAGCCACTGAGTATTACAGTATATACTGAACAATGCATAAGTCTTATCAAGTTTTTTTTTTTTGGTAGGATTTCTTCACTTCTTCATCCTCTACAACATTTGGCTTCAGTGGTGGTCTTTTTTGCAAAATCTAATGTGAACACTGTAATATGCAATGACCTCATGGATCCTTGGAAAGGATGCTTTTTGTTGCATTTGGAATCACGAAAAAAATCAATTCCACAAACTCTTAATATTTGCCTCTAAAAGGAGAACTCGTGAGCTATCACCCCCATTTAGCTACAACTGACTTCCCTTTGTCTTCTGGTTTCATCTATAGCAAGAATTTTAAATTTGATATTATTTAGTTCCTCCAGTAATCTATAGACAGTAACTACAGTGAGGTGGCAGAGTAGACAGAGTGCTAGACTTGGAGTTAGAAAGACCTGAATTCCAGTCCTACTTTAGACACTTAGCTTGTGTGATCCTGGGCAAGTCACTTAACCTTCCTTGATCTTTGTTTCCTCATCTTTCAAATGGGAATAATAGTAACTCCTACCTCCCTGGGTTGTTGTGAGGATCAGATGTGATCATAGTAAAACACTTAGCGCAGTGCCTGGCACATAGTAATCATTACATTGATGCTAGCTGCTTTTATTATTAGTAAATTAATTTACATACGTACATACATATATACGTAGTGCTTTGCAAACTTTAAAGCTCTGTATAAATGCTAGCTATAAATTGAACAAGGATCTCAGCATTAGAATGTCAACAGCTAAATTACTGTTTTTAGACACTAAAAATCGATTCCTACCACCTTCTGCCTTTCTGCCACTCTCCCACCATCACTGATAAAGTAGAAGGTCTAATAAGCCTTGAGAGCCACAGTGTGGCTCTCATTTTGGTGTGGAATTGATTTGGATCCTCAAAGGCTTTATGTCAGCAGAGCTCAGACTCTTTCAGGTTCTACCAAAATGAGAAGAATTTAGGTACAGTCCCAACAATGTCTGATTTCTGAGGACCAGCCTATCTAAAGATAAAGAGAGTCATCCTTGGTTCACCAGATGCTTGGCAATTAATTCTTTATTCTGACAACTTATGAAACTATGCCCAATGTCAGCCTTTAAATACAATTTTATGTACTTTGAATTTGAGGCTAAAATAATAATAGTTTTGACCTGGAAGTTTATATAATTTAGAACAAACTTTGGGATGTATTTAATAAAAATCAGTGAAAATAATCAGTGTAACTTTATTCTCTAGCACCAGAATAGCACAGATGTTTTAAAATCTGTAAGATGTCATAATGTGGATTTACTTGTTTTGACATAATCTTATCTTGAAATATTTCAGAAGTCTTGCCAGAAGCCAGTGGACAAGTACATCGAGTATGATCCTGTTATCATCCTGATCAATGCCATTTTATGCAAAGCACAGGCCTATAGGCATATTCTTTTCAATACTAAAATAAATGTAAGTTGTATATTTTTCTAATTTTTATATCATTTGAAAACTATTTTAAATGTCTAGGAGACTGATAAATTAACAGCACTATTTATACTGTTTCAGCTTTCACTATTCTATACCTAGATGCTTTTGATTGATAGAAAAACCCCTCTTGCCATTTAATCTTGGAAGTCTTCATGAAGGAAGTAGGCTTTCAGAGGTCCATTTAATTTATTGAATTGAAATCTGTTTAACAATTTAGATTGGCAAATACTGCATAAATAGTAAGGCAGTAACAGAGTTGTTTGCTCACCCTTAGGAAATCTTAATGGTTTAAAATGACAAAAGAGATAGTCTGTGCTTTGTGGGTTGTCTCACCACATCTCCTCAGCAAGCCATCTGCCTGTAGAAATCATTAAAGTCAGAAAGATTTTAATTTATAGACAAGGCACATGTAAGGTTCATTTCAAAAAGAGCTCAAATTTCCTAGTATTTTCCATTTTTGCTGGAGTTTTAATCTTTGGAATTTTCAATTGATTTGTAATTTCTTTGTCACTTTATAACACAGTCTAGATTAGGAATAGAACCAATTTTATTAGGAATTTTAGTCAGTAGAAATGGTTTTAGTAAGATACCAAGTAAAGGTACAAGAAAACAAGATACCTTGTTTTCTTACTTCTCTCACCACTACACATCACTATTTTGTGCTTTCTTCTGTTTGAAAGGCACTAAAGAAGAGCTTGCAAATCATATAATTAATTAGTAAAATGTTTAAAGAGTGAATGCAAATTGGTTGTTAATTTGACAGTCCTAAGTTTAAAAAGCTATTAAATGGGAACTTCTTTAGCAAAAATAATTACTTTGCAGGATTTTTGCTTTATTAATATTAAATACATTTGGGTATTTCTTTACCTGACTTAAATGCCAGGTGTTTTTGGTTATCAGATCCATGGGAAGCTCTGCATATTTTGTTTGCTTTGTGAAGCATATCTGAGGTGGTTGCAGCTGCAAGATTCAAGCCAGCACACTGACCCTGATGACTTAATAAGATATGCCAAAGAATGGGATTTCTATAGAATGTTTACAATAGCTTCTTTAGGTAAGAAGTCATTCTTTATATTCCTACTGAAGTATTAATCTTCATTAAAACCTCAGAGAGGCTTGATCAGTTAAATTCAACACAAAATGTCCACTCTGTTCACTATGCTAGATACTAAAGAGTTAAAAACAAAACTACCTCTTCCTTCAAGGAGTTTACATTCTAGTGGATGATACAATCTGCACACAAAATAACTAATACAAGGGAATTTAAGGTGGGAAAAAATGCTAGCACCACGGGAACTTTTCATGGGATATGGCGATCTTACTGACTCTTAAATGAAACTAAAGATCCTAAAGGGCAAAGGTGAGAAAGAGATGTATGTCAGGCATGACAAATGACCATACAAAGGCACAGAGGTGGGAGATGGGCTACTAATTTAAGAAAGAAGTGGTCAGATGAACTGGAATGGAGAGTTAAGATTAAGTTCTGAAGTCTGCCACTAACCTGGTCTATGATTTTGATTAAATCACTTTAATTTTTTAAATTTTTTTTTTGCTTTTTCATATGAAATGGGAAAAGTCATTCTTCATCAAATAGCTTTTAGAAAATGTTTTGAAATAACATATAAATGCCATTGGCATAATCTAATTAATTCAGTATATCTTATTAATTCAGTGATCAATTATCCAACTTGAAGGAACTGGATAAATAAGCTAAACAGGCTTGCAATATATGCAAATATATGTTTATCACATTTGTCCTACATCTGCTATGCTTGTAATGTTCAAATATTCGATTTGGCCAGTGGGAGGATTCTTCCCAGACATTCTTCTCTTTGAATGCTGTTGTGTTAATAAATGATATTTATGTAGCATTTACTTTAAGATGTACAAAGCATTTCACATCATCTCATTTGAGCCCTAAAAGAGAGGTTTTATGGGTGATATTGCCTCTAATTTGCAGGTGAGAAAACAGACTTGTAAAGGTTAAGTAACTTTCCTAGAATCACAAACTTAGTTAATGTCAGGGACAGGATTGAACCCGAGTGTTCCTTATTCCACGTTCAGAATATTATCACCACACCAAAGTAAGGATATTTTACCAGTTGAACATGAATTGTGTTGACAGGTGGATAAAGCATAATATTTATAAAAGGATAATTGCCCTCCCTGGAAGATATATAAAAACTCAGCTCCATAGTGACCTAGGGAAATTGTTTGGCCAGTGGTCAGTAGCCTTTCTGACCTTTGGCCATGAATCCTGACCATTCCAAAGCTATTAGCACCTAAAGAGCCATGTAGTCTAAATTACACAGGTCAGAGTTACAGAAATCCCAGCTGAGAACTGACTAATTCATCACCCCAGAGGTGAGACTGTACCTTCCAATGTCTTGTTTGAGTAAAATGTGTGTGTGTATAAATGTAATTAGGGCAGCTAAGTGGTACAGTGGATGGAGCATTAGACTTGGAGTTAAAAAGACTCATCTTTGGGGTGAGTAGGTGGTGCAGTGAATAGAGCACCGGCCCTGGAGTCAGGAGGACCTGAGTTCAAATCTGGCCTCAGACACTTAACACAAAGATCTAGCCGTGTGACCTTGGGCAAGTCACTTGACTCCAATTGCCCTGCCTTCCCCCCTCCGAAAAGAAAAAAAAAAAGACTTATTTTCCTGAATTCAAATTTGGCCTCAGATACTTACCAGCTGGGTGATCCTAGGTAAGTCACTTGACACTATTTACCTCAGTTCCTCATCTGTGAAATGAGTTGGAGAAAGAAATGTCAAACCACTCCAGTATCTTTTCAAAGAAAATCCCAAATGGGGTCACAAAATTACTAAATGATAAATGTAGTTATAAATGGGGATAACACATCATTTTGAGTTTCTCTTAAATGCTTTAGGGATTTGAAGGGAAATCTGCTTGTTTATCTCAGTATTGAGATTAGCAAGTGTTAGCAAACCAAGACTATCCAGGTCCCTTGTTTACTGAGGCTAGCTGATGATTTTCTTTTTTAAAGCAATTGGGGCTCAAGGTTACACGACCAGGTGTTTCTGGGTGGGTGCTAAGTGTCTGAGCCTGGATTCGATCCCCAGGTCATCCCGACACTGGGACCAATGCTCTTACTTGCTGTGCTACCCAGCCACTCCTTGCTAGCTGATGATGTTAATACTAACAACTAATATTTATATAGTACTTCAAGGTTTGTACAGCATTTTGTATATATTTTCTTGTTTTATTCTTACAGCCCTGTGAGGCAGATGCTATTATTAGTCATATTTTACAGATAAGACTTAAAACAGCTTATCAGTGATGCCAGTTCCAGTAATTATCATATGCTTTACTTGGGTATAGCTACCATTATTAAAAAAAAAAACTGACAACAGTCTTTCTAGTGACAAACATCATAGCTCCCAGTATTTTTTTTCTTGGGTGTCAAAAGCAGGGTAATAAACTAATTCTAGAGTGGGAAACCTTTAAACTCCTGTAAGATCACTTACTTCTGTATTATTCATGTTGAGAGTTAAGTATATACTATTTTCTAGTTGTTGAATTGTTTAATGTGTGTATTACATCTTCACCATTAGGTTGTGAGCTTTTAGTGACCAAGAGAATGCTCTATCCTGCTTTTGTATCCCCCACAACACTTAGCATAGTGCTACATACACAATAGCAACCAGGTTCATTAATTGAATTTAGGAATAAAGTGTCCCATCCAATTCAAGAAAAACTACAATATCACACCTACAATGAATTTTCTGTAAGTATTAATTGATAATGACACAGACACTCATCTATATTTTTATTCCAAAGGAAACCTACCAAGGAGTGTCCCTCTACTTTTTAAAATAGTGAGGGAACCTATTATAAATTTCAGATACTATATTTTCTTTCTTTAAAGTCCTTTGTACTTGTTACTGGAAAACTTAAAATGACCTAATCAATATGGCTGAGGCATCAGTTCACAAATTTTCTTTAGGAAACTGTTGGAGGCCTTGATTTTTGTTAAATAGGAGGGAAAAGCAAGGCTTTTCAGTCCTACTTATGCCACATTAGATATGTATTTGTGCCTTATTTTCAAGTAATTCCGAATAAAGTATTAATGTTATGTCTCATCTTTCTTGCGAAGGATCATAGATTCACAGATCTTTACAGTTGGAAGGGATCCTGGGATCCTTCTAGTCCAACCTTTTCTCTTTAGAGGTGAGAAAACTGAGACAACCTCACTTTACATACTTTATAAACAAGTACACTTGGAGGCTCAGATTTTCCCTAATTGAGAAGTGGATCTAAAGCCAACTTCCCTTTTTTTTTAAATTAACAAACATTTTAAAATTAATATATTTCTTCCCCTGCCCCTCCATTCCCATGGAGATATGAATAAATGAAGCCCTCTATGCATAAGCTGCAGAGTCCCGCAGAAGTGTGCCATTTTAGCCATGTCTGAAAATGTATTTTAGAAACCGTTTCCAAACCTCAAGTCTTATTAAAAGGGACCTTAGGAGTCTTCCTGTCTAAGAATACCTTCAGATAGCCTTCTTTGCAGATAATCATCTAGTTTCTTTTGTTGGAATTGTTTAGGCCAGGGATTTCATAATAAAAAGATAAATTAAAGGGGAAAAAAATCATCATTTAGATAGCATATACAATCAAATTCCTTCCATTTTCTATCTTTGAGATAAGTCTTCTAGTTCTGAATTTAGACCTCTTGTCCCCTATTCTGTCCTTTCTTCTTTTTTAAGAAACACATCAGACTATCGGCGATTCTGTAGATTATCTCTAGCTACTGAAGAAATAGGAACTGAAAGTCTGAGAAAGAAAAAATTTGGGGTACTCATTGAGCCTAGTTTAATTATTTCACAGCTATATGTAGAGAAACACATGGACCAAATTGGATTTAATTGTGTTTCAGAAATCACATTAGCACAGTTTGACTAACAAATGCCAGAGGTCCAGAAAAAGAGAGAAATCCTGGTAAAACATTTCTCATGAAATCTGCTGATCAGTTTTTGGAATTAGGGTTTATTTGTTTTTAGGTGGGGTTTGGTTTTGATGTGATGATTCATACTTTCCATTTTCATTTCCTCTATAGAACAAATGGCTTTCTTTATTGGGATTTTTGCTGGTTTGTGGCTAATACAACCCACAACACTGAGAAGAAAGTCCAACTTCATTTTACTTCTGAAAGCACTACTATTGTCCAGCTATGGGAAACTCCTGCTGATTCCAGCTGTGATTTGGGAACATGACTACACTCCTCTGTGTCTCAGACTCATAAAAGTATTTGTCCTTACGTCAAATTCACAGGCAATCAGAGGTAGATTTATATTTTAGTTCCTGTGTTTGTCAATTTCCATTATATATTTGGGCATAGAAATAATTTAATCCCATGTATCTGGGGCACATAACTTTAAGATCATAATGAATGCTGGGGTCTTTCATAGAATAAAACCCCCACCACGTATTTGTACAGTGCTTATATAGTTTCCAAAGCAGTTTTATCTATCTGCGTGAACAGTATAATGACATTGTTAGCTAGGCAAAATAAGTGATATTATTCCCATTTTATTAATGAAGAAACAAAGATTCAGAGACATTAAATGAGTTGCTGTTCGCCACACAGCTAGTAAGTGGGGAAGTTAAGACAAACCCGCTTTGCATTTCTTGAATTTTTTCTTATACAAACCCAAATCAAGTAGGGAAAATCAAAGGTTACTCTTTTAGAAAGTCCTCATTTGAACCTGGTATTTGTTTATGCATATGAAAACCCTTCTCAGCCTTTCCACTGCCTTTAGTACTATTTGTGTTACTAATATTGTAACACAATATTTGCCTTTATATTATTTCTAATATTAACACCTCCTTAATGGTTTCCCATTTTATTTTGGGTTTCCTGTAGTTTGGTTCATGTCATAGGAGGTGAGGAGACAGTATTGTCATTATAAGCAAATTTTTGTGCTCAGTCTTGTGATACTGTAGAAAGGTTTACAGATGCAAAGGTATGGGGGGAGATAGCAGCAATAGTAAATGTAGTCCAATGCAGGTTCCATAGAACAAATACATTTAAAAAAAATCTTTAAGCCTACATTCTCTGTAACCCTGTAAATAATTTAAATATCACCAGTTTATTAACTTCGTAAACACTGAGTGATTTTCATTTCTTTTGCAGTGACCCTAAACATCAGTCGCAAGCTTTCATTGTTGGCCATACTGTGTGGATTAATATTAGAAAGCAGTGTGGTCTGCTTCTTCCAAAGGATGGGATGGGATGTAGAAAGTGATTGTTCCATCTATAAAACTTAAGATTTCTCTTGAAGATAAAGAAGAAAAACCTCTGTGATCATGACTTTCAGGAAAGTGTTGTATTTGTGGACATGAGTTCTTTTTTTAATGAAAAATTAACCAAATAAAGGACACTAGCAAAGTAATTGGATGTCCAGCGCCACTTTTTCTGGAATGCTGGTTATATTTCAGTATTTAATTAAATGGTTGTTTCTTTGTGCCTAAGACTTTGTGCCTGATTCTGCTGTGTTCTCTATACCAATCTCCTGCCCTAGATCATTTCCCTGTCCTTTCTTTACTCTTTTTCCTGGACCATACAGCATTTCTGGAAAAAGTTACAGAAAAGTTCTAAGCCCAGGATATAGTCATTCTACGTAGGCTTAATTGGGCCTTCAGTACTGTTTAACTAGCCTTTGTTTTTTATTGATGGCTGTTCCAAAACATCTTTTCTGTTCAAACTGCCAATTCTATCTCCACTCCCTACTTAAATCAGATGAACTTGCCTTCCACTTTTTTATTGGAAAGGTGCAAATCATGAATTCCTAGAATCATAGCTCCACAGGCTCATAGAATTTCATTTAGTAGAAATTTCATAGGTCAACTAGTGTAGCTTGTACTAAGCAGGAATTTTCGCCCTACAATATTCCTGAAGAGAGGTCATCTAGCCTCTACTTCAAGTTCACCAGTGAACACAATACCTACCAACATATTCTACTCCATTTTGTACTGTTCTGTTTAGGAAGTTTAGATAGATAGACAGATAGATACATAGATATAGATAGATAGATAGATAGATAGATAGATAGATAGATAGATAGATAGATAGATAGATAGATAGATAGATAGATAGATAGATAGAT
>NW_027187299.1:8710758-8735075 GCF_028583685.1 Petaurus breviceps papuanus
GATAGATAGATAGATAGATAGATAGATAGATAGATAGATAGATAGATTGATTAGGTAGATGGAGCTGAAATCTGCCTCTTTTTTCCCCCCAATCAAAGGTGTTCTCACACCCCTGCCTTTCCAGGGCCTCCTTTCCTTCCATTTCTCAAACCTGTCCCCACCTCCTCAGAAACTTTCTGAAGTTATCCCTCATGGCATTTTCATTCTCTCTATGGCCACTGAACTGGAACTCTATTGCCCTAAGACATGAACAGTTCTCCCCTACCTTGAGAGAAACTTGTCCCTGCTGATGGCCTTCTGTCCACTATCGTATCTTTGCTTCTTTTTGCTAACAGAGGCAACAAGTATATACTTTGTCACCACTTGCCTCATTTCAGTCCACTTCAATCTGGCTTCCACTCCACCACGTTATTAAAAGTCCTTTCTTGAAAGTCATTGACAACCAAATTTTTTAGCAAATTCAGTATTCTTTTCTCCACCTTAATTCTTTTTTTGTTTGTTCTCCTGCAGCTTTGGCATTTGCCTAACTTTCTGAGCTCCCTTCTCATTGTTACCTTCCATTCTGACCACTGCCTGCTTCTTTCTGATATTCCCTAAATGTAGATATTCCCCCAGGTTTTTGTCCTCAACCCTTATCCCTTCTTTTTTTTTTGTTTTGTCTCTTTCTTGTAAAATGTCCTTTACTTCGATAGTTTCCATTACTTCTATGCTTATAATTTACAAATTTAGACTCAGTTTCTCTGTCAGGCTCCATTTTGATATCTCCAGCTTTCAGATTTTTCACTTGGATAGCCACTCCTCACCACAAGTCAAAGGTGTCTGCCAAATTCATCATTTTCCCCATCTCCTGCCCTCCCTGATGTGATCAGTGGCAGCAATGTTCTTCCAGTAAGGCACAGAACCTCAATTTTCTTGAATTTCACCTTTGCTCCTCACATGCCATCAGTTACCATTCCTTATCACACCTTCCCTTTGCAGTTTGTCTTACAATGGCTCATTTCTTTCAGTTTTAACTACCAGCTTTCTTAATTCAGGGCCTTAATTATCATGCCCAGATTATTTTAATAGTCTCCCAACTAATGAGATCTTTGCCTCAGGGTCTCTTCCCTCCAATCCAACTTGCACATTTCTGGCAAATTAATTCTTCCTGAAGCTCTGCCTTAATCTCATCACTTTCTCCTGCTCCAAATCCTTCAGTGATTCCCCATTACTTGTGGAAGAAATCCCCAAACTTTTCCTGAGAGGCTACTTTTGACTTTCCTTCCGTGTTTTATTATCCCCATTGTGTCCCAAGTTTACTCTTCTAATTTTCTCTCCCTATTTCTCAACCCATACCTCCCATTTCCAGACACAGATTGATATAGTCATTGACCTGGACATTCACTGTACTCGGCCATTTTCCATTCTTCCCATCGGTGACTTTTCCCTTCTTGTCTACCTAGTTAAACCCTACCATCTTTTAAGACCAAGTTCAGATCCTTTCTACTTGAAACTTTCGCTCCAACTAAGTCATCTCTTCCTCCCCTAACTTTAGTATTCATTGTGTATGAAACTCATGTGATAAGCTTAAGTTGTCTCATACAACTGAGATGTTATTTTTGTATTTATTTTACTTTCATGCTTATTTTTTCAGGCATTTATGTTTTGTTTTCATTAGCATGTTAATGTTATACTTTGTATCTCCCATAGGACATCACACACAAGTGGCTTAGAGTAATCACAACCTTAAAGGCTCTCCTGGGGGAGAAAGGAGGGCAACCTGGAGTGGGAATTGGGGAGGTTCATGCTCAGGCAGGCAGTAAGGATTTATTAAGTGCTTATAATGTACCAGGCACTAGACTAAATGCTGGAGATATACATATAAGCAAAAAGAAAAAGCCACTACCCTCAAGGAGTTTACATTTAAATGGTGGAAGACTACATATAAAAAGGAGATGAAACACTGGGAGATACCCATTCAAGTCCATAAGGGAATGAAATTTCACCTAGACATCCCCAAAATGGCAGCTCCAGAACCAATTCACCAGTGGGAGAAGGGGGCCAGCGTGGCAGAAGGACATTCTGGGGTAAGAAGGCCTAGGCAGTGAGGGAACTCCCAAAAAGGTAGCTGAGTTAGAAATACATCTCTGCAATCACTTGGCCACCACTTCCTACTGCCCCTGTCCCACCCTCCCCCAAATAAACATGATCAAATCAACTCTGTCATTGTCGCTAGATGTGCTGTGTTCATCTACTCTCCTATAATTCCACTCACGACCCTTGTAATTTTCCAAACCAAACTACCCCTCCCTGGTCACCATCCCACACGTGTATCTTCTACTACAATGAAAGCTTCTTAAGGGCAGGGTTGTCTTTGCTTTTGTGTGCCTTCCTAGCACTTAGTTCACTGTTTGGCACATACTAAGTGCTTAATAAATGCTTTTTCATTTTTTCTTGCATCTTTTTTTTCTTTTGTCAAACAACAACAAAGCAAGGATGAAAACAGAATAAAGCAATATACATTCAACAGAATTGTTTTCTATCATGGAGGATATTCTTTGCAAAGGGTGTGGGATTCGCTATAAATGAGGAAGTTCTTCAGGTTCTCTTATTTGAAAATGACATTGTGCTAGTTGATTGCATACAGAAGCTTCTCAGTGAGATTCACAATTAGTCAAGAGAGATTAGCCTAACATTACATACAGAAAAAGCAAATGGAAGGAAAATTATTATTGTCCAGATTATGACATGACAGAGAGGCAATCCATTGAGTTAGTGTTTAGGGCAAACACTGCAGACACAGACTGAGCTGGATCTAGAATTGAGTAAAGATGAAAAGACTAGGCTGGATTATATTTAGGAAATCAGTATTTTTTAAAGTTTATTGCTACATTTTGAAACCACAGACACTTCCCAACACCCTAAATAACTCCATTTAAAAAGTACATTCCCCCAAAATTAATCAATTATTAACAGAAGAGCTGTTTTTTTTTGTTTTTTAAATTAAATTGCTTATTTTTAGTTTTCAACAATCACTTCCATAAATTTTAAATTTTCTCCCCTTCCTTCCCCCCTCCCTCCCTAAGATGGCTCACAATCTGATATGGGCTTTACACATACATTCCTATTAAACAAATATTCACATTAGTAATGTTGCATAAAGAAGAACTATAATGAATAGGAAAAAAAAAGCAACAAAACAAAAGTCTTCATTCTGCATTCCTACTCCATAGTCCTTTCTCTGAATGTGACTAGCATTTCCCACCATGTGTTCTTTGGAATTGTTTTAGGTCCTTGTATTGCTGAGAAGGGCGAAGTCTATCAAAATCAGTCATCACACACAGTGGCTGTTACTGTGTACAGTGTTCTGGTTCTGCTCACCTCTCTCAGCATCAGTTCATATAAGTCCAGGTTTTTCTGAAGTCTGTCTGCTCATCATTTCTTATAGCACAATAGTATTCCATTACATTCATACACCACTACTTGTTCAGCCATTCCCCAGTTGATGGGCATCCCCTCAATTTCCAGTTATTAGCCACCACAAAAAGAGCTGCTATAAATATTTTTGTACTTGTGGGTCCTTTTCCCACGTCTATGATCTCTGGGATAGAGCCCTAGAAGTGGTACTGCTGGGTCAAAGGGTATGCACATTTTTATAGCCCTTTAGGAGGAGAGCTGTTTTCTAACTTGGACAGGAGAGTACTAATGTTTGGTTTTTTTTTTTTTTTACCAATTTTGCAGTCTCTCTTTATTGACCTCATTGTAGTCATTTTGGTTTTTGGGCTCTGCTTTCTTCATTCTGTATCACTTTATAGCATTTTCTCTTTTCTACAACAAGTATCAGTGTTGTTATGGAAACTCCCTCCACCAGTACAGTCCATGTATTGCTTAGTTGATAAGTCACAATGTTAGATGCAGGATTTGAACTCAATTCTTCATGATTCTGAGTCCCACTAACTACTACCCACTAAGCCCATTCTTCTCAGAAACAAGTTTTCCATATGTCGAAATTCTTGATATTCATCATTTTATGATGCAGTAATATTGTGACATACATAAATAATTTATTCATTTACCAACTGTTCAGCTCTTTCAAAATCTTACTTTTACTGTTTATCTTCCTCTTACCTCTTGAAACATCCCCTGTAACAAAGATTTTAAAACAAAGTTCAAAAAAACAGTTCAGTAAAACTGCAGCCAAAGTATCTAACAATATGTGCAACATTTTACATCTATAGCCATAAACACCCACTTCCATGAAGAGTGGAATAAGGTATTCAGAATGCTTTCATTTATCCCAAGCTTCCCATGATATAATCATATTTTTAACTCCCATGGTCTCTTAGTGACACTGCAAATTCTAGAACACCATGACCATCAAGGGATTGATAATGTCAGATGACCCCAAGTGCAATGGAGAGAGACATAACAGGTATAAGTAGGATAAACTACTGTATATTATTACCATTGATGACTTGCCTCTAAGAAGTGGCATAAGAAATACCATCCATCCATGTAGGAAATTTGTGATTATAAAGGAGCTGGGTTGGTCATATTGTGAGAGTATGGGATACAGGAATGGGGAACCTGCTGCCTCAAGACCACATGTGGCCCTCTAGGCCCCTAAGTGTGGTCCTTTGACTGAATCCAAACTTCACAGAACAAATTTCCTCAATAAAAGGATTTGTTCTATAAAACTTGGACTCAGTCAAAAGGCTGCACCCAAAGACCTACAAGGCCATGTAAGGCCTTGGTGCCACAGGCTCCCCACTCCTGCTCCAGTGATTAGCCTGACAGCTTCACTGGTGACCACAAAATATAAAAGACCTAGAGGAAAGCCTGTACAACATTGGATAGATACTCCAGAGGGTATTCATGGGAAGGTATATACAAGAATCACAGGATGAGGAGGTATGAATGGGTCTTGGTAGTGATGGGTGATAACCATATTGTTGAGATCATACATTCATTAAAGGTCTGAAGTATCAGAATATCTTACTTAAGCATTTGCTTTATCACCCAGATTGTTATTTTGCTGAACTTTCTCTAATATGAATTGCAGCATCAACATCAGAAGAAAAAAAATGAATTTGTGAGGTAAAAGCCTAAATATCCATCACCATTCATACTAATGGAGAAGAAATTAGGAAACATGTCCTAGAAGAAATGATAGTGATTATGATGATGCATACACATAAACTGTTCCTATTAAAAAAAAGAAAGCTATAAATAGAAGGTTATATCCCTTTTTCTCCAAATAAGCACAAGAAATTCATAATTCACAGATAATAAAAGGATTACCCTTCATTTCTGATATTTTTGTTGGTCTGTTTGAATTATTTGTTAAATATCTTATTCCTGAACTTAATATCCTCCAGGAGAGGAATACTTTGTTTGAAATAATGGGTGTCAAAAAAAAAAAAACTTATCTCAGTTTAAAGGTAACTGAAGTTTAGGTGTCTTCTAATTCTGTCACAGAGTTATCCTATAAAAGTGACTGAGGTGCCAAAGTACAAAGAGATGTCTTGCACCATAAGGCTTATGAATTGTAGATGGAAAGCTCTCAGGATTAAAATAGCCACATTTTGTTTCTATTTAGAGAGAACTACAACCTTCAGAAAAAACTTTCTGGGTGGCTCCCCTCTTCGCAGGTCTCCTTGGAGTAATCCAAATAATAGATGGTTATTGGGGCAGCTAGGTGGCACAGTGAACAGAGCACCAACCCTGGAGTCAGGAGGATCTGAGTTCAAATGTGACTTCATACACTTAACACTTACTAGCTGTGTAATCTTGGGCAAGTCACTTAACCCCAATTCCCCTGCCTTACCCCTTACCCCCCAAAAAAAGGCAAATGACAGATGGTTACTCTATAACTCATCTTTCCATCTGCCCTCTAGCAGGATGCATCTCAGAAAAGTGCAAAGGAATAGCTAAAAGATTGGTTTCCAGGCTAAATCCTAGAGACCTGCCTTTGGCTGTTGCTTATACCACAATTGAATAGGAAGAGAGTGAACTGGCTTACATTTGAGAAATCAAACCAGTACTTTCAATAACCCCCAAAGCTGCTCTACACAACTGTTTTTTCTCCCTAGACCAATGTTTGCAGTGATAGGACTAAGAATCATGTGATATCATGATTTCCAAAGAATCAAAATCAGAAGGGACCGGAAGAGTGACAGACCCTTGAGTGAGCATAAGTAGGTTGTAACATACTGCCACTGAAGATTTGCACATAAGAATTAACATAACCAAAAACTAGGCATGTAACCTTGGGCAAGTCACTTAACCCCAATTGCCCTTTAAAAAGAAAAAAAAATTAACATAACCATAATCCTCCAAGTCTCAGGATCAGAAAAGGAGGTAGGAAGGTCATGTAGTGAGAATAAGGAGGGATCCTGTGATTCTGGACAACAGAGTGCCCAATCTTACACTGGAACCACCAATTTTTATTTTAAATCATCCTAAGGAAAGCCTCCAATTATGTTGGATTGTGCTTCTTTGCAGGTTTCACATGGGACCACAGACAAGAATTAAACAGCATGAAAGGCATGTATAAATGTGCTGGGATAGAAAGTCTTCTCTCTACACCTTTTTTAGTGTTACCTATACTTGGAATGGCTTCAATCCCTGCCCCTTCACATCTTTTAAAATTCTACCTGTGTTTTAAGGCCTTGCCCTAATGTTAATTTATTTACTTTTTTAAACTTAAAAATTTTTTAAATTAAATTTATTTATTTTTAGTTTGTAACATTCAGTTCCACAATCCCTTGAGTTTCAAATTTTCTCCTCCTCTCCCCTCCCCCCATGGCAGCATGCAATCAAATATAGGATCTACAAATACCTTTACATTAAGCATCTAATGCTAATTTATAGGCTCAAATATTTTGAAGCCAGACTGAGGTTATTTAGGTTAATTGATTTGCCCAAGATCACACGGGGATTAAAGGGCAGAGGTGGAATTTGAACCAAGGCCTTTTAACTCCATATCCCATGCTTTTCCCACATTACCCTCCTCTGAGACCTTCCATAGTCAGTAACAACCCTCTCCTGGCTGCCCCACCCTTTGACTCACATATTTCTTGTGCACTTAAAATGTATTATCTTGTATTATAATTATTTGTTTAGTGCCCTTGCCACCACCAGTTTGACCTTCATGGACCATGTCTTATTTAATCATCTCTTCAGTTCTTAGTACTTTACTCTGCATATAGCAGTCACTTTATAAATGTCTATTGGAGTGAAATAAATATGACACTCAAATCCAAATGAAACTTATAAATACTGAGGAGAAAAAGTGAAGTTGGCCCTTCACTGAAGGAAAAGATTCCCCAACTGAAAAACTAATTGGCTGTTAAGACCTTTTCCTTTGAATCCTTAAGAAATTAGTAAAGTGCCGGTCCCGGAGTCAGAAGGACCCGAGTTCTGTTCCAGCCTCAGACACTTAACACCCACACACACCCCTACACAGAAACTAGCCGTGTAACCTTGGCCAAGTTAACCCCAACTGCCCTCCAAAAGGCAAAAAAAAAAAAAATTAGCAGCTGACTACAAAGGCAGAGTCATACAGTGGAGAGAGTGGCAGATTTGGAATCAGAAGGTATATGTTCAAATCCCATTTCTGCTACTTCATATCTGTGTGACCTTGGCAAGACACAATTGCTCTGAGCCCCAATTTTTAATCTGTCAGCTGAAGGTGGTTTCTAAGATCCCTCCAAATTAAATCATTGACCCTGAAATATATGGCGCCCTTGACTTCTAAGATGAAAAGAATAGCTTATTGGGATTTCATCCATCTCTAACAGCATACCCCCTTCAATACTGTTATTCGGGGTATCAATTACCAGCCTAAACTATCCTTAGAATAGCAAAAGAGACTAGGGGAATATTTCCTTTCAAGACTTGCATTTAGCATTTTCCCAAAAGTTAGCTGGTTTTTCCTTCTCTCTGAGTCAACTTTAACTCTGCCCTGCCATCTAGTGGTACAAATCAGAGATGAGAAAGGGAAGTAAAGATCTGTTTTATATTTTTAATTAGGGCCTTCTTAACATGCCAGTGTCTTTCGGCCAAGTTGAAACAGACTGATTATTTCAGTGAAATAAGAGTAAGTTGGCCTTTGACTCTTCTTTGGTTCTCTATGTGTGTCAGCTATCACAAATACTGTAAAAATACTATTCCATAAGCCATACTTTTGACTGGGCCCCAAAAGAAGCAAAGTGAAAATGAGTGACTCAATACAAGTCTATCCTTTTGTTTGTAAATTGAGCCACCCATTCTCACATTATTCTCATTGTGAGACCCATCCTTACTTCCCCAATCTCTGTTACTCTTGTCCAGATGCTCCTGAAAATCTGCCATACAGAGGGGGTATATCCTCCATTGCTTACACTGGTAACCACCAATTTATATTTTAAATCATGGATACTAGAAAAGGCGGAGATCATAAAATTCTAATACTTTAGAGGTCACAGGAACCTTGCAGATCATTTAGCCCAAGCGTCATTTTAGGGATGATGAAACAAAGCCTTTCATATATAGTTAGTAGCTTTCCTGACTTGTGGTCCACTGGTCTCTGTCCATCATCTCTGTTTGAGAAAGAATATAGCCAACTCCCTTTCTGTGTCCTCATACACAGAAACCATTAAGCAAGAAGGTTCTGGGACAACAAAAGCTAGATTAAAAGGTTTCCTATTGAGACAGCATGGTACAGTGGAAAGATGGCTAGATTTGACATTGTAACACTTGCGATCAAGTCCTAGGTCTCTGTGACCTGGAGACTTGGAGTTTCCTCATCTGTAAAATGGGGAAGTTAGACTGAATGACCTCCAATTCTAAATAAATTGTCATAACATCTCCCACCAATTCTGCCTCCCTTAAGGCAAGCAAGCCAGACTTCAAAAAGTAAATATCTCATACCAAGAACAGCATGCCTGATTCCTAAAGTTGGCTCTGAGAAGTAAACAGCCCCCTCACAGATTCACTGAGTGCAGGGTGCTAAAACAGCAGGCCAAATGATCTTCTGTTAATGTTCAGGAACAGATATATTACTTAAAAAACCCAAACCAAAAAACAGCTCCAACCTTTCACATTACATCTAGAATAAATACAGAAGCCTGAAGAAATATGATGGAATAGATAGGGCCCTGGAGTTGAGAGGCAGAAGACCCAGCTATACAATCATGGGTAAAGACAGCTTCATACCTATTCATTCAATTGAATTTGTCTTTATATTCCTAAACCTTGCCTAGTACTTAACATGTAATATGTACTTAATAATATTTTTGTTGAATGAATGAATAAATGTTGCTCCCCTACAAGGACTCTATGTTCTGGTCAAAGTGAACTATTCTTAGTTCTGTACATACTTTGTGCTTGCCCACCTCTATGCTTTGCTTATGCTATTTTTAAATGCTTGTCTCTCTCCCCCATCCCCATTCATTCAATTCCTATCCATTCCTATCCAGCCTAACTCAAAAGCTACCTCCTTCAATGAAATGAAGTCTTTCAGTTCCAGTGCTGCTGATCACCTTAAAGAAATATGAGCCTAGTCAGCCCTCTCATTCCTATGGCTTAGCTATAGTCCCCTATAGGGACTATAAGAATACAGATTCCCTAATTAATGACAGGTCCTACAAGGATGCCTTTCTTTGCTTTGGCTTTGTATTCAGAAAGATGAACCATTTTTCTTCTTCATTATAGTAGAAATTAGCTGTCAGCTTACCCATGGTTCTAAAGCTGATCTCCTTTTCCTTCTGATCCCTCTTCCAACCTCTACCCACACCAAGAGCAAAGGACCTAACCTTCCATTTCACTAAGAAGATTGAGTTCTCTCAGTCTTCCTTCTCCATTCCTTAAAACTTCTCAGCATCCTTACCCAAGTTCTTTCTGGTCTCAAAAGTAGCTATGTTCATGATTAAGGCTAATTCTCTCTGCCAGCATTTCTGATCCCATTCCAATCCTGCCTTCCCTAGGATCTTGTCCCAGGTGACTTCATCTGTGACATGCATCTTCCAGCTCTTCTCCACTGAATCTCCTTAGGAACATGCTTTGGTCTCCCTAAAAGAGAACACAATTGCCTTCCCTTAACCCTCCCAGCCCATACACCTACCAAACAGTCCCTTTCCTCTCCATCAGTGCTAAATTTCTTGAAAAAGTTATCTATACTTAAATGTTTCCACTTTCTTCCCTACCTACTATCTCCTCTGCCCTTTGCAATATGGTTTCCACTTCTGTGACTTTACTGAAACTGTTCTCTCAAAAATTACCAGTAAGCTATCAATCAAAGCGAATGGCCTTTTCTCAGTCATCATTTTCCTGACCCCTCTACTGCTTTTGACGTGTTGACCACTTCCTACTCCATTCATTCATTACTAGACATTACTCTCTTGACACATCCTCCTATTTGTGTGGATATCCTCTCTCTCCTTGGGTGCAGAGACTCCATGCTCTCATAGTTCTCTTCTTGTCTCTCTATGCTTTTCTCTCTACCAACTCCAAATCAATGATCCTATGTTCCTTTTTTGGTTTTGTCCTTTGCTAAGGGATATCTCATTTATCACCACAACTTCAACTACTAGCTCAGTGCAAATGACTTCTGAAGCTATCTATTCAGTCTTCATCACTGTGAGCTAAAGACACACATTTGTGGACACCCTTCAGGACATCTCAATCTGGATGTCCTACCAGCACTCAGATTCAACATGGACAAAATCCAAATTATCTTTGCCTCTGAACCTGCTCCTCTCCATTTCCTTCTGACTTTACTATTTCTGTTCATGATAGCACCATTCCTCCATATTCATGTTTGCAGCCTTAGGATTGTCTTCATTGCTTCTCCTTCCCTTACTATCCACATACAGTTACCAAGTCCTATTGATTCCACACTGACATCTCTTGTATTCAATCCCTTCCTCTCTATTTCCTCTGCCACCAGCCCAATTTAGACCCTCATCACCTACTTAGGATATGGCAATAGCCCCCTAAAAGATATTTCTACTTCTGTATTCTCCCTGGTCCAATCTATCCTTCATATTTGCCAGCATATTCCTTCCCTATTTTTCTGATCATATCACTATCCCAGTGAGGGTACCTACCCCTTCAGGAGTTTCTTTTACCTGTGGAGTAAAGTTCAAACTCCTCTTCTGACATTTGGGGACCCTTCATAACCTGGTACCAACCTACTATTTCAGCCTTATATTACTATTTTTCGTCTGTTCTAGCCTAGCAAAATGGTCTACTCTTCTTCTGTATGGGGTGTTCAGGGAAGACTAGCACCTGTGGTATGATTTTCAGGATTGCTCACCCACCTTTGGTGTCTGCTCCCTAATGCTCATTGGTGGCAGTGGCCACACCCTGGTAAACATCTCAGCAGATGGGCTAAACCAAGTTCAGAGTAACTAATGGGCCTCAAAACCATTAGTGAGTTAAAAGGATGTCTACCACAAGCATTTGAAGATTTCCCTTGGTGGAATGGGCAGATGAGAACAATTTGTTCCAATAGTCATGAAGGCAGCTGAAGCAGGCAGAGCTTGGTTGGTCTTTGAAGACGCCAAGGTCATCCACTAGTCATCCTCATTTTTGCCTTGCCACTGGACTTCAATGACTCTAGAAGACAAAGTGAGGCTGATGACTTTGCACAACTCTTCCTCACTTCAATCCAATTTATGCACAAGTCAGGACATCACCCCATGATGTCACTGGTCCTCTTTGAAAACGGACAAGCTACACCATAAGCCCTTCTGCCTCTGAGTTTTGTTCATGTTATTCCCTTCCTGGACTATCTTCCCTCTCTCTCTTTTAACTTTTGAATTCCTGCCCATCCTTTAAACCCTAGCTCAAATGCCATGCCCACTCTTGCTCCTCCTTTAAGCCCACCTTTTCCCCCATCATCCTCAATTTGTTCTTTTCTCCCAATTCTCCCTAATGCCTACAAACATGTTTGGGTCTCTTCTATTTGTCTAAATGAGATATACAGTGCTTTGCAAACCTTAAAGTGCTATATAAATGCTAGCAACTATCATTATTATTAGCTTTATCTAAAAAAAAAAAAAGGAAACAATCCTTTCTTTTTACCTGATGCTCCCTCAACTTATCTACCCTTTTATTGCCACACTTTTAGAAAAAGTGGCCTACACTCATGGCCTTCCTTACTTTCCTGCTACCTATTCCCTCCTCAACTTCTGGCAATATGTTTTCTTGCCCCACTAACCTACAAAAATAACTCTCCCACTTCACCAATGACCTGTGAGTGGTTACATCCAATGGCTTTCAGTCACTCCTCATCTTCTGCCTTCTAGAATATTTGATACCATTGGCCATGCCCTCATTCTGAATAGTCTCTCTTGGAGGTATTTAGGACACTTCTCTCTCCTGTTGTTCTTGTTGGATAATCATCTTCCTACCCATGAAGTTCAGGTGTTCTACCAGACTCTGTCCCAGATGTTCTCTCTCTAGCAAAGATTCTCAACCTTTTTTGGGGGGGTCATATATCACTTTGGCAGTCTGGTGAATCCTAAGGACCCCTTCTCAGAATAATATTTTTAAATAAAGTAAAATAAATAGGATTGCAAAGGAAATTCATGCAATTATCAAAAAAACTAATTTTTTAAACAAGACCATAAATCCCAGGTTAAGATCCCCTGCTCTACATGTTCTCTTCTTTAATGATTTCAGCACAATTTTTATGGCTTAAATTATCATCCCAGAAAATGACTCCAAAATCTTATTAATCCTAGATTGTCCCTTGAGCTCTAGTCTCATCTCCCAGCTTCAGTCTGAATATCTCCACTTGAAAATCCTATCAGCATATCAAACTCAACATATTCTACAGTGAAATACACATAAACACACACACACACACACACACACACACACACACATCCCACTAGGCTTGAAGCCTCAAAGTGATTGGATTGTACCTTTCCCTTAGTCCCATCTAATCAGTTGCCAAGTCTTACCCTCTACAGTGTATCTCACAACTGTCCCCTCCCTTCCACTCATGTTGCAAACACCCAAATTCAAGCTTTCATCACTTGTCATCTAGACTAATTTAATAACCTCTCCCCTGCCTAGTCATCCTTCACAGAGCTCCCACAATAATCTGAATGCCAAAGTCAGACCTGTCACTCCCCTTCTCAAAATCTTTCAATGACTTTCTAAGCTACCTTTCCAATTTTATTTCATACTACAACCCTTACCACATCCTACATTCCAGCCAAACTCAACTGCTATTCATTCTTCAGTCTCTCACATCCGTGCATTCAAACAGGTTAAAATTGTCACCTAAAATGTCCTCTCTCCTCCCCTCATCACCACCTACTGAAATATTTTTCTTCTTTCAAGGCTCAGTTCAAGTGCCTCTTCTCCACAAAGTCTTCACTCATCTCTCCATGGCTTAAATTACTGAAATTATTCCCTCCTCAAATGGGCAGCGAGGTGGTACAGTGGATGGTACATGCTAGGCTTGGCATCAGGAAGACTCATCTTCCTGTTCAAATCTGGCCTCAGACACTTACTAGCTGAGTGACCCTGGGCAAGTGAGTTGGAGAAGGAAATGGTAAACCATCCCAGTACCTCTGCCAGGAAAACCCCAAATGGGATCATGGAGAACTGGACATAACTGGAAAACAACAGCAAATGTTCCTAGATAATTTATCTAGATCTTTCCTTTACCCCATTAGTCCACTTGGAATTATACTTACTTCCAAGTCTACCATATCCTTCCCCCCGCCATTAGATTATAAGCTCCTTGAGAGCATGATTTATGTCAAAATGATATCCCAAGATTTATCTGTGGAACATGAGCTGTGATGTTTTTGCAAAGTCTCCAAGAATGAAACCAATCTATCCACACATAGATTACAGAAGTATTGAAGAATTTGTTGCAAATCTATTGAAAGAAAAGACAAATTCTGTTTGGAGAGAAAGAGAGAGGGAGGGAGGGAGAGAAAGAGAAACATTGCTGCTTAAAGTTCCAAACTATATTTCTAAGTCTATGAAAGTTTAATTCATTCAAAAACTATTTACTAAGCACCTACTCCATGTGTAAAGCATCGTGCTAGACCATTAAATCATGATCTCTTTCTTATACCTTTAGGTCACCATTTAAATTTCTTACATGTTCTTCAATTTTTATCGTTATTCAAGCATAGTGGCAACTCAAAAAACCTCAAAAAGAAATCATTTTCTTCATTAAAATACTTTATTTTTTTCCTTTTTTGGGGGGCAGGGGAAGGGCAATTGGGGTTAAGTGACTTGCCCAAAGTCACATGTCTAGTGTGTCAAGTGTCTGAGTCCGGAATTGAACTCAGGTTCTTCTGACTCTAGGGCCAGTGCTCTATTCACTTCGCCACCTAGCAACCCCAAAATACTTTGTTTTTAATCTTGGGTTAGGCTGTATTCCAGAGGTAGGGAACCTACAGCCTTGAGGCCACACATGGCCCTCTAGGTCCTCAAGTGCAACCCTTTTGGATTCAAAGGGCTGCACTTGAGGTCCTAGAGGGCCACGTGTGGCCTTGAGGCTGCAAGTTCCACACCCCTGCTCTACTCTGATCCAAGCAAGTTATTTCCAACCTAAATCTTGTCTCCAAATGGCCATTTTCCCACAAGAGTGATTAATGTTCATGATTAGACCAGTTCCTCCCTTCAAAATTAATTGTAGAGCCTTTAACACAAGACTGATACTATGGAATCTGAAATATCTTGTGATTCTTTTCAACCAAGTCAGAATAAAAAAAAAATTGATAGGCTCACTAGTTCGCTAAGTCTATCAAACAGAAAGCAAGCTTCTGAATTTAAAACTTTATTATAGTTTTCAAAGCGTGTTCCATTAATTTTCCTTTATACTTTTTATTGAAGACATCTGGTTTACCACTGATTTTGAAACCACGCAAAAATGCCTACCAACTACTTCTTTAAGAAGGACAAACACCCATCAGCAGACAGAACTTTTGGAGTTGATTCAAAATCTCACCTGCTGGACAACTCAGATTCCAGAGCTGTCAGAAAGCACCTCCCTGAAACTCCTCCAACATGCCACAAGCAAGTGTCAGAGGGCAGTCCCTGGAATTTAGTGTGGAAGCCTCTCACTCAGCAGCAACTCCATGAACCACGCCTGTAAGCCAGGAGCAGAGAGATACTCTTTGGGATTTAACCCCACCCCCTTTTAAATTCCACTGTCTCCGACTTCCTCTAAAACTCCAAATGGGCATTATTGGAGAGGAAAGAGCCTGGCAATTCTAGAGAATTCCAGTTCCACTGCTAACTTGTTATTTCACCTTAGGCAAATCACTCCAGTTTTCCTACCTAGCAAAGGGGGATAGAAACACCTACCAAATATCCCTCCCAGAGCTGGGTTGTTGTTTTTTTCCCATTAAAAGAAATTATGATGAATTTAAGAGGAATAGGGACTGGATCTGTGATTTCATTGATATCCATAACCCTTAGGTGAGAAAACTCCCTCTAACAATGCAAGTTAGCACTTTCTATGCAATTTACAGTCTTAGAAAGTTGCCTGGATCAACCAAGGGGTTGAGTGGTTTGCTCAGGGTCATGCAGTCACTATGTGTCCGAAGTACTACTTGAGCCCAGATCTCCCTGGTCAACTGCCTATCCACTCTGCAGCCATCAGCAAAAACATTCAAATAAACATACAAAACAAGGAGTAAAATCTCATATCAGATTCTTAGCATTTAATAAGATAGAAACAAACATCAGACAACCCCAAAATGCTTTAATCTTCCCACCTCCTTCCAGGTCTATTTCAAATTCCACTACTTTTTAGCCCTGATTTTTCTTTTTTTTCCTCCTAGTTTTATTTTTATTGATATTTTGTTTTTACATCACATTTGTTTCCAGATATAGCCTTCCCTCCTCCCCTAACAATGGAGCCATCCCTTGCAAGATTAAAAAAGGGAACAGTTCAACAAAACTAACTACTTCAACACTGACTGAAAGTAAATGCAGTATTTCATACCCACAGTCCCCTTAACTTCTTTGCTGATGGGAGGGAACTCTTTGGGGGCTGTTTTTGGCTAATATAATTACAGTGTTCAGTTTAGCATTCTTTGTTCTTTCCAGTTACATTGCTGTAGACATTGCATATATTATTTTCATCTCAGAACTATTGTAAGCCTAAAATGAAATAATCAGGGTGAAAGTGCTCTAGAAAATAAAAAAAACATTATGAACATATAAGGCAATATGGTCCCTATGCAACAGATGGTCTGTTTTCTGAAAACCAGCTCTAGCCAAGTATGAAGAGGATCACCCCTGGGAGACTGGCCACTTGAGTGATGGGCTATTTGGTCATGGCAACACATGGAAAAACCTAAGGCATTACAGCACCATTACTGCACTAAAAGCACCCATCTCAACCACAGCTAAGTGGAATCAAGGAATGGAGCTTGATTGTTTAGATATGAATCTCCATTAGGAGAGACAAGTGAGCAGAAAGGAAAAATATCTCCTGCATTGAAGTTCTGTCACCATTGTTAACAATTGTGGAAAACCTCACACAAGACTGTACAAGAAAGTGGAAGGAAACTATTTCCCCATGCATTCCTTGACCCTGCTTCATCCTCTCATGGCATTTGCCCTTAAATAGGACCCTAAGCTTCATTTATTCATTTCCTTTAGAGGCAGCGTGGTGGCCCAGTGGAGAGAGTACCAGTCTGGAGTCACAAAGAACTGAGTACTGATATGAACCCAAATGCATACTAGTTCTGTGACCCTGGGCAAGTCACTTAACCTGTCATTGTGTTTCCTCAACTGTAAAATAGGGATAACAACACCTATGTTACAGGAAAGCTGAAAAGATCAAATGAAATAATATTTATTAAGTGCTTAGCACAGAGCCTGGGACATAGTAGGGTGCTTAATAAATACTGGTTCCCTTCCCTTTCTGAGAAGGAAACAAAGTCACACGCTATTAGTGATTAGGACTAGAACCAAGAGTTCTTGACCTCCATACCAAACTCTAAATGATGGTGCCTGTGGCACTATGGCCCCCAATTAGCTTCATTTTGAGCTACAGCTTGAGGAAAATCAGGGAAGTGGAGAATTCTTGCACTAAGTCAGAAATGGGGATAATGAGTCTCTCTCCACTGTAATTTTCTAATAAGAAGTGGGAAGCTTATAAAATCAGGATCATCTTGGCCTTAAGCTTATGCAGTCCAGTGACATCCCAACACTAGCAAAGGACATATTATCCCTATCTTATAGATAAGGAAAAAAGCAAGGTGAGATCACTTTTGTTGTTGTTCAGTCACCTCCAGTCATGTCTGACTCGTTGTGACCCCATTCGGGGTTTTCTTGGTAAAGATACTAGAGTAGTTTGCCATTTCCTTCTTCAGCTCATTTTACAGATGAGGAAACTGGGGCAATAAGATTAAGTGACTTGCCTAGAGTCACACAGCTAGTGTCTGAGACCAGATCTGAATTCAGGAAGACGAGTCTTCCTGGCTCATATATATTATATACGTATGTAATATATAATTTCTATAGCCTTAGAGACCACATAGGTTCAGCCACCTAATTTTATCTAATTCAACTTTCTTATTTTACAGATGAGGAAATTGAGGCCCAAGAGGCTCATGATGTGATTTGCCCCAGAGCATACAGCTCATTAGTAGCAGGGCTAGAGCTAAAACTTCCAACAGTTCAGTGCTTTTCTCATTGGACCAAAACTGTTGTGCCCTTGTCCAGCTTTTCTTCCAGTTTTCTCTATTAGATAGTGACCCACGACTGAGCTCACAAGATCATCATATCCTGCCTCCATGATAAAACTGCAATTGGTTCTCAATGTGAGCTTTGTACTACTCTGCTCCAGTTTGGGAGGGTATCCATAACCCACAGTGAGAAAGGATTCATGCCAAGTGTTAAGAAAAGAATTCTAGTTTCATTTATTTTTCTATTCATAGACTGGCCCAGTCCCACCTCTTCCCCTAGGAAAGTTAAGAGTAATAAAACATTTGTGTGGGCTGGTCATTTTTAGCACTAAGTTTCCAGGTCCTATTTATAGCAGTACCTTGTATACTATAAGTGTGTGAGGTTAGAGAGGAAGCAGGATGATGTGTGCATGATTTCACTTGGAACAAGAAGAAAGAAGAATGGGCATACAGCATCAGAAGATAAAGGGATATATTGTCAGGCCCTCCAGAAAGTTGGAGGATAGCATCCTTCCATAATACACGTCACTTCCAATACTACCAAGCTTTGGAACAATTTCATTTGAGAGAGGCACCATGCACACCTTTCCCCCAAATTAATCAGAATGTCAGTCCAGGTGACAACAGTGTAATGTAATACCAAAAGAAGGCAACTTCCCAGGTTCAAAATACCAGCATAGGTGCTCTCTATTTTATTCAGTAACAAACCCAGAACAGAGAAGATCAAAGCATGACATCATTCAAAATACAGCATTTACTAAGTGTGATTAAATAATCTCCAAGTACTACCCCACCCCAGGATCTTCCAATCATTCAATCAATTACAAAGTCCCAGTTCTAAATACTACTCCACCCCTAGGCTATACCTTAATTAAGTCCACCACAAAACCCCTCTTCTCAAATGGAGATTAGTTTCCAAACATAGGTAAAGTACCTTCATTTGTCAATCACAGAGCACAATAAGGTCAAAAGTTCCCCACCTCCTGGATCACAATTGAATCTACCCCAGAGTTACATCAAGTTTAAACACAGCACTTAATACCCAAATGGAGGTCTTTTCTTCATCTTGACACAAGGCAAGTTCTCAGCAATCTTAGTTCCTGGAGAGACAAGGCTTAGCAAGGCCATAAGATACATTGCCAGTCCCTTCATGAATTTATCCTCTGTCTGTAGAACAGCCCTAGAACCCCTGAACACATTAGCAAAGCCCTCTCCCAGGATTTCTGTAAACATACAACAAGAAAATCCTTCTTCAGGGCTTCTGAACCAACAGAAAGGCTCCCAGACCCCTGCAACAACAGTACTGTCCCTCACCAGTGGACAGTATTCATTCTGTCTGCAGGACAGTCTCCAGACCCCTGCAACAACAGTACTGTCCCTCACCAGTGGACAGTATTCACTCTCTGTCTGCAGGACAGTCTCAGGCCTTCTTAGCGAACAGCCAGGTTCCAGGACTTCTTCAACAAAAGGACAGTCTTTCACCAGTGGACAAATCTGGCAAAATAACATCAAAACAGACAAAGTACCAGCAAAACAGCCATGTCTCCTCAGTCCTTGGCAGCTCAGGGGGCAGGTCTCAAAAGTCCAGGGCAATTCAAAGCGGCCACCAGCAATTCTCTTAGTCTCTCTCTCTCCACGAGGTGCTGCTTCCAAAAAAAAAAATCTTCCGCCTCTCTCTAGTGTCTCTCCAAATCTACCTCACCAGCTCCTCCCAGTTCAGGACTTTCTTTTCACATCAACAAGCCCATCCCACAGGTGGGATTAACAAACTCTGGGTTTTAACACAATCAATTTGAAAACCAAGCCAATACAGGGGAATCTTTAATTGCCATTACTATCACAAACAGTCTCAGAGGTCCAGTCTCAACTGGAACAGCTCCCAAAAGACCAAGGTATTCCTTTTGCAGTCACATGTAAGTGGAACCAGGGAGTTTGGGTACTAGGCTTAGTAGTCTAGTATAGGCCAGCATTTAGACCTGAACAAATGTTTTTTTTTTTTTTTCCTGAGAAATGTTCCAGAGTTTCTCAAGATCAGAAATGACCTGAAGTTCTAAGGTATAAACTGCACCCCCCCCCCCATAAGTCCAGGATCATACAGCTACTCTAAAACCATCCAATTCACCTCTCAGTTAGCCTTCCTATTTTCTTGATTTCATATAGCCCACAGCCCAAATACAGCCAACTGTTAGGTTTTTCTGATAGTAGAGAGAAGGGAATAAAATAACCTGGGTAATAGAAATCTGAGAAGCAACATGGAACAGTGGATAAAGGACTTACCTTGGAGTCAGAAAGATCAGGGTTTGAGGCCCTCCTGTGACATTTACTAGCTATGTGACCCTAGGCAAGTCACTTAATTTCCAAGTGCCCTCAGGCAACTCCTTAAGATTGTAACTTATAGATGAGTTACTGGTGACCATTAGTAGAAAGAACTTTCACACCAGGAGCTCCCCCTCCCCAGATCCACCCTTCTGTCCTCACCCCCAAACATAACAATCCACTGATATCCCGTTTTTGCCTTTAATTTTGACCTCTTTTAACATTCTTTTTTTAAATACATTTTTGTTGTTTATTTATTTCTTTTTGGAGGGGGGAAGAAGGAAGGGCAATTGGGGTTAAATCACTTGCCCAAGGTCACACAGCTAGTGTTAAGTGTCTGAGGTCGGATTTGAACTCAGGTCCTCCTGACTCCAGGGCCAGTGCTCTATTTACTGCACCACCTAGCCGCCCCGATTTTGGCCTCTTTTACCAGAACTAACAAGTTATCTTACCTCTAGCATAGTGTAATATACCGTAGGTACCTAAAATGTTTTCAAGGATGATTTATTTTTTTATTTCCAATCTTCAGTCCTCCATACATTTTGATGGTGATTTTAACAATCAAATACATGACTGAAGGGCAGAGGAGAAACAGGACATCTGAATAACCCTCTAAAATAGGGGTTCTTCCTATATCAGATTACATGTCACCTTAAGTGGTGAGGTGGAGAAAATTTGGAACTCAAAAACTTGTAGAACTGAATGTTGTAAACTAAAAATAAATAAATTTTAAAAATAAATTAGAGGTTCTTAAGTTGGGGCCTGAACTTTTAAAAAATATTTTGGCCATATTCCAATATAATTGGTTTCATTTGTAATTTTCTTTTTATCTATTTAAAAATATTCTTCTGAGAAGGGGTCCATAGGCTTAATCAGACTCTCAAAGTGTCCGCAATGCACGATAAAAGGTGAAGAACTCCCACTCTAAATGCCCCTGATAGTTGTCTGTAAACATTTGTTGACTACTTACCAAAAGTCAGTATTATTTTGAATCGATATAGGGCCAAAGTTTCCTTACGATCCATCATGCCAGCTATACCACTACTAGGTCTGTATCCCAAAGTGATCGAAGAAAAAATGACCTGTTTGTACAAAAATATTTATAGCAGCTCTTTTTGTGGTGGCAAAGAATTGGAAACTGAGGGGTTGCCCATCAATAGGGAAATGGCTGAACAAGCTGTGGTATATGATTGTGACTGAATGCTATTGTGCTATAAGAAATGACAAGCAGAATGTTCCATAAAAATGTGGGAAGACATATGAACTGATGCAAAATGAAGTGAGAGGAACCAGAAGAACATTGTATACAGTAACACCAATAATGTAATAATGATCAATTTTGAAAGACTTAGCTCCTCTGATCAAGACAATGATCCTAGACAATTACAAAAGACTCATGCTGAAAAATGCTATCCACCTCCAGAAAGAGAACTAATGAACTCTGAGTACAGATGGAAGCATTTTTTTTTAAACTTTCTTTATTTTTCTTGGGGATTTTTGCATCTGTTTTCTTTTGCAACATGGCTAACATGGAAATGTTTTGCATGAATTTACATGCACAATCAATATCATATTGCTTGCTTTCTCAAGTGGTGAGGAGCAGGGGGAGGAAGGAAAAGAATTTAGAACTCAAAATTTTTAAAAATGAATGGTAAAAATTTCTTACTTGGTAATTGGCATATATTTAATTAAATAAATTATATATATATGTATATAAGTGCATATGTATGTGTATATATGTGTGTATAGGTATGTATATGTGTGTTTCTGTGTGTGTGTATATACACATATCTCCCCATCATGCCAAGATTCCAACCCTCCCTGAAACCTCCACATCTTTCCAGGGCAGTTATTTCTAAGTCCTAGGTAACTCATAGGGGAAGTGGGGAACAAAGACATGATTTTTACATTTGTGCTGCCATGACCCACTTTAATGCATCCTAAGTTTAAAACAGAAAATAACTGCTTTCTCTCAACACACTCACAGACCACTCAGCATTATACACCCACAGATTAAATAAACTATAACAGAGGTGAATGCTTTTTAAAAGTATCACTTTAATAAATATGGTAAGGCCAACAGCAATTATCCTTTTGATTGTGGGGAGCAGTTTGACATGTGTCTAACATACTAGAACTACACTTTCAAGATAATGCTTGCAGATTAAAAAAAAAATGTTTCCAATAGCTTATAATGAAAAGTTTAAGTAATACAAAATATTGCAGTTTGCCCCAGTTTTTCCTATTAAATACAACCTAATATGAATCTCCTTCCAACTGCATGTAACTAGCAAAGAATGACTCCCCTCCTGTGGTATCTTGGGAACCAGTGGATTGGCACACAAATTATCTTAAAGGGTCACTTCTCAGTAGGTGGCTCATAAAGTTAACTGTAAGCCAGTTAGTTATGTGGTTCACAAAATGCCACTTAGCCAAGAGTCCTGAAAGCTCATTTAAACAGAAATAAAAGGGAGATGAACAGCTGCAGAATGTATTTAAAAAAGAGAACAGTAAAATGTTATTTTTAACACATGGCAAACTTGAGGCAAAAAAAAATCCACAGCACACAAGAAGGTGCAAACAACCCACCCAGGGTAGAGCCCAAATACAGAACCATATGGACTCAATAACTTCAACCTATACAGAACAGGCCAGTCCCACAATAAATGGTCATTTTGAGAAGGGGCCTTTTTTTTTCATCAAAGGGATGAAAATCTTCAGCAAAGTCTCCACTACAGGACATCAAGTATCTTGCTCTGACCCTGTTTGTTTGCCAAAGCAGAAATTCTAGCCATCAGGACAGACTGCGCCCACATATCGTGTCAATGGTGAAGGGCCTGCCCTCAAATTAATTTGGCAGCTCCCATCCCAATAGGCCTGATGACTTTCCACAGCACAACAGTACAGATTTTTTTTCCCCCGAAGTAGTGCTTACAGGAAGAGGAGAGGGTATTAACAGTCTGCCAGAAACAAACAATGGGCAGAAGTAACAGGAAAAGAGACTCTGAGGGTATCCCCCCAACACACACCCCCTACAGTCAAATGGGTCCCTCCTCCAAGTCTTCTAAATGGACTCCAGGATCCAGTCGCTGTTGGAGAGAGAAGTGACAGGCAGTGTAAAGTCCATCTGGACACCTTGCTCCCTTCCATTGTGAAGTGAGCCATGCTCCTGGAAATATTCCTCCTCTTCATCAAAGAAGCCATTTTCCAAGGCATAAGAGCAGTCTGGGCTGGAGGCTGCTTGGCAAGCCCCCTTGTATTCCTGAATCGACTCATACAAGGAGTATAGTTGACATAGCAATGACATGTCCAGCTGTCGAAGGCCAACCTTTCATGGAAATGGGGTGGGGGGAAGAGAGAGAGAGAGAAACAAAGAGTCAGCATTTCCATTTCATTTTGATTGGACAGTCCTATCTACATTCTGCTGGCATCTACACATTCTTTCCCTGAAGCTGATGATTCAATGCATCACTGGGACAGAGATTCAAGAAATTATGAATTGTGTATCACCACACCTCAGACAGTTAGTCAGCATGTCAGGGAAGGAATACTGCCTAGGGGCTGCATACATTCCATGGGGTTATCCCAGGGCTCCTCTTATGATGCAACAGTGTTGGCACACCCTGACACCTCCAGCCTGTTTCATTGTGAACACTGGGACACAAGCCCAACACATACAATCACTGTGGTCTGATCAAAAGAAAGCTCACCAGGCACTGTTCTCACATTAAGCTTCCCCCCTCCTTCTCCCCTTGCTGGATTAGCCACCAAGTAAATCAGTAATCCTTAAGATTAAAGGGAATCAACAAACCTTTAGGTACTAGGACCATATCATTTCGAAAAGGAGCAATACTAATATCTAGCAAGGTTTCCCCCTAAGTTAGTACCCAGGGTTCTTGAATTATTATTATTATTACTACTACTTATATTTATATAGTGCTTTAAGGTTTGCAAAATTTTATACACACACATATTCTCATATGATCCTTACAATCCTGGGAGGAAGGTGCTATTATTATCCCTACTTTACAGTTTAGAAACTGAGGCAGATCTAGTTCAATAATTTGCCCAAGTCAAGCAACTAGTAACTCTCTGAGGAATGATTTGAACTCAGTCCTTCTGGCTCCAAGTTGAGTGCTCTTATCCACTATGCCACTTAGCTAGTAAATGAAAAACTCAGAGAATCAGGAAGACCCTCTTTGTCTCAATGGAGCTGGTTCCCTCATGTGGCAGCTGATGCATCCATCAGCACCCAGAGTTTCTTCAGCAGGGTCTACTCTACTACAAGTCGGAAGTGGATAATTCTAGATCAGGGCCCAGGTAGAAAGCAAGTTCCTTAGTTTTCCCTGAGTTCACTTA